>NW_026137695.1:600000-958351 GCF_019393585.1 Leptopilina boulardi | reverse complement strand
TAATAGTGCTACACTGCTAGCGACAAAAAAAAATCTACTGCAAATAAAATCATCTGTTGTTTCCAACAGGTATAAAACTTTCCATCTTGTTAATAGTGCTAATCTGATAGCAGAGAAGCAATTCAGCTGGCGACAGAAGAGTATCTTCTTAAAATAAAATCATCTGTTGTTTCCAACAGGTATGAAACTTTCCATCTTGTTAATAGTGCTAATCTGCTAGTAGAGAAGCAATTCAGCTGGCGACAGAAGAAAATCTTCTTAAAATTAAATCATCTGTTGTTTCCAACAGGTATAAAACATTCCATCTCGTTAACACTGCTAACTGCTAAAAGAGAAGTAATTCTGTTAGCGACAGAAGAAAATCTTCATAAAATAAAATCGTCTGTTGTTTTCAACAGGTATAAAACATTCCATCTCGTTAACACTGCTACTCTGCCAAAAGAGAAGCAATTCTGTTAGCGACAGAAGAAAAACTTCTTAAAATAAAATCATCTGTTGTTTCCAACAGGTATGGACTCTTTTATCAAGGTAATAGTGCTACACTGCTGGTGACAAAAGAAAAATTTACTGAAAATAAAATCATCTGTTGTTTCCAACAAGTATGGAATTTTTTATCTTGTTAATACTGCTACTCTGCTAACAGAGGAGCAATTCTGCTAGCGACAATAGAAAAATCGTCTTAATATAAAATCATCTGTTGTTTCCAACAGGTATAGATTTTTTTATCTTGTTAATAGTTCTACTCTGCTAGTAACGTGATTTTCAAGAGACACCCCGAGGCGAAATTCGAATCCTCTTTAGCTTCCCTTAGAACCTAAATAGGTCCTCTTTTGGATCTTGTAGACTCCCCTAGACCCTCCTTTGAATCCAAACGTGGAATAAACAGAAATTTGCGATTGGTTGAGGAAGCTAAAGAGGGTCTAGTTCGATTTAAGAAGTATAAAAAATACAAAAAAAATAGTCTTTTAACCCTTCAGCAGTCGCGCTATTTTTTGTTTCTCACTCGCACTGCAACAGCGCCCTATATGTTGAGTAGTGTTGCGTGAGACTTTTTCTCACGGCGCGATCGTTGACGGGTTAATTAATTTGATTAAAGCAAAATTAATTTCTTTTTCACACAATTTTTTTAATTACCATTTAAAACTGAAATCAACATTTTTAGACCCTACTTTGAATCGAAACGTGAAAGAAAGGGAAATTTGCTACTAGTTGAGGAAGCTAAATAGGGTTTGTTTAACCCTACTTTACTCCTTGTAAAGCGGGCCTTAAATTTCGCCTCGGGACATGAAGAGCATATGATTTACATGTATAGCATAGCCTTTAATTAATATGTTTTAAGCCTCACATCTTCTTCGTCTCTAAATTGAGTCCGACGACACGATGCTATACTCATATTCTGATTGGTGCAGTCCGGACAAATTTTTAAGTATACTACTGCTAAAAGGTGGGATTCCTCGGTAGTATCATTAAATGCTCATTAAGTGTCAATAAATAGGGTCTCTTGTATATCTAATATTCGACTAATTTATAAAGACTTAGGGTGCTTTATACCCCCAGTATTTTGGTTAAGCAATCAACTGGATTGAATTGTCAAGGTTGTATAACTAAATTTGCATGGCTCTGACAAATATTACATTTCCACCGTGAAAATTGAATTTTGTTATAACCAATTAAATTCAGTGATTTTCCGTGAAAATTCAATCCAGCCGATTGCTTGACCAGAATACTATAGTTATAAAAGCACCTTTAAAGTGACTTTCTAGTTTAGAATTCCAAAAAAGTCGATTTTTTTGCTTGAAAATGTTACTTAGTTTCAGAAAATTACTGTCCCAAAACGTTTTTTAAAAAATATGTAAAGAAAAGTTGTTATCATAGATTGTTTGATAGCCTTAGTTTAAAGTATTATGTTTTGGAAACTTTAAACACGTTTTTCTCGAAAACACATTTCTCAAACTGGTGCATAGCTTTTCTCCATATTTACCGAACCGATTTTAAAAAGTTCAAAATCATTCGATTCTTTATTTAAAAAACCAGAGACACTGGTGAATCAGTTAAATACACTGATTTATCAGTAAAAATTCACTATGTAACCAGTTATAAGTATACCACTTATTCAAATAAGTGAAAATACACTGGCGAATCAGTGAAAATTCTATTAATTCAGATGAAGATAGATACCCCTCCCCTACCTCCCCCATAGCGGGCACACGAATTTATATGGAAGGCTGAAAATTGGTATTTTTTTACGAAAAATTACTATGTACCCCCCCCCTAGTAGTACACTTATGTATTTTAAAGTGAAAATTATAGGAAAAATATAGCGAACTTGATTCGGATCGATTTACATAGCGTTGTCAAGGAAAAATAAAAATTTCGAAAAAAGTGTTTAATCCCCCTAACGTTCACAATATTCAACCCAGACAGTTTATATTTATTTTACAAATGTATTTTTATGTGAAAATTACAGGAAGAAAAAGGGAATCACGATTGGAGTTGATGATTCATTTTATCAAATTTTTAAAGAGAAATGATAATTTTAGAAAAAAATGTGTATTCGAGAAAAACGAGTTTAAAGTTTCCAAAACATAAAATAGTACAGAACCCTCTATTTCAGTGCGAGTTACACTCGCACTTTTCCGAGTTTTTAGGTTTATTGTCTAGAATAAACCTTTATGAAGAGATTCCCGTTTGAATTTGAATTTATATATTAATGGTTGTCCGGATTTAAGTGCATCAAAAAAGTACCTTTTAGAATACGCCACCTACAGCTACAGTTAATAGTTGATCCCTGCATGATCCCTATGATGAAATCGCGACGATTCTCGTCGATAGGACGGACGGACCGTTCAATGAATGATTATAATTCTTGGATTGATCGTTGTGCAAAGTCCTTATTTTTTTATTACTTTATAATGAATAATACGTTTCGAATGCAAAATTTTAATTTTAAATCCAAATAATATTTCTGCATAACTACATCTGAGTAAAAAATTAAGTTAACACTGTAAACAAATTTCAGTATTTTAAAACATTTTTTCGATTGTAACTTATTAACTCAATTTTTTAACTTTATTATTAAACTAATTAAAGAACATAAGAATGTCTTAAAACAATTAAATTCTTTTAAAAAATTGAATATTAATCAATTCACCTTTATTTTTTCTAGGTGAGTGGCGTCGAACTCCCGACACTTTTAAAGAATCTTTTTTGTGAGTTTGAAGAATTTTTATTTAAAAGATTAATTGAATTTGTTGTCTTCAAATGATTTTGCACATAAGGTGATCGAGAACGATATGATGTGGTTTTATGAAAATGTTTTGAGTCTCTTCGTGAATGGTGTGATGACCGGGACAAATGTTGTGGGCTGGCTGAATGATTTGGATGAATATGAGAATTTGTTCTAGTCTTGAAATGGGGTGATCGAGGACGATGAGATGTTGTTTTATGAAAATGTTTGGAGTCTCTTCGTGAATGGCAAGGTGACCGTGATAAATCTTGTGTGTTAGATGAATGATTTGGATAGTTATGCGAATTTGTTTTAGTCTTCAAATTAGGTGATCGAGAATGATGAGATGTTGTTTTATTAAAATTTGAATGTTGTTTGGAATTTCTTGGTGAGTGGTGAGATGACCGAGACTTTTGTGGGTTTGAAACATTATTTGAAAGAGTAGTTGAATTTGTTGTCTTAAAATAATTTTGAAAATAGGGAGATCGAGAACGATGAGCTGTTGTTTCATGAAAATGTTTTGAGTTTCTTCTTGAGTGGTGTCGTGACCGGGAAAAATCTTGTGGGATAGATGAATGATTTGGATGATTATACGAATTTGTTCTTATCTTGAAATGAGGTGATCGAGAACGATGAGATGTTGTTTCATGAAAATGTTTTGAATCTTTTCGTGATTGGCGAGGTGACCGTGACAAATTTTGTGTATTTGATGCATGGTTTGGATAATTATGCAAATTTGTTCTAGTCTTGAAATGATTTGGTAAATGAGCTGATCGTGAATGATGAGAAGTAGATTCATGAAAATTTAAATGTCGTTTTGAATCTTTTGGCGAGCCGTGAGATGACCGGAATGAACTTTTAGATTTAGATGAAGTTCTTGAAGGATTACGTAACTGTTTTTTTGAATTTAGAAGCGAATTTTCATTTGAATGAAGGCAGTCAGAAATGCATGTAGAGCAAAACAAACACTTTGAATAGTTACGCTCATCATTAAAATTCTTTAAAAGTTTGAAAAGTTGTGAACGCATAGTTCTTCTGTCTTTTGAATTTTCAGTTTTGAAATTAATCTCTAAATCCTTAGATGAATTTGGGGGTGAAGAGGACAGTTCTGTTGTTTTTTTTGTTGCTGCTGATGTTGCATTTGGATTGTTTGTGTCTAAATCCTTAGATGAATTTGGGGGTGAAGAGGACAGTTCTGTTGTTTTTTTTGTTGCTGCTGATGTTGCATTTGGATTGTTTGTGTCTAAATCCTTAGATGAATTTGGGGGTGATGAGGACAGTTCTGTTGTTTTTCTTGATGCCGTTGATGGTGCATTTGGATTGTTTGCAGATTGGAATAAAAGTGATAAAGGTAGAGATGATGATTGATTTAACGTAGGCGTTGGAATTTCAATGACAATTGGTTCCTTAATTTTTGACTTAATTAATTCTTCGATTTTTTGAATTTCTGAGGCACGAGTCTCTACAATAATTTAAATTAAATCATTTTTAACAAAAAACAGTATAAATGGTTTATGGTCAATTTGCAATATGCCAATTTGTTTAACTATAAAAGAGTATATTAACTGATTGACAAATTACACAGCAAAACAAATTTGGGTCAACTTTTGGACCCGGGAAAGTAAGAACATTTCTTAACGAACTTTTTTTACGTTGAATTCGAATCTGTCGTTAGATTTTCTCTAACACGTCAAATTTCAAAATGTCCAATAAAATATGTCGGGAAAAATTAAAACTTAATAGCATTTGCTTGAAACTCGGAAGTTCTTGAGGTCGCTGATTACGAATATGAAGTCAGATTTTTAATATTAAAAATGGCGGACGAAAGAAGGATTCACACACACATACATACATTCGGACAATTGATCAGGATCTCATATAACATGTTTCCATATGGAAAAAAAACTTATTGTTTTCACCATTTATAAAAGTTGTTATTGTTACTAGGGGGTCTTTGGGGTCTCTGATTTCAAATACGAAGTCAGATATTAGAAATTCAAATGGCGGCTCCAATATGTCATTCTGTTTGATTTATATTTTTTGTCCGCCATATTGAATCTGTCATGTTGAATTTTTAAAATTTAACTTGAAACCCGCCATTTAAAATTTTAAAAATCTGATTTCAACTTTGTAATCATAAAAAATATGTTAACCGACATGTTATTATGATATACATAGTTGATTGAGAAAAAAATATTTGTTCTTTTGGTTAAAAAATGTAAACAAATGTCAACATATTTAAACTGCGACAAAAATTTTGACAAAAGAATTTATGAATATAAATAAATCAAAACTATTTACTGCCTTTGTTTATATACTTATGTATTTGACGCGTTGTGAAGAAAAGGATCCCTATTGTAAATTCCCGTATGAGATCCCGTATAAGATCATATGAGTTTTCTCATATGAGATACTACATGAGATCTTACGAGAATCCTATATGGAAAGTCATGAGAAAAATTTCATGAGTGTCCATATAGAATTCTATATGAGATCTCACATAGGAACCCACATGGGAATATGTAGTAGTTATTTAAAAACTATTTTAGGTATATTTAGGACATATTTTAGGTTTTAAACATAAAATAATTTTGCTTTATATAAAATGAACTCAAAATTTTGTCCGATTTTGCGTACCTCTTACCGTTTTTGAGATATTCACAAATTTTATTATTCAAATTCCTATCTCATATGGGATCCTATATGGACACTGATGATTTTCTCCTTACGAGATGTCCTTATAGGATTTCGTATAGAATCTCATATAAGAAACCATAAGCGATCTTATATAGGATCTCATATGGGAATTAACAGTAAGGATTTAAGAGTCAATAAATTTCATATTATGTTTACAATTTTACTATTACGCAATTAAGAAAAAGAGTTATATTAATGTAAAACTGACTCAAACATAACCTTAAAGTGATTTGTCTCTTAGGCCCCTTTCTTCGCGATGCGTCAAATGTATATTATTTTGTGATATTGTAAACTTTATGGAAGATCATAATTTATGCTCAACAAACTTTAAATAATATTTGGCAATGATATAATTTTATATAATTAAAAGTATTTGTAATATAAATTTAATTACCATTTCTTAGATCAACGTTTATTTCTTTGTTAGATTTATTACTGCTAGGCATATTTATATTATTTTCAACATAATCTTGGTCTTGAGAGGCTGTAATAAATGAAATTATTTATGATTAAAATAGAGCTTCAATATTTTTGATTTAATTCTGATTTTATTTTTTTACTCTTGGAAAAGTAGATTCATAATTTTTATTAATATTTTTTAAGCCGTTCACAAGTTGTGAATCGTTAATATTTTTAAATATTTGATGTTTTGAATGATCTTAACTTCTTTTAAAATGTTGGTGTCAATTTTAATTTTTTCTATGAAAATTATATGTTTCTAATTGAATTTCTTAATACTGTTATGACAACCATAATTTCCAAAGTTTGTCCAACTTTAAAATTAATAGTTGGCCCAACTTAATCTGCCGATGGTTGAGCAAACTATACAAATGATAACGGTTCACCGTCCATTGATGAGGATGGTTGGTCCGACAACTCATCATAAAGTCCGACAAACTTTAAATAGGTAGTAGTATCAACATTAAGAAAATTAAAAAATCTAATTATTTATACAATTATCACATTATTTATTATCGGAGACTTCACATATACTTCTACCTATTATAATTAACTGCTATTGTCTACATACATTTTCGAAAATATCTAATGCTCGCTAGGATAAGACCCCCTAACCTAACGCTCTACAGCCAAACACGCTGCCCATTACGCTACGTTGACATGGGAATATAAATACAAAATCGAGTTGATAAGTTGTGACTGAAAAAAATAATAATTTTGAAGCAGAACAAAATAAAAATAATAATTTACCCACATAATATTAATAAGTATTATCAAAAACAATAATTTGTGAACTTTTAAACTTTTTTTTATCTTTAGTTTTGTCAACCGTCGAGGCAATCATGGCAAAAGAATTTGACCAGCCAATAATTTTAAGTCGTTTAAATTTAGTTTTTGTGAGTTTTTCCAACCAAAAATTATATATATATATACCCAGATAACACATGTACTAGTACGGTAGTAGCCCGAGGCGAAATTTAAATCCTCTTTAGCTTCCCTTAGAACCTAAACAGGCCCTCTTTTAGATCTTGTAGACTCCCCTAGACCCTCCTTTGAATCCAAACGTGGAAGAAAGGGAAATTTGCGACTGGTTGAGGAAGCTAAAGAGGGTCTGTTTAACCCTACTTTACTCCTTGTAAAGTAGACCTTAAATTTCGCCTCGGGAGTATAATACTAGTACAGCGTACTAGGCGTACTGGTACTGTACCAGCCATGTACCTTCGCACGGTACCAGGTACTGTACTAGTACGGCGTACCGGTATGCAATATCGGTAGAATACGAGTACGACGTACTGAAAACTTTTGTGACTTAGTATAACGTACTGTTATTGTACTGGTACAATACTAGTATGATGTACAATATAAAATATTATATTATTATATTAATAAAGATTTTAAAAAAATAAAAATTAGGTGCTTTAATTATTATTATAATAAAATTATTGATTTTCATAATTGTTTTAAGTAAAAAGCAGTAAAAATCAAAACCTTTTTACAGAAATGTGTAAATAAATTTACTTGATTTTTTAATAAAAAAAATTTTTATTTTGAAAAAATTGGCACTTGACCCCTTTTGTCATTCAAGGCTTCAATAATAATTATTACATTATGTAGTTCATGTGACTTAATGTTTCGTAATGTATAACTTAATGTCGCCTACTGTATAATTTGAAATCCATTATTTTTTATCACAGTTATAAGGATTTAAGAATAACAGTTTGTTAATATCATATTCTAATGTTAAATACATTTTTTTAATATGCGCATCAACCAATCAAAAGGGTATAAAAAAACTATACAAACTAATACCAACAAAATTTTTTTATTTAATTAGTCACAGAAAAAAAATTGTTAAAATATACGCTACTCTTTGGTACTAGTGATTTACCTAGGTGATCTTCAAGAAAAAAAAGTTTGACTGAAATGTTTTTCTAGATATAGATAATGTTATAGGTCAGTATAGAATAGAAACAACAGTATAAACTAATTTTTTCTGCACTGTATCAGTACTTTTCATTTTGTTAATTTGCACTAAAGAAATAAATTTTTAGTATTCAAGTGATACACAAAAGTAATCTATAACTCGATATTGCATTCATATCTTCTTATGTTTATTCATTACATAAAACTATTTGGTATAACACTCAAATCTTTAAAATATAATAAAAATTTTATTACCATCTAATACGAGCTTAAAACTTCCGTCATTATCTGATTGTGAGTTTTGAGAATCTATAATATTACAAAAATCATTTGAATAAAGAGAAAACACACATTAGTTATATAACTTATTTAATCTCATTGTGAGGTTAAATTAGTTATATAACTAGAGTTTTATCAAAACCTTATTTTATTTATCTTTTCTGTCATATATATAATAAAAAATTAATTACCACTTAAGTCTTGATTTATATTTTTCGAAATTTCTGAGTCTCCAGGTGCTGTAAAGAAGTAATGTAAATTATTTTCAACTATGAAAAGTAGTATTTTCATTATTTAATAGGTAGTAGTAGTTCGTCGCATATGTACCCAACAACAAGGGTGGAATTGAATGGAATTTAAAATTTTATTTCCTTTTAATTCGGAAAATTTCCTCTTTTCATCAATTCTATTTAGGGGAGACCGGGGCTATTTGGCGCAGGGGTTGCTTGGCGCACTTGAGTTTATTCAAAAGTGTTAAGTTAAATTAATTTTTCTCTTCATTCAACCCTGTTGAAAATTCCTATGTGAGAACACATATGGGATCCCATCCAGGATTTCTTGTGAGTTCTTATGTGGGTTCCCATACAGGTTCACACATAAGATCCTGTATGAAAAGGTTCCTGGGATGAACTTGCGTGAGATCAAGCGCACGATCTTATGTCTCTGTAAAAGCAATAACACAGGATCCCATGAGGTTTCCTGTGTAGGTTCCTATATGAACAACACGATAAATAGGAACACACATGGGATCTTATCCGAGATCTTGTATGAGTTCTTACATAGGTTCTCACATATAAGAAGATTAATAGCAGCTTAATAAGATTTTATAGAATGCTTTTATATATATGCTATTAATCTTCTTATATGTGAGAACCTATGTAAGAACTCATACAAGATCTCGGATAAGATCCCATGTGTGTTCCTATTTATCGTGTTGTTCATATAGGAACCTACACAGGAAACCTCATGGGATCCTGTGTTATTGCTTTTACAGAGACATAAGATCGTGCGCTTGATCTCACGCAAGTTCATCCCAGGAACCTTTTCATACAGGATCTTATGTGTGAACCTGTACGGGAACCCACATAAGAACTCACAAGAGATCCTGGATGGGATCCCATATGTGTTCTCACATAGGAATTTTCAACAGGGAAGTTAAAGTATTTAATGCACTTGATATTTGGCACTCCAAAGTAATTTTTTAACCTCTTAATTTTTTTGTGATATCTCTTTAAAAAATGAATTGTAGAAGAGCACAAATATTAAGTTTTGAGCTCTATACATTTGTTATTAAGAAACAAAAAAAATTTCGATTTATATTAACAGTTTTTTTTTTAAATTAATAAATATCTCAAAAGTACATTTGGGGTTAGGTGGCGCGGTTATTTGAAAATTTTGTTAAATATTAATAAAATGATTAAATGAAGTTGATTATATGAAATTTATACATTAATAGGCACCAATTACAATCCTTCTCAAAAAATTTAATCAAATAATGGGTTTTTAAATATTCACAACGTAATTATCAAAAAACATATAGGTATATTTTTTGATCACTTTACGACTTCATAGAAAATGCTTTTAATTTAAATGAACCCGTGTGAAAAATGCCACGATCTTGCCCCCAAGACTTCGGGGCCCCCGGCGGGGGCGCATGAGGGCTGATCCATATGGCGAATCCATGAGGGCCAACGTAGGGGCCCCGCATGGATTACCCACATGATCGTTTAGCAAAATTTTCTAAGTCCAAAAGTTAAATATTTTTTTATCAACAAAAAATTAATGTTTACAATGATTTAGAACAACAAAAAACGCGTTTTTAATAAAAATATATTTAAACTTTAAAAAAAAAACACTCTCACATATGGCAAGAGACATGAGGGCCAACGTAGGGCCCGTATAGATCGCCCACATGATCGAATAGCAAAATTTTCTAAATTCAAAAGTCAAATATTTTTTTATCACCAAAAAATTAATGTTTACAATGATTCAGAACAACGAAAAAAACGTTTTTAATAAAAATATATTTTCACTTTTTTTGAAAATTTACCTGGGATGATTCATGATAATAATCATAAAGCATATAATTAATTATATTTTATAAATTGCATTTGATTGGAAAATATAATTTAATATCTTAACTTTAACTAAATGAGTTGGTAAAGCGTTAGACTCATAATCCGTAGGTCGTAGGTTCGATTCCCCCCATGCGTTAGATTTATTTATTTCTGAGGTTTGCGTTTAATCATTAATTCTATGTATGAATTAGTTGAAAAATGAAAATATCCGACCATAACATATTTTTTAATTTTTTAATTAATTAATTTATTATTACTTTTAATTATATCCGACAGTTAATTAAAAAAATTAATTAATTCAATTTGAGTAAGAATTTAATTTAAATTGGAAGAAT
The DNA here is from genome assembly GCF_019393585.1 of Leptopilina boulardi. NCBI lineage: Eukaryota > Metazoa > Arthropoda > Insecta > Hymenoptera > Figitidae > Leptopilina > Leptopilina boulardi. The sequence goes on along the minus strand of NW_026137695.1, from coordinate 947,354 downwards.
TAGTAAATAAATAGGTTATTATTCATAATTTAAGATTATTTATTTTTAATTAACTATTATTAATAATATTGTTGATTAATAAACATTAAGGCAAACTCAAGGGCAAACTCAAGGGCAAACGTGAGGGCCCATGAGCATGTCATCTCATGACATGAGGGCGATCCATAAGGCCTCCACTGGGGGCCCACATCACTTTTCCACACGGGAAATATAATGAAAATATAAAAATTGTATTACCATCTAAAACGAGTTTAAAACTTCCGCCATTGTCTGATTGTGAGTTTTGAACATCTGTAATGTTATAAAAATCATTTGAATAAAGAGAAAACACACATTATTTATATAACAAGAATTTTATCAAAATCTTACTTTCAGTATTATTTATCTTTTCTGTCATATATAGGGGAGGATGGGGCAAGGATAGTTAAGGGGCAAGGATAGTTAGTGGCTCTAATTCAGAAACGGCTCGTCAAAAAAACGGGTCATTTATCATGTACACTCGTCTTAACACCAAAAGATGACAGTAAAAATTTGAGCTTGCGGGGACACTATTTGTAGAAGCTACGTGCCCATTTGTGTTACATCTCAGTTTTGCTAAAATATTTTCACCTTATTTTTATTATTCAATCTTATTTTTGCGGATATAATTTATTAAATATATTTGGTTGCGTAAATGTTTTCTGGTGTAAAATTTTGTGCTGAAAACGAATATCATATTCGTTTTTTAAAAAAAAATTTTTTTTGTACTAAAAATTTGTGATAATTCGAAAAAAGCCTTGAAACAATGGAAAATCAAATTTCATGATTTTTTGTATCATTCTTAGTAAAAACAAATTTTCAACTATCTTTGCCCCACTAGTGGGGCAAGGATAGTTAAAATTTTTTTTTTACTTTTCCAATATTATCTCGAAGGCATTGCAATCTACAAGAAAACAATGTATAGCAAAATTGTAGCTAAATAAACAGGCTTTCCAACGATACTATTCTTTTTCCGATGCCAGTTTAAATTTCACGGCTAGATCCAAAAATATCTTACCTAACTATCCTTGCCCCATCCTCCCCTATATATATAATATAAATTTAATTACCACTTATTTGATTATTGTTTTCCTCATCGTATGAGTTTTCACTAATTCTAGATATATTTATAAAATTTTCATCATATTCTGAATTTTCATATTCTTGGTCTTGAGAGTCTGTAATAAATGAGAACATATTTAATTAAAAAAAATTTTTTAAATTTTTTATTTGTCTCGAATTTCTTATTTTTTTTAACTGTTAGAAAAAAAGCTTCATAAATTTTCCACATTTTTTATATAGTCGTTTAACAGTTATGAATTGTTAAATTTTTAAATATTTTTATGTTTTGAATGTTTATAATTTCTCTTCAAATGCAACTATCAAATTTAATCTTTCATATTAACATTTTGTTTTTAAAATTATTTTGAATAAAGAGAAAGAAAACATTTAAGTATAAAATTGAGATTTGACAACTAGAGTTTTTACAAAATCCCATTTTTGGTTATTTTAATTTTCCCTGTTATATATATGTATAATGCGATATAAATTACCATTTAAGTGTTCATTTAGAACTTTTGGTGTTTCTGTGTCTTGAGGTGCTGTAAAGAAATAATGAAAATTATTTTCAACTACAACAATGCATATTAGGTACTTATTATTCGTGAATTTGGTCATCTTATTTTCATTATTCAGGTAGAAGCCGTGTTTCACACAGGTACCAGACAAGAAAGGTGGAATTGAATGGAATTCAAAATTTTATTTCCTTCTAATTCGGAAAATTTCCTCTATATCAATTCCACTTAAAAAACAGAAAGCCATAAAATTCAATTCCATTTAATTCTATGGAAAAAAAATTTTAAAAAGAAGTCAAAAGATTTTTTATCCCTACAAGCCTGAAGGTGACAAATTATTCTCGTGAACTTTTATAGTATATGTGACCGGGTCTGAGAAAACGGTGCTATCGACCAAAATCAACTTTTCGAAAAAAACGCGTTTAAAGTTTTACTACTAATTAAAACAGATTTCTTCAAACATTTTATATTTCAAAGAACCTAGATAAATGTTCTTTATATATTTTTAGGGTTCCGTTCACGCAGTGAACCGAAACGGAACACTTATGATTTCACTCATGTCTGTCTACAATATTTTGTCCCCCCCTCTAAAATCTGGCCATTTTAACCGATTGGGCTCAAACTTAGTATACATACGTATTTTCGAGAGTAGATTAAAGGAAAATTATAGCGAACCCGATTAGAATTACATTTAACATAGTTTTTTTTAATGGTTTTGGCATTCATATTTGAGGTTTGAGAAAATATCCTTAACACTTGGACAACCAGGTCGCCGATGACGGGTATACCTGGAGATCATCTTCGAGGATTTAGGTAGAATTTTTCGTTAAATTTGAAAAATTAATAAGTTTTTAATTTTTTATTTCAAGGAAAAATACAAAGAGTGATTTTTGTCTTAGAATTACTTATATTTTTATATCTCAGACCCGGTCACATATATACTTTAGAAATTTTGAAATTTAACTGAAAAAGAATTAAATAAGATAGAAAAAAGTTGAAATGAATTCCGAAACAGAATAAAAATTCGATTATCATATCTTGATATTGCAGAATAGCATATTTTATTACCCATTTATATTGAAAGAAATTAAAAAGATAATAAATAATCTAATTTCACTTTTGGAATATATATTTATCAAATTCACCAATTTCTATAAATAACATATAATTTTCATTTGGAATAAAAACGTTAGAAAAAATATGTTAACTGATATATTTTTAAGATAAACATTGTTTATTGAGACTTTTGATGTAATAGTGCTTTTGTTTATAGTTTTATATATATATATATATATATATATCGCTGGGTTAGTGGAAAAAAAGGACACGTCGGATTTTCGTTGAAAAAGAGGACACGTCGCGTTTGAGTTGAAGAAAAGGACACGTCAAATTTTATATTTTTTTAAGAAAATTTAAGTTGGTAACACTTTTAAATTCGTCAAATTTATAACTTCACATCATTGATTTCCGATTATCAATAAAATATAAAAAATAATAATAAAAATTGTTATTTCATTTTATGATGTTTGTCTTTTATATTTAAGTTTTATTTCCTACAATCAAAATTTTTTTTATCAATTTACACATAAACGACCCGAAAAATTTTTGAAGTTATAAATTTTTTGCTGCATATACATCTTTCATCTTTTAATAAGGATAAATATAATTTTAATTTTTGTAACTTAGCGAAAACTGAAAATTGTATTAAACAAAAATATTAATTAAGATAGCATTATAAGGTTAAATTTTCAATATTATAATTTAATTTTTAACCATTCTAACCAATATAATTTATTTCAGTTAAGTGATAAATAAATAAATATTTAAATGTCAACCTCAAAAAAAGTGTTACCAACTTAAATTTTCTTAAAAAAATATATAATTCGACGTGTCCTTTTCTTCAATTCAAACGCGACGTGTCCTCTTTTTCAACGAAAATCCGACGTGTCCTTTTTTTCCACTAACCCAGCGATATATATATATATATATATTATTTTTGTGGTATTGTAAACTTTATGGAAGATCATAATTTATGATTAACCAAATTTAAATAGTGTTAATCTATTATGTAATTTTATATATCTGATAAGATGTAAATATAGAAGGAATTTAATTACCACTTGTTTTATCAATGTTACTTTCTGCGTTAGATTTCTCACTTAATCTAATTAAATTTATATTATTTTCTGCATATTCTGTGTCTGGAGAGTCTGTAATAAATGAAATTATTTTCAATTAAACAAAATTTTTGATATTTCAGACTTGACTCAAATTTTGTATTTTTTTGAACTGTTAGAAAAAGAGTTTCATAATTCTTTACGAATTTTGTTTTAAAATAATTTTTAATAAAAAATAATCACAGTGTACCCAGCAAACCATAATATAGAATAGTTCACGGAGAGAAATAGATGGTAAGAATTTATGATCTTAAGATGGTAAAAAGTAGATGTTATCCGGTACTATCATTATGCTACTCGGTACTATCAAAGATGTTACAAAAAGTATGGTTATGCTACCCACTACAATCAAGACGTTACTCCGTACAATCTGGATTGTTACTAATAGAATCTAGATTGCTGTCCGTATATGTAAGATCAAATATGGTACCTGGTACTATCTAGATAGTACCCCGTACCATCTATTTCTCTCCGTGTTACATTAAAAGATCAATTTGTAAATTTTTATATAACTTGTTAAAAACTATTTAGTAACTAGTTTAGTTCAATATCGTTCCATCCCGAATATAACAAAGATATAACAAATATAGAACATCGATACATCTCATGTACAAATAAAAATATTTATAGAAAATTGTCTAAAAATTTTAAAACGTTTCATTAATAATTTAACCTAAACTTATTTATAAAACAAATTAAGTAAGGATAAGTATATTTGTTTTATCATACATATTAGAGAAATTTTTCAATTCATTTAAACGGAAAATAGAAAATGTGAAATTAAAACTATATTTAACAAATTTTACCGAAATTTCTGCTTGGTTAGTGTATATAATCTACTGCGATATCTACTTCATGAAATAATTATGTAGCACTATTATAACATTATTCTATCGTTTGGTTACATTTCAGTTATAGAACAGTTCGACAACTATTTTATATCAGTGTTCCAGAATTTTGTTACATTTTGGTTATAGAACAGTTCCATAACTATTATGTAACAGTACTCCAGAATTCAGTTACATTTACAATATGAAACAGATAGATAAGTATTGGTGCAATAATATTCCAGATTTTAGTTACAAAATATTTACATAATTATTCTATAAATAACTTGTTTCATCTGATCTAACAAACAGTTATTTTCAAGTTATATAACATTTTATATCTGGTTTGCTGGGTATAAATAAATTGATTAATTCTTATAGATAGCAAAAAACGTTAAAGTTTAAAGTTATCATTTGACAAGTAGAGTTTTTTCAAAATCCTATTTTCAGTTATTTTAATTTTTCCTGTCATACATAATATAAAATACATAATATAAATTACCACTTAAGTTTTGATTTATATTTTCCGGAGTTTCTGAGTTTCGAGGAGCTATAAAAAATTAATACAAATTATTTTCAAATACACCCAGAGAAATGATTTATTTGAACCAAATAAATCATAAATAAATCACGTTGAATAAACGTATATTTGTCTCATCACCAAGTAGCCTATTTATTTGTTTTAAATAAAAATGTTATTCAACATAAATAAAATATATATTTGAGACAAATAAAATTTTATTTAAACCAAAATGAAATTTATTCCAAATAAATAAAAAGTTTCTAAGACAAATATATCTTTTCTCTGTGTACAACAAAGCATATTACTTATTATTCGTCACTTAAAACTACTTGGTATAATACTCAAATCTTTAAAACATAAAAAATTGTATTACCATCTAAAACGAAGTTCAAACTTCTGTCATTGTCTGATTGTGAGTTTTGAGCATCTATAATATAGCATATTACTTATTATTTGTGAATTTTATATTTTTTAAACTAAAACAAAAATTTTAGCTCTATATTTTATTAATATAAACAAAATGGAACATAGTTGGACCCTATGGATGAGTGCTTTAACCACAAGATATTGTTAGCTTTTATCAAAAACTATAAAGGAGCCATTAAAAAAATACGTAACGTTTTTATCGTGAGGGGGGCAAGGTACTTGTTACAGTCAGGAAAAATGGCGCCAATGTATGTAACGGTTTTTTCTGTTCTTTCGCACAATAAAAACCTGGGCTCATTTTTGCTTAAGATCAAAATGATCCTGTTGGCTGGATAATTTTGAGCCCGGCTTTTTTCTTTATGAATGTTGTAAAAAAATTTTTTTTAAATTTAAAAAACACCTTTTTTAAAAAATAAATATATTTTTGACTTTTTGTCAAAATTGACATTTCTCTTTAATATTTTAATTTTTTTGTAAAGTTTAGAATGCATATTTTCAGTACTAAAAATATTAGAATGTCTATTTTTTGTTTTTGAGATATTAACTAATTTATTAATTAATAATTATAAAAATAAAATAAATATTTTACAAACAAATAAAATTACCGAAAATATGAACTTTCAAAATGAAAAGTCATAAAATTCCGCATCTAACGAACCTGAGATGAAGTTTGAATTAATGGATTTTTTTATAAACAATTTAAGTTTTTTTAAAAAATGTTATACCATTCGAAAGATCTGAAAGAAATCATACAAAAACATATCGTTCAAAATTTTTTAACGCCACTGTATAATAGACTTCTTAAAGAGTCAAGTGTTCATATTTTTGACATATGTTTACACATACTTTGGGAATATTACATATGTTTACACATACTTTGGGAATATTTTGGACTTTATATACATATAAGATATTTTACGTGGAATGTCATGAGTTGAAAAATTGATTTCTCAAAAACTACTGAAACCTGTGGAAATTGTTGTCCTACTTGATGGTTAAATATTTCAAAAAAATTTTTTTGACTTTTTTGAAAACTTGGGATGAGGTAGGGGGGTCAATTTTCTCAGTTTTGATTGACACCGTCCTCTATTTTAATTTTATCTTTTATGAAAATTTTTTTCATCCCAAGTTTTCAAAAAAGTAAAAAAAAAATTTTTTGAAATATTTAACCATCAAGTAGGACAACAATTTCCACAGGTTTCAGTATTTTTTGAGAAATCAATTTTTCAACTCATGACATTACACGTAAAATGACTTATATATATTATTTTTGTGGTACTGCCTACTTTATGGAAGATCGTAATTAATATTTAACCAAATTTAAATAATGTACGAATATTATGCAGTTTTTTATAATAAGAAGTTAATATGGTATGAACTTAATTACCACTTATTTCATCAATGTTTATTTCAGCGTTAGATTTTTCACTGACTTCAGATATTTTAATATTTTTTTTTGCTGATTTTGGGCCTTGAGATTCTGTAATAAATTAAATTATTTTTAATTAAAAAAAAGATTTGATATTTTTAATTTAACTAAATTTTTTTTATCTTTCTGTTTTCTCAGAAAATAGCTGCATAATTGTTAACTAAGTTACTTGAAATAAAACGCCTCTCTTGTGTGACTCTTTGTGATGATAAGTATTTTGGCTCCACAAATTTGTAGGTTGAGTTTGTTAGTTTTGAAATGAAAATACATACAAAAGGATTAACTCTCAAGGCATATACTAATGATAAATTTTAATATTCATTACATAATTTTTTATGTATATAATAAATAATATAAATAATATAATATAATAAATAATATAATAAACATAACTTTTGATAAGAATTGATGCAATAGGCTTGTTCCCGTTCACTATTAATATGGTAAAATGATCGTAACCATAACCGTTAATATTTTAGGACTAAAATATTTCTTGTTACAAAGAGTCACATGTATTTTTTATGTTAGACAATATTCTTACTTGATCTTATTGCTGCCTTAACATTTGATTTTTTGCCTCCTGTAGGGTTTTTATTTCCTTTTTTCTTCGTAAGATTAATATTTTTACATTGTTCTTCTCCTATAATAATAATACTTCATTTACTAAAATTTTAATTTTTATGTGTAACAGTAATTCGATTTCGGTGTACTTTACGTCTACTGAAAGAACTTTTTTCGAATTACTGTCATAATTCTGGTTAATTCTATCACATGGTATTTTTGCATTAGCATGAAACTGTTCTAACTTAACCAGGGATGGCAACCGAAATTTTTTCGGTATGGGTATTGCGGTTTCTGTTTTTTCTTAAAAGATTAAGGTTCCGGTTTGGGTTTTTAATGTCAAAAATTTCGGTTTTTTTAGGTTTCGGTTTTTTAATTGTTTCCCTCTAGTAATAATATGAATAAAAATATTTATGGATTTGAATTATTTAGAACAAAATAAATGTATTATAATTACTCATAATTTATTTATAAATTTATATTATAAGTATGAACATTAAAACTCTTAATAGTTAAACAAAATGTAGAATTTTCAAAACAGAAATAATTATTTTTTGAAATTTTATATTAATTTTTTGCAGCAAATAATTTATTTTGACAAATGAGTAACACATTTTCCTACACTGAGAGACCTTTTGCACCGTAGCCGACTTTCGACAGGCGGCTGCGGAGCATTCTGTTGGTAAGCTACGAGACTACGTTTGGGCTGCTGTAGTAGATTTTTGGGCGCGTGTCTGCCAAAAAGTTGTACAGCTACAAACCAAAGGTGGCGTCCCCACAACTTCGGTGAGCTACTCACTAACATTTTGGACAGTCACGCTCCCAAAATTTTACCGCCGCACACCAAAACCATAGTGGCGCTGCTGTCACTTACCTTGTTCCGCTGCAGTCCAAAAGGTCTCTCAGTGTATATATGTGAAGAAAGATTGCTACGTAGATGAGATAATACAAACTTAAGACTTGAAAATAAGCGTTCTACGCTTACTTGGGTTGCTGAAACTGATATTACTTGATCAGCTAGAGCTCGCAATTAAGGAAAATCATTTTCCATGGACTTCCAGAAATTTAAGATTTCAATCGATTTCACATTTTTAGAAATTCTTTTTTGTGCAGAATTGTAAGAAATCAAAACATTTTTTATTAAATTTTCTTCGATTTGTTCTACCCGATTATTAAAACCGAAAAAAACAGAAAAAATAAAATTTAGGTTTCGAAATAACGGTTTTTAAATTTTTATAATAAGGGTATCGATTTTTTGTTTTCGGTTTCTTAAAAATTTCTGTTTTTTCGGTTATCGGTTTCGGTTGCCATCTCTGAACTTAACTCACATACTAATTTGACAAAAAATCACGCAAAGTTATACACAATACCAGAATTATTTGGATATATCTATATCTTTAAGATATTTTTATAATATAATGAATAACCGGGTACTACACGAAGAAAAAAATCAACCAAATATAGTAGATATATACTATACTACTTTCGTGCGTGCGCTTTCAACGATATTTGGCAGGGATCTGTTACTCTTTTGGTATAGGACCTTGTAAATTGGGTATGTTCTTCTACGAATATCGTAGAAAGCGCACGCCCGAAAGTAGTAGAGTTAAGGCGTTTGTATACCTCACCGATCCAGAGTATACTTGCGTCGTGTACCATTGGAGTAAAAGAGACAGAAATATCATTTGTTTCTTTTACTCCAATGGTACACGACAGAAGTATACTTGGGATCGGTGAGGTATACAAGCGCCTTCACTGTTTCTACTACTATATTCGCTTGATTTTTTTCTCTGTGTAAATAAGTATAAATTATACCTTCTTTCCGTTTCGGGTTTGAAATCTTCCCCTCTAATTCCTTAAGGCAATAATTTTCTTTGATATTCAAAATCTCTATTAGCAAAAATAAATTCTTATAAGCATTTTAAAAATTAGGTACTTTTAAATATAGTAATTACAGATAGTTCATTGTATATTATTTTCAAAAAGATACATTTCATATATGAGACTTTTTATGTGTAATGTCCCAACTTGAAAAATCAATTTTTTTCAAAACAATATGTAACCCAACAAATTTTTTGACTTTTATTAATATTTGGCGGTGATGAAGGGGGGTTAATTTTATAAACATTCATAATTAAAATAAAAAAATAATACATGGATCTATTTCAAAACAATTTGACAATGAAACACAATCACCCAAGTATCACATAATATTAATGTAATGTTAAAATGTCCTCCTTATGGTAATATTATAGGGAAATGTTACTGTAATATTCCAATAACATTACGGGAGGATGGGACATGAATAGTTAGGTAAGACGTATTTTCGGCAACTAACTATCTTTGCCTCATCCTCCCCTACAGTAATATTACGTCGTAATGTTATTGTAATATTTCGGTAACATTAATTTAATATAACACGAATATAAGCAAAGTGTTCAATTCATGGCCATTTAGCTTTCTCATCATGATACACTTATATTCAAGATTAAAAGAAGGATTACAGCTAAAATAGCGATCAATTTTACAAATATTGGTAAAATGTAAACTTTATACACATCAATCGATTCGTTTTCATGCCAGGAATACGGTTTTGACAAAATTTATTAATAATTTTCATAAAAAAAACAGTTTTTTAAAAAAATACGAACAAAGTTTTTTTTCAAAAATTAAAAAATGATATAATTTATAGATTTTAAGTAAAATATAGACATTATATAGGTTAATCAATTTATTTTAATGCGAGAAATAAGTTTTTTGGACAAAAAATTATATTTACAGTGTAAAAAAAGTTTTGGTTAAAAAACGTATTTTTGAATTTTTGAAAAAGTGACATAAAAAAATGTGGATAATTTTGGAAACCCTTGTGTCTGATTTTAGGCATTGATGACTGTAATAAGCCTATAAAATTTCAGGACAATCCATCGAAGTGTATATTATATATTACGGTAACATTTCCTTGTAATATTACTATCAGGCGGATATTTTAACATTACACGGGTGCTATTCTGCAACTTCACTTCACTTTCACTTCACTTTCGTAACACTTTCATTTCACTTCACATTCACTTCATTTTCGGCTCGTCTCGGCTCGACATTCGAGCTTCTTGCACACCTCTAATATAATCTAATAATATTTGCTCTAAACACGAGCAACGTATCCATAGAGCACAGAAGCTGATTCGGCATTACAATTGAAAATAATAATAATAATAATAATAATAATAATAATAGACCATTAAAAAATATTATTACTAATCGATTAAATATGTTTATCACAATTATATTTAAGAATATTTACTTTTTGTAAAAAACGCATTAGGAAATTTAATTTCAAAATAATACAAAGTGAAGTACAATCACATTTAAACCAGAATGAAGTGGAGGTGAAGTAAAGTGAAAGTGAAGTGAAGTTACAAAATAGCACTCCAGTAATATGACGTGTTACTTGGGTATAAATGTTCAAAAATAAAAATTATATATTTACTACAATAAATAATGTTTTAATAAAGTCTCACCTGCTTTTGGCAAACTTATAAAATTTCTTGTAAATTTTTCAATTTGTAATATAGCACCTTTTACGTCTAGTCTAAAAAAAATTAAATATACATATTTCAAATACGTATAAGTATAGAGTAGAGTGGGGTGAGATCACCATTTGGCTTTTATTTTCGTATTCTCTGACTTAGAAATTTGTCGCTTCACGTAAATGTCTCTTATAGCAGTGTGCATACAGGGTGTTCCAAAAGTATGGAAACTTATAAATATCTCGAAAAATACGCATTTTCGTGAAAAATAATCAAAGCACAAGTTGTTCCCAAAAAAAGATCTACATTTTTGAAGCCAAAAAATTGGTCCCCGGGCCCAACAGTGAAAAAAGAAGCATCACGAAAATGCGTACTTTTCGAGATATTTGCAAGTTTTCATACTTTTGGAACACCCTGTATATGCCCTAAGTTTCGATCCGATTAAAGAAGAAGCAACCGAATGACAGAGTGATTACTGAAATCGAAACTTATTTCACAACTTATTTTTTTAATTTTTGTGATTTTATTTTGAGAAAAAATTTCATCAAAAAAAATTTAACGTAATTATGTTTTATTAATTTCAGTCTTCTGAATGTCATGGTGTGGTTTACTTTGCGATTTTTTAAGTGTTTTAAAAGTTATTGTGTTTTTCTCTGAATATATACACTTGTGGCGAGATCACCACCATGATATTATTATTAGCTTTATTCAATTTTTAATTATTATTTATAAAAAATTTTATTTTATATAACTTTGTGGGGAGAAAACCCCAAAGCAATTGCGATTCAATCAAATTGTCTAATTAAAGCGACAATCTCTGAAATTTGCAAAAAAATTTAATTGTTAATTATAAAAGATTTTATTTTCTAAAAATTCTAATTTTAGTGTTATAAAATAGTGATAATTTGTATGTATTTTTATTGATGTTTTTCAATGATTTTTAATTAATTTCTTAATTTTTACTTCAAAAAAAAGAGAAGTGGTGATCTCGGTTAAAAACTCACAATTTTGACATATATTTTAATCTAATTCAATCTTTTCTAATTTTCTAATTACAAAGTGAGTCAAATCCGAGAAAAATGGTTATTCTTTTGACTAGTTCAGTCAAGCGATACAATCTCCTTGAATTATGTATATTTTTATCATAAATATTTCATGGGAGAGCATGACCGCACAAATGCAACATTTATAGCACAGGAAGACAAATTCATGTTAACAGTTGGACGCGAAAAAGTAAGAACGTTTCTTAATGTATTTTTTACGCTGAATTCAAATCTCAGGGGTTTTTGGGGTTGCTGATTACGAATATGAAGTCAGATTTTAAATATTAAAAATGACAGATTCAATATGGCGGACGAAAAAAATAAAAAAACATTTTGATCAGCTTGGAACTTGTCACTAGGGGGTTTTTGTGGTCTCTGATTTCGAATACGAAGTCAGATATTACAAATTCAAAATGGCGTCTCCAATATATAATTCAGTTAGATTTTTATTTTTTTTATCCGCCATATTGGACCCGCCATTTTGAATTTATAAAATCTGACTCCTAATTTGTAATCAGCGACTCCAAAAACCCTCGAGTAAAAAGTTTCAAGCAAAATCTGTTTAATTTGTAATATTTTCGTCTGTAATATTAGATCCACCATTTTGAATTTCAAAAATCTGACTGTAAATTCGTAATAAGCAACCCCAAAAGTCTTTAAATAATTTACGACTTTTTTTCTAAGTTGCAATTATCTCAAAAAACTAAAAAATATTCTTGAAACGTTTTTAGAACCTTAAATTGGCAGGCATAAAACGTTCTTAAAGCGCTTTAAGAAGGCTTTTGGTCTTTTTGCTCTGAAATACTTTTATTAAAAATAAAAATACAGGTATTACAAATATAATTTTGATAAATTATATTTTGTAGTAACAATATTTTTTATTTCGTCCGCAACTTTTGCTGTTGGACAACTCCAGTCCAATTTTAAGCCCTACTTTGAACTTGAATTTTCAGAGTCTGTTAGGTTGTAGCAGTCTTAAACAAGGCTATAACTTGAATAGATTCAGATCCTACTTTGAATCCAAAAAGAAAATTAAATTTCCCATTTTTTCATGAAAAAGCGTAAAGTAAGCTCTACAGTAATTCATAATCATTGATAGTTATACACGTTGTCTACCCTATTTTCATACTCCTAAACGCTATAATTTGAAGAAAAGAAATTACATACTATTAAACACAACATTTTTTTGATATTTGCAGTGTTTTACCAGTTTGTAGTGGTATTGATGGTCTCAAAAGATTATTTCAATTGTTTTTGCAAATTTTAAGATTTTAGGAGTATAAAAGTAGGGTATACAACGAACGTACATAACTATAAAATATTAATTGCTGTAGATGTACACCCTACTTCACGTACAAGTGAGTAGCATACACTACTCATTTTATGATTACAGAAAAACGATATTCTAGATTTTAGAATACCTACTTAAATAGGAGCCTAGAAATATTAATTCTTTCAATAAGAATATTGTTATTATTGTAAGAATATTTTCCACTTAATTTAAGTAGATATTCTAAAATCAGTGTTCAGTTTTTTTCTGTGTTGGCTTATAAGAAATACAAATAAAACTAAGTGGATCTTACACTGTAAAAAGAAAGTTAAATTTTAACTTCAAAGGGGACTATATTTATATAAGTTGCTCACATTTGGAGTTTAAGAGAGAAGGAATTAATGCTTTACGAGTTAATTTTATACCTAGTGACTGTGAGTTTGTGATAGGAAATTAATTTAAGGGGGGAAACTCGTGTAAATGTACATTTTTTAAGGATTTTTTTTAAAACTATGGTAAAGTTTATTGAATTAAACTAAAGCATACCTTGAAGTACGTAATATAAGCTTCATGAAAAAATTTTGTTTATTAAAATACGCAAATACGTTTTGCATGAAGAAGAGAAAACTAAAAAAAATTTTTTTTTGAAAATTTGGGACTATTTTGAAAAAAATTACTTTTTTTTCTTATAAATAATGTTCAAGAATAATTATTAAAAAAATTTTTTAAAAAAAGGAGCTTGTCATGCAATAGCCAGTAAAATAAAGAAGATTTGTGGTAAGTTTGATTAAAATCGGTTAAAAATTGGCCTTGAAGACGTTATGTATTCGAAAAAAAATATTGCACTAAAACAAAGATTTACTATTACTTGCTTATGGTGCTTTCTAATGACAATTAATAAAATTATATTGACAAGAAACCGAAAGAATAGAGGGATCTCGTGCTCATAGTTATCTGCATTTGGTAGCATCTGAAGTGCTAAACTTATGCTTAGGTACTAAAGGACATTCATACATCTAATTATAGATTAGTAATAAAGGATCATATTCTACAGATAGTAAATTAATTTTTAAATCAAAAAAAATTTTTTTTAAATGTTGTTTTACACGAGTTTTCCCCCTTAATGATTAACTCACTTTTGAAGTAAATTTCATTTTTACTCTCCACTCCGGTTGCCATTAACTTCTTAAACATTTTCTTTACAGTGTAAGTAGGTTCTAAATGTAAACTAGAAAAAATACAAAAAATGAAATCATTTATTTACGCATTCTTGTTGAGACGTTGAATGGTGTCTATCATACAATTTTGAATCATAGATTTTACTTCCTTTTCTCGACTCGATTGATTATTTGCTAAAGCATTTATTTTATCTAAAAAAGAAAAAAATATTTTTTTTTTATAAAATTCAAATCTCGAAAACGGCTTGCTAAAAAAATTTGAAAAAATCATGAAAGCTAGTCACAATTAGTACTAAAAGAAAAAAAAGTTTTAAAAAAATCGGAGATGCAATTGCAGATGGTCTTCGAATTTGGCGTGGAACACCTCATAGTCACCCATCCCAGTAAACCCGGTCAACGCGGAAAGGGGCAATGTTGGGTTGAAACTCTACGCCTAAAGCGTCTCAGCCATCTGAGACAGATAAAAGTCTTCAAAAAGATTACGAACTTATTTTTCAATAAAATGAATTGAACTTAAAAAATTTATATAACATTCATCTTAAACAGTTTCGGTGTATACGTTGAACTTAGAAAATAAAATTTAAAAGTTATTTTTATGAAAAATTTTCTATTTTCAAAATCTGAAAGAACGTCTTTTAGACATGCTAAAAACATCTTTTTGAGCAGACATAAAACCTTTTTTTGGACATACCTCAGAGATATTATTCACGTTGTTAAGATATACCATACGGGGCCAAATTAAAAACGTCTCTAACACTCTCTAACGTCAAAAAGACGTCTTTAATAGAAGTCCAAAAGACGTTCGCAAAAAGACATCCTCAGGACGTCTTATGAACAAGTGTGCCCATTGGGTATATATATATATATAAATAGGTATACACTGTGACTTGGGTTCATCGGATGTTTTGGTTGCTTGTTTGTTAAACTTAGTAATAAAATTTCCTATTTTCTTATAAAACCTCAAGTCGGAGTTCCTTACCTTACCTGTTATTTGCAACAAGAAGAGACTCGTTTTTTTCTGTGATATCGTTTAATTACCATCTCATTATTGTCAATTCAGAGAATCTGTTAAACCCGAGTCACAATGCATACAAATCCTTTAAAATCAATGAAATGAAAGAATGTTACCAATAAACTCTTCTGTAAATTTGGAGTTCAATAATTTCGTTCGCAGTCTAATGTTATTTAATTCAATTAAATCATTTGATTTTTCGTGAATACTATCAAAAAGAGGAACAAAATTTGTTCCCCAAATAATTGTATCACAAATATCCTTAACAAATTGTTCAGTTTGGTCTGTTAGGGATTGATGAACCATATCTTGAATTGTCCTTACTGCATTAAAGTAATCTCGAGGTGGTATTAAGGGAATGCATGCAAAATAGGACAATATGTGCTGTGACACATGTCCGATTTCAAGTTCAACCCATTTTTCGACAAGAATCTGTAATATGTATGTCAAAACATTTCTGAAGGTATTATTTGAATCAATAACTTAATGTTTTTAAATCAGACTGTGATCGATAATCAATAATTATAAAAATGAATAGGGTCAGTTGGGGTAAATGTGAACAAAATCCAAATTTTTCACAAATTACGTAAGTTTCTTCCTTTAAAAGATAATATTTGCGGGTTTATTTTTTTAAGTTATTATTTACATTCCCAGGATTAATTTTATGCAGCAGAAAAAAATTAAGCTAAGCTTTAAATGCATGAAACTGACTGTTCCCACCACAGAAAAAACTTAGTCTCATTTTGAAATGCAGCAAAAATGAGTCAATGCTAAACGACATAGACAGTGGCGCCACCAACCTGACTCATTTTTGCTGCTTATCAAAATGAGTAGCATACGCTATCATTTTGAGTTAAGGTTTTATCTGTGATGTACCCCAAGATTTAGAAAATTTTATAAAATTTGTGGTAAATGGGGACAGCATAGCATAGCATAATCTCGCTGTTCTCCGAAAAATACATAATTTTGAGTTAAATTTTTAAAAATTGAATTATTAAATTAAATTATATTAAAATAAATTATTAAAAAATTAAAAATGTTTAAAACGTGACATTTTAAAACGAAAAGGAAAAGAAACATGGCGGCCCATACAGAGACGTTGCTTGAGTGTCAGTGGTCCAGTAAACAGCGCCAATTCGAGCGAGTGGCCGCTGAATGAACGATGATAAAACACATTATTTTACTATTTATTGCTTTATTTTTATTATTTTTGCGTGAAGTTATATTAAATGAGTAGAACAACAAGATTCCTTGTACAAAACGAAATCATTTTTCCAAAATTTTAACCCGAAATCATTATTTATTTCAGAGAAAGTTTCAAACCACAAAAAAACTTCCTTTGCCCACATACCCTAAAGAGATGAAAAAACTTAAAAAAATTGTAGTAGATATTTAATAGTTGAATCAATTGAAATTTTTTTTTATTTCAGTATTTCGTGTCGCATTTGTAAAAAACAGACTTAAACTTATGACTCCCATAACAAAAATTCACTTTAATTTTTCATTTTTGTCAATTTGGATAATAATAACCAGTTGTGCTCATTTACCCTGAGTTTTCAAATTCTTGGGGTAAATGGGGACAGATTTTTATTATTAATCAAATTGACAAAAATGAAAAATTAAAGTGAATTTCTGTTATGGGAGTCATAAGGGAAAAGAAAAATTTTTGTATGATTTTTAAGTCTGCTTTCTTTAAAATGCGAGACAAAATACTGAAACAGTTTCATTTTGATTTTCAAGTTTTTATGCATTAAGCGATAACTTGAATTATCTTTCTGCCGATTGTCAAGATAAAAGCTTGGCAATACTGAGAACCTCTTGTAGGTGATCTAATTTTAAAATATTGACGTTGAACTTAATATTAAAACTGTAAATTAAGCTCCAACACCTCTTGTCCCAATTTACCCCATCTGAACCTACTTTTTGAACAATATTAAAACTGCTATATGATAAAATATTATTTGTACGAAAAAACTTTTTTAATAAATAGAAATAATAATAATAATAATAATAATAATAAAATTTTAAAAGTATAGCGAGTGTCTTTTTATTATGAATTATAAAAAAAATATTTTGAATAATTGTTAGTGAAAATTAATAAAAATTGTGGAAATTTAAATTTAAGAATAATCACGAGTAAAATTAAAACTAATTAAAATTTGATTTCCTCACAAATGTCAATTTCATTATGACAATTTTTTAAAATTATTTAACTTTAATTTAAGCATTTTTTTTCAAATTTCTACAATTAATTATTCAAAATCATAAAAAACTGAAAATAAAAATTTTCAATAAACAAAAATCGTACTATCTACAATTTAGCATATAAATAATTAAAATTGGTAATTTTTTTCTACAAATCGATTGAGCATGTCTACTATTAGATGTGTGCAAAAAGCTCGAATTTCGAGCCGAGTCGAGCCGACATTTTTTCGAGCTCGAGCTTGACTCGAGGTATCGAGCACTCGAGTAAATTCGAGAACTCGAAATTTTTGAGTACTCTAGTGAATTCGAGGACTCGAAGTTTTCGAGTTCTCGAATGAATTTGAGCATATTAAACGTTTAATTTTTATTGTTTTGCAAAAATTACTAAATTAATCAACAGATAAATGAATGACTACATATTTGAAATTACAAACTCATGAAAAAATAGTAAATAGCTTACAAACAATCGAATATTCAAATTTAATTTACACAAGTACTCGAATTTACTCGAGTGATCGAAGTTACTCGAGTACTCGAAATATTCGGGTACTCGAAAGCGTTCGAGTACTCGAAAATTTTCGAGTTTTTTATACAGCTTGGCTCGACTCGAACTCGACTCGAGCTCGAATTAATAGCGCTCGACTCGAAAAACGTAAAGCTCGAAAAATCTCCATTGAGTTTCGAGCTTTTTGCACACCACTAAATATCTCCGTTCGACTTCAAAATAATGTAGATAGACTTTCTTTATCCGTACAGTATAATAATACAGCTATTAAAAATACCTCAATAAAATGAACCCATGAACTTGTGAATTCCACGTCCTCGAAAGCACGTCGTACGTCCTCAAGCATTTCACAACAGTATGGTCCAATAATTAATTTTAAATTCTTGAAAGAATTAATTTTTTTAATTTCTTCGAAAATTTTCAGCCGTAATGATGAAGTTAACTTCGTATATATTGCATAAAATGCTATGCATGCCTATAATGATCATTAATGAAGAAGCATAAATGTCAGATTATTACCTTAGACTTAGAAAACCTTTTACATACAGTATATTTTTTAACATTTAGAATACTCCCCCCCCTCTCTCTCCAAATGAAATAGTGATAAATGTACTACTAATCCAATTGTGAATTAATCAGAAAATAATTTGCTACCATGACATAGATAACTGGTTACTACAACCAGGACTGTACTTGAAAACTAAATTCAGAAATGCATCATTGATTAATTATTGACTGTAAATAGTCAAAAAAGTTATAAAAACGAAATCAAATTAATTCTATATGATTGAAATAGTTAATGCAGAAACAAAACAAATCTATAAAACAAAATTGTTCAGGAATCAATAAAAACGGTTTTTCTTTTAAGTATTAGATTATTATTATTTAATAATGAATGTCATCTAGACAGTCAAAATAAACTTTTAATAAAGTTAAGCAGCTTTGCTTGAAACTTGTTACTCAGGAGTTTTTGGAGTCATTGGTAACGAATAACATCAGATTTAGAAAATTCAAAATGGACGATTCAATTTAGCGAAAATATTTTTAAAAATTGATTAATTTCGTTTTAAACTCTCAACTGGGGTATTTTTGAAGGCAGTGACAACGAATTTAATGTCAAATTCTTAATCATCGACCCGGAAAACCCTGAATAACAAGTTTCACGCAAATCCATATTGAATTTCTAAAATCTGATGTCAGATTCGTAATTAGTGACTTGGAATTCCCGTGAGTAATGTGTTTCAAGCGAATTTGATCAATTTTTATTCTCTTTTATACTAAGAATTTGTTGTTTCCGCACGGAACGAAAATTTGAATGTGCTATTTAATGGAATAACAATTTAGAAACCTATGTAATATTTTACCAGATTGTTGGACTTCATTTAAATTCAACATTTCAATAAAGAAGTATTTTTAGAAAAAGAAATGGATTTAGGCTTCTTCTGTTCCAATTAATTCAATTATAATTAGTCACATGAAATTGAAAACAATAAATATTTGAACAAACCAAATGTAAATTATCATAAAGACAAAACAAAAATTTTATTTACTGAAACCTGGACCTCCAAGGTATCGTTATCCATGTCATTTCACGTTGCTGAAAATAGGCATTTGTAGTTGAAAACAAAACTACATTTCTGGTTTATTTAATCAGTAATTATATGCTCTGTAAATATATTTCATGCAACTACTTTTTTCTGGCTGTATTAACCTAGTCTCATTTCTCACAGTGTATTTTGTTTCACAATATTAATGTTTGACAAATATTAAATGAAATTAAAGTATGAAAATTTTTAGACAATAGCGTTATAGTTTTACCTGATCAGTTACACGAGATATGTACTGTAACTTAATATCGTTAATAACTATAAAGATTTTAGACAGTATCGGTAGTTTTACGTGACCAGATATACGAGATATTTACTGCACAGTTATTACAATTAATAATAAGTTACCGCGGATGCGATACAACTATGACGAATTACTGTTTTTTTACTAAGTGCTAATTTTTTAAAAATTATTGTAAATAAATTCTGTTCTTACTTTTTTGTCAACTTCAACTCCAAAAGTCATGATTTTAATGTCAAAATTTTGAAAGGTCATCTGTAAAAAAATTTAATTTGTAATCTTAATTTTTAAAACTATTGTAAAATCATTTAATGAATAAATTTTTCAGTTGAAGCAGAGAGAAACTAATAGTAGACACGTAATGAAAATAATTGATCTTGTCATAGCGACCAAAATTGGTACTGAAAAGTACTGTTTAAATTTTATTGTTCCAGGATAGTCTGTGTATCTAAATTAGTGATTCACACACAAACCTGTGAAACTGAATAGCCGAATATATTTTGAGAATTCACCAATACTAACTATAATATGATGGTATTTCTCATAAGACCAATTCATATTATCAATGGGTTGATGTTATATACTTAATTTTAAAGTAAGATATTTTTTTAAAAATTTTTGTTTTCATTTATTCGAATCCCACCATGAGAGTGGAGGAGATTCACTTTTTTCAGAAATTCTATATCAGAATAAATGAAAATAAAAATTTTCAAAGAAAAAATCTTAATTTCAAATTGAGAATTGAACATCACCCCAACGGTAAATAGGTCTTATAAGAAATACCATCTTATGTAAATAAACCGATTTCAAAACAAATCCTTGATTACCAATAAGAAATCAAGAATTAAAACTAATTATAATAGTTAATGAATTTATTGCCATTACGGGTCTATCATAATTTTCTCTTTAATTGAAATTTGTCTGTTCTTAATCTTTAGAGGTTGATATTTCAAAAAATATAATCTCTTAATCTGAATTAGCCTTCAAATCTTTAACATTTCTGCTGCTAAAAATAGTATAGCGACAGTCTGTAAATTTTGCTTTTTTTGGTCGGTAAGGCATAATTTTTGTTTATCCTGCAAATAGTGCTCGAAAAGTAAACAATGTCGGAACACACAAGAATTGAAAAATTAAATAGTGTAAATTTCGCTGCTTGGCCATACCAAATGAAAATGATGTTTATGGAAGTTGATTTATGGTCAGTTATCAAATCAGGTGAAGATGAATTTGCGTAAGGCGCGACCCAGAATGTCAGAAAGACGTAAGATCTCTCACGTCAAGGAAATACACATGCAGAGATCGCTCTTACAATTATACGCACCAAAAGATAGTAAATTTCGTACTGTGAATTTATGCTAATTCTCCACTTACCGAGTTCCTCCGCTTTTCAGTTACGTTTTTAGATATATAGATATATTAGATATTAGATATATATAGTAAAGGAACCGTTAGTGTAAAAATGAATTCAGTTAATTCCATATCTGTGATCAATTTCGAAGCGAAAAATACTTTCTTAGTGCTAAAAATTAATTAGGGTATTTTGTTAGTGAAACAAACCACACAGTATAATATCTTGCTGTAAGCTTTCCTTGAGTTTAAACCTAAGATTAGTTAGCTTACAGAGTAAACTTCAGGTGAGGTTAAGGTGAGCTGTAATTGTCCTATCTACCGTAAGCTGCAGTGTAAAATTGTAGTCAGCTTACAGTTAAGCTTACTATAACCTTACTGTATACAGAAGGTTTAGGGGAAGCTTACAGTAAAGTTATAGCAAGCTTAAATGTAAGCTGACTACAATCTTACACTGCAGCTTACGGTAGATAGGACATTTACAGCTCACCTTAACCTGAAGATTATTCCGTAAGCTAAAGAATCTTAGGTTTAAACTCAAGGGAGTTAAGTGGGAACTTATTAATAATAACAAAGAGGGTTTGTTTAACGAAAGTTGTTGCTTTATATACACTGAAAAAAATTCCTAACACCCGTATACCAGGAATTGACTGATTTGCCTAGTTACGAGAGAAAGCCACTAGGCAATCTTGGTCAAAGTTTATTTCGACAATTAGTCAGAGTGACTAGGAAACATTATCAAAATAACCAGGTATCTTAGTTATATTGGCTAGAATTACTAAATAAACTTTAGCAAAATTGGCTATACATACATGTCATTTTAACCAAAAATCTTAGTTATTATAACTCGGAAACAAGGGGTCAATTCTACTAAATCGACTTTGACAATATTAATTAAGCTACATAACTGAATCGACTAGGATTCTTGATTACTCTGACTAGATTTAAAGTTGCTATGGTTAATAGTTATAATTGCGAAGCAAATTTTTTTCAATGTAAAGGGTGTGCATATTTAACGGTTAAAATCTTTGGTAAAAAACAAGCAAAAAGTTTCGGTACACTTTTTGAAAATATGAAAATTTGTTCTGGTTATTAAAAAAGTAAAAAACAGTTTTTGCATTGTTTTAGCAAGTGGTGGGGGAGCCATATTCGTGGAATGAAAGTTGCACATTTTGAAAAAGTACATAGGAGCTTTTTGCTTGATTTTGGCATAGATTTCAACCTTTATATGAGAGAGAGTGAAAAAATTATGAGAGGGTGATATTAAAAAATTGTTGAGTGAGAGTAGGATTGAAAAATTTTTAAGTGAGGGTGAGAGTGAAAATTTTTTGAGGAAGAGTAATTTTTTTCTAATCTCACTCTCACTCAAAATTTTAAATCTCACCCTCACTCAAAAATTTTTTACACTCACTCTCACTCAATTTTTCCCATTCATTCTCAATTATAATTTTTTTACTCTCATTCAAATTTTTCTCTCTCATTCTCATTCATAATTTTTTCACTGTTACTCTCACATTCACACAATAAACATTTTATGAGTGAGTGTGAGATTGAAAAATTTTTGAGTGAGGGTGATAAATTTTTAAGTGAGAGTGAGAGTTACGTGAACGCACCCCTTAATAACAAAGATGGAAATATTTTAATAATAACAAAAGAAAAAATCGTATTTCAGGGTGTCTAACAAGGATTAAGAAAAAAATTCCCTGTCTTTCCCTGACCGTTAGACACCCTGTATTTGTAATTAACACTGAGCAGGCAAAAGTAAGTATTAAGTAGTGCAAAAAGAAACGAAATCACAATCGCTTGACTTATAGCATTAAAAGATGATGCACGTGAGTAAACACAAAATCTTATAAATGAAAAATACTGATTCAGTCATATGATTAAATTTGGAGGAAAGTTTACTAACGACAAGTGATTCCTGTCTTGATGGAAATAAGAATAATTACTATTTTAGAACTCGTTCATTCAGATCTTATGGGTTTTGTAGACATTCAAAGCTGAGGAAAGAAGAGGTACATGCTCTGCATAATTGATAAGGCAAACAGATACGTTTTCGTGAGATTTTTTAAGTACAAGGGTGCTGCATTGAGGGAATTCAAAAAATGGAAAATAGAAATCGAAAACCAATCTGGGAAAAATCTAAAAAGTCCGTACTGATAACGGCCTTGAATTTTGTGTGAAGAATTTAAAAAGGGTTTTGTAAATCATCAGGAATCCAACACGAAAAAACAATTATATATACGCCTCTGCCAAATGGCATTACTGAACTATGTAACAGAACATTGTTATATTTAGTGAGTTCACAAATACAGAAAAGTAATCTCCCTAAAAACGCGTGGGCAGAGCTGACGTACGTACATGGTCGAGACTATCGAGTTTGCATGCTAGAAATTCAAATAGTTTAAGAATCACGTAATTATATCTTTAAAGAACATTCCAAACCAAGCCAGTGCAAGAACATGAAGATATAGCTGTTCCTGTGTAAAAACCTCGCGGAAGAAAAAAAAGGATTTGTCAGAACCTCAACCGGAACCTGTTGACACTTTGATCTTTAGATGCAGAAAATCACAACGCGAATATTCAATCATTTACAGTTCGAAGAGAGGATAATGATTAACCTTTAACATATCACGACACAGTAAGTTCCAGTGAAGCAAAAGAATGGATTTGCAGCAATGAATGACGAAAAAGAATCTTTAGATGCTCACAAATCGTGGAATCTCACAAAGATCTTCATGAATTTCATCGTAATCGACTGCTATGCAGAATCGTTTAATCACGATGATTGATTGTTCGAAATGATCACCGTAAAAGATGTTTCCGAAGGGAAGATTGTTGTCTTTTTACCGTTCACATTTTGGCATCATTGCTCTAGTGGTGCATTAGAGGAAATATCTTTATGTTTATAGTTTTTCCTTTAATATAAATGAAAAATCCCTGTTCTAAATTTCAAAATCACTATAAAGTCTTCAGTAACCAGATTTATGTTTCTTAAATTATCAGCCCTCTTTTAAGCTTTTAAACATACAGATTTAAAAATGTCTAGAATATTCAATATTTGCTACATTTCACAGTGGGCCAGGAGACCCCGTTTTGTGGCCAAAAGTCAATTTTAGAAATTGGTAAAACAAATTATACCGTTTTTAACCAGTAATAGCTACAGTAGTTGCTCTGAAAATTTTATAGTCTTAGGACAATTCATTCTCAATCTACACTTGCCTTAAGTTACAAAATCAATTCAGATTTTTATTCCTCCCATTCGAAATTTATGTTATTTATTTTATCATTATTATGAAGAATCTAATCTATCTTTTTTTTGCACATTTATTTATGTTTAAGAATAAAAATAATAATAGAAGTTATTTTATTGTCAATTTGTGAAGTACTACAAAGTTTTTTTCATAAAATCATGAATTTTTCAATTTCGTAGTAATACTGAAAGTAAACTTCCCGTAACTCCGTTATTTTTTTAATCGCCTTTGGTTAAAACTTTTTTATTGATCCTAAACTAAAAGAAAAATCCGCCCACTTTTGCGCGAATTCAAATTATGCTCTCATATATGTATCGGGTAAAATTCCTGTAGCATACTAAGTGAAAAAAATTGATCGAATCGAGCTGTAACTTGCACATAGTTTAGTCCTATGGGTGAGTACTTTAACCACGAAGAATTATTAAATTTTTTCAAAAACAGTAAGAGAGCGAGAGGGTGGAATTTTTTTTGAAAAATTTAAACAGTGAATTTATGAAGTATTATAACTTTTAAACAGAAAGATCAAACAAAAAATTGACCTACATGTTTAATTGCAACTTTTAAACTGTCACTTTCTCGTGGTAAACCATGGAAACTACTATTAATGTAGGCTAACTGCAGATAAAACAAACATAAATAAAAAGTTTCTTATTATAATCATTATCACTAATACCGGATTTGTAATCAGTAACCGCGAAAATGGTTGATGATGGTTTTCAAGTAGATCCGATGAATTTTTGAAAAATCCGTTTGCCATATTGGACCCCAAATGACAAGTTTTAAGTGGATCCGATAAATTTTTAATAAACTCGTCCGCCATATTGGGTTTTTAAAAATTAATAACGGATTCGTAAGCAGCGACCTCAAAAACCCCCGAGTAATAAGTTTAAGGCCATTTGAAATATAAATTGACTTTTGGCCACGAAACCGGGTCTCCTGGCCCACTGTGCATTTAAGGATAAAACGAGGTGTAAAAAAGGAGTCAAGAGGCTTAAAAGATGTTTTAAAATCAGTTTTTTTACAATTTCTCGAAAAATAAAATTGGATTATTTTTCATATAGTTATTTTTCAATTACCCTGTAGAAGCTGCAAATATTGATTTTTAAAGCATTGCAATTAAATATAAAATGAAAATTTTTAATTTTGTCAATTGTCAGCTCTTTTCAGTCTCAAACCATGCAGATATTTTCAAATCTGAATGGTTTGAAGGCTTAAAATAGGATCTAAATTTCGACTCGGGAATTGTTGAACAAAATAATTTTGTAATTTACAAATATGCAAAACGTTTTACAAATTATAGAACACAAATTATTCATATACGTAGGGAAGATTAGGGTAAAACTGAAATGCTTCATTATTATAAAAATAGCAATGTTATTCTTGTTGAACAATATCCGAATATTTAAGATAATCTACAGACATCCTAAGGATAACCGGAATGTAGGATATCCACAGGATGTCCTAGGGATATCCTGATGACATCCTAGAGATATCAAAATTTCCGGATACGAATAGGACGTCCATAGGATATCCTAAAATATCCATTACTGTTACAAAATAAACTTAATATTTTAGAAAGCGAGCACGTTAAGGAGCTGACATGCTACAGATCTACAAACCTTATGATGATCGTCAATGTATAGTACCGTGGAATTTTCACAACATTGGACTATATAGGGCGTTTGAATTATAGTGCAAAATTCGCCATTCTCTACAATTTGTTCTCCAATGCAAACGTCTAAATTCACTAAAGCCTGCATAAAATCCTTTACATTGGAGTGTTCAACATAACGTGACGTTCTAGATTTTTTCATTCTTTCCCTAAATCCATCGAAAGTTAATTTGCAATTTGGTAAACTGAAATGTTTTTTAAATAAAAAATTACTACATTTTTTATAAATTATAATAATGAATAAATTATTAAAAAATTAATAAATCTTTTTAATAATAATTAAAAAATAAATAATAATCAAAAGAAGAGAGAGCGGATTTACTTAAGGTGACAAAATGAAATGAAATGAAAAAATGAAATATGAAATTTCAAAAATTGCGGGACATAGGAAAGGGGAGTGCCGAAAATCTAGAAAATTTGCGTGACGTGATATGTGAACGTCCTCTTTGGAGAATAGAATTATAGGTTGTGTTTTGAAATTTTTAAGTGAAAATACACAACAGAGGATCAACTCTTAATATAAACGAATGATATTAAATTTTTATCACATCAAAAATATTTAATGAAAACTGATTTTAATTTCACAAAAAAACAAAAATTAACTTTTAATTAAGGTAAAAATTTAATACACCTAACTTGTGATTCAATTGCTTCTAAGGTCCCATTCTTCATATCGTGTCACACATTTTAATTAACATAAAAAATTTTACATTTTTACGGAACATATTTCTTCTAAAATTTTTAAATAGAAAAAAAGAAAAATACACCTAAAAAATATTCTTATATTAATAGGAAAATTTTTCTTTAAAAAGTCCTCTTAAATCAAGAATATTACTCTTGATCGTCGAGTATTTTCCTCTTATTTTAAGAGGAATATTCTTAAACTAAGAATAATCCTCTTAAAATAAAAGGAATCCTTTTGTGACATATACTGTAGGAAAATATGCATTGAAATAAGAGGAATCCTCTTAAAACGAGAATATTTTTTTTTGTATTTTTGAGTATATTTTGTAAAACTAGTAACATATAATTTCTTTATAAAGTTTTATGTATAGTTATATAGTAACTAGTTACTAAATTTATTATTCACAAGGGGAGACTGGATACAGTTAAAAAAATTTTAGCAAATCTTTTACATTGATTACACAAAAAAATTACTAAGACATATTAGAATAGGTTAAATAACAAAAACGATAATATTGAGACAAATGGATTTTAATAAAATTTCCAGTTACTACTGTAATCATTAATAAAAATTTTAACTCTGACTCCACATACTATTGATTCTATTACTTCAGAGAATGACTGACGGCCAATTTTGTTTTATCGTATTATTTTGTAAATTGTTCTTTATTTTTTATTATTTACGTAGCAATCAGACAGCAATCGCACTTTTCTATAGAATTTAATGAAATTTAAAAACTTAACAGTTAATAACAAGATCTACATATTTTTAAAATTTCTTTAAATTTAACGTTTCTGGAACGAGATATACCTACATGTTAAAAATTTGATAATTTATCATGGTTAATTAGTCTATACAGATTGCATAAACAAGTAACATTTATTTCAGTAGATTCTAAATTTTTCTATATATTTTTTAAAAAAACTTGTCCATTATAAATAAACATTTGAAGAATTTAATGAAAAAAGAATTAACAATATTTATTGTTTCTTTTAAAAGACATAAGATTTAAAAAATTTTTAATTTTAAAGTAAATGCATCGTAAGATTAGGAAAAATACTACTAATACATGGACATGTACCTGTCTTTCAAGAGGCTAACGATGTATTCAATACATTAATTCATCAAAAATTGTGTTAATCATAGTGAACGACAAATGGAATAAAGCACATATCAATTGAACATTTTAATGCAATTTTAACATTTTAATACCTTGTTAAAAAACTTTAAACTATATGTGAATAATCAAAGCATTTTTTAAAAATAAATGCCCGTAGAATTTATATTTTAAATGATAATTTTTTTAAATAAAAAAGTTTGTTAATAATTTAAAAAAAAAAAAAGTGAGATTATTTGTTGTTCTGGCCACAAAAACAATGTGTTGATTCCATTTGGATAATTAACCATGTTAGAAAAATATTATTTGTCTCAAATGTACCATATGAATAAACTGTACCCAGTCTCCTTTAATGATTTATTTGAAACTAAGTTAACAACTAATCATCTATAATTAATAATATAATTTAGAAGAATACCGTTGACTAACTAATTGTAGTATCTTAGGGAAACTTAAATCTGTTTCTTTGCACAAACGAGAAATAGCGTTCTCCGCTTTGTTCAGCGCAAGATGATCTATAGCGCGTTTATCATTTTTATTGCAAATATGCTTATCTATTTCTGTATATTTATCTTCGGACCTATATACTTTGGCATAGCATGGATCTTTTCGATATGCGCAATAAAATGTATCTTCACAATCCGTTGGTTGATAATATAAATAGCTATTGAAGACACATTTTACGGAATTAGGTTTCTTTCCTTGAAGAAAATACATCTGTTTTAAAAATGTACGAAAATTTATTAAATTATTCTTTATTTATTCTCTCTGCCCACAACAGGGTTTCAGACTTTTAAAACATACATCACAATCTTTAAGGGAGGAAACTCGTGTAAATGTAAATTTTTTAAGATTTTTTTACAAAAAAGTGGTAAAGTTTATTGAATTAGCTATGTATAATAATTATAGTTATAGACGTTTAAATTTTTACATGAGTTTACCCCCTTAAACTACAATAGAAACCACTTTTTAACTCAACTTTTTGAACTTCCATGAAGTCGGCGTCGACGCTCAGCGTCTAAAATTATTTTTCACGGGACCAAGAATATGAAATTATTTTTAAAAAGGTTTTGGGTCCATATAATACCTTGAAAAGTATTTCTTAAGTCATTATTTAGTTACCCAGTCGAAAATCCTACGCTATGTTAAGCTGAACAAAAAGTTGTTTTGAAGTATTGAGATAACCATTAGAGAATTGTGAGACAGTAGATAACTAGCTATAGAAAACTTTCAGGAAGCCTGTTATGGCCGATTTTTCGCTTTTACGGAAAGCTTGAAAATAACAAATTTTGTACGTTTTAAACAAAGCATTCAAGTAGCTTTGACAGAGTTATCAAAGAGTTGCAGGATTTTGCATATATAAAAAGAAAGCGTTCGGGTGGCGAAAATTAAATGAAGCGTCATGGATGTTTCAGGAAACAGCGGAAAAATGACAATGATCAAAAATTAAATTTAACCTTTCTTTCCATCTTTATTTATCTCGTAAAAATATTGTTGTCAACCAAAATTTGTAAATAAAAATACGCTGTTAAATTCATTTTCATAAATTATGAAATTCTAAAAGAATAAAGAATATATTATTTATAAAAAATATTAATAAATATCAAGTATAAAAATAATAATGTTTTTTTTAAATATTAAATATTTTGTCTTTTTTTTAAGAAATTGTATTCATTATTCAATATAAAAAGTTTTCACCGTGTTCGTATTCCTAACCCCAAATTTTGCTCAAGTTATATATAATTTTTTTCGTATATAATTTAAGTGTTTAAAAATAAACGTTTTCTTTGAAAAATAATTTTTATATAATATATAAAGAATAATTATTAATTGTATAAAACGGATTTACAAATTACTATATAGAATTTTTATGATTTTTCGATATAGTTTAATTTAATGAAATTATTCTAGTTTTCAGAAAGTGTAAAAAAGGTAATTAAATTACATATTAATTTGCAACTTGTGAAAAGCAAATAGAATTGCTTTCTTACACATTAAACCAGGCATTAGGAAAGCATTCACCAAGCAAACTGGTAGACCTTTTGCTAGAAGCTGTCCACAGATATTCAACAAGCTGTAGAAAAAGCTTCCCGTTAAGAAGTCAGAAAGCAAATATCACAGAATTTTAGGTCTAATGTATAAATAGTTGCCATGAAGCTTTTGAAACCTTCATAACAGTTACCTGAAGGCCATGTGAACCCTTCAGGGAAACTTACGATTTTCGACTGGGTAGACCAAAAATCTTTTTTAAAAAAATAATTTAACATTTTTGGTCCTGTGAAAAAAAATTTCGGCGCTGAGCATCGACGCCAACTTCATGAAGATCTTTTTGAACATTTTTTTTCATTTAATTATAATAAATAAGAAATAAAGCTTAAAAATTAATAAAAAGTTCAAAATTCTAAAAATAAAAAGATTTGTTATAGGTATTCCAAAAAATTTTAAATTGAATTTTTCTTTGAAAAAACCTAATATTGGCTATATTTGAGTGAGTTAAAAAAAATAATTACATTTTATTCATTTTTTTTAAATTGTTGCACATTTATAAAAAATAATTTATAAAAAAATGTTTTAATTCAAATATTATTTTATTATTATTGATTAATTTTTTGAAATTAGAAATGTTTTCTTTAAATTCAATAAAATTAAGAATAAGCTATTTGTGACGCGCTCAGGGGAAAGGTACCTAAGAAGCAAAAAATTGTAAGTTATGTTTGTGATTTTTAAAGTAAAAATACACAAAGGGAATCAACTCTCAATATAAATTATTGGTGTTTAAATCTTCATAACATTAAAAATATTTAATAAAAACTGATTTTACTTTACATAATAAAAAAAATAATCTTTTAATTAAGGTAAAATTACGACAAACAGAACCTTAAAATGATTTGCTTCTTAGGTACCTTTCCTCGGAGCGCGTCACATTTACAATTTAAAAAGTAATAATTTAAGGTGAGTCACAACCTTTATTTTGAGCAACTTAAATTTAAATTATTAAACGAGGTTATATTTTTTTCTTGCATCATTTGGGTCCAGAAAACATATTAAGGTGATCAAAAAAAGAAAATTTTAATTTTTGACCATTTTAGAATTTTTATTTTTTGAAAAAAATATTTTTGAAAATCCATGCGATAAATTTTGAAGAATCAGTAAAAAAAGTGTGGAAAAAATTTGACGTTGAAAAATACTTAAAATTCTGAAAAAAGATACATATTTAATAAGAGAGTGCAATGATATTTTAACTCATATTTTTCTTTCTTTTTTAGAAAAAAATAAAATTTTTGAAAAGCCATGAAAGAGATTCTTAAGAATCATTAAAAAAAGCTTGGAAAAAAATTGGCGATGAAAAATAGTCAAAATTGAGAAAGAAGATAGATATTTAAAATATTAATTTTTTTTTTAAATTAATTTCTAAAATGGTCAAAATATAAAATTTTATTGTTTTGACCATCCTGTATGGATTTAGGACCCAAATGATGGAAGGAAAAAAATATATCTTCCTACGATCATTAAAATGTAAATTAAAATGATTCAAAATGAAGGTTGAAACTCTTTTTAAAGTATTTACAATGAAAAAAATTAGAAATTTGACTAATTTCAAATATTAGAAAAAAAAAAAAATAAAAAGTTTTGACAATTTAAATAAATTTTTAATTTACGACAATTAAAATTTAATTTAATGTCGATAAATTAGTCATTTAAAACCTACAGTATTTAAAAAAAATAAAAATATTTGTTATATTCCAAAAACTTTTAAATTAATTTTTTTAAGATAACAAAACAATGGTTAGGTATATTTGATTGAGGTTAAAAAAATAATTGCATTATTGATTTTTTTTGCACACTTATTTAATTACATTTATAATTCAAATATTACTTTATTATTAATTATGTTTTTAAAATAAGAAATGTTTTTTAAAATTCCATAATACTAAGAATTGTTTACAATTACACAAAGTAAAAACTTAAAGTATCTAAAATAAAAAGAAATTTAATTTTACGAGTTTTAAAAATTAGAAAAAATGATATCAAATTTTGACAATATAAAAAATTTTAAATTTAAGAAAAGTATAAATTAAATTAATTTTAATAAATTATAAATTTAAAGCCTACGAAATGTAAGAAATTTAAACATTAATTTAAATTTAATAAATTAAAGAAATTTAAAAATTAATTTAAATTTAATAAATTAAAGAAATTTAAAAATTAATTTAAATTTAATAAATTAAAGAAATTTAAAAATTAATTTAAATTTAATAAATTAAAGAAATTTAAAAATTAATTTAAATTTAATAAATTAAAGAAATTAAAAAAAATTCAAAACTCGAAAAAAAAGATTTTTTATATTCCAAAAACTTTTGAATTAAATTATTTTTTGAAAAAACATAACATTGATTATAATCGATTGAGGTTAAAATATTATTGAATTATTAATTTTTTTATATTTTTGCACATTTATATATTACTTTTTTGATTTAACTGCTATTATTGTATTATATTTTTTAATTTCAATTTTTTGTTTTTGTTGCATAGCTTTTGTATAAATATTATTTACTAAAATAAATAAATAAAAGCAAAGAAATAATTTACATTATATATACATATTAATATTATTTAAGCAAATATAATTTATTACTAATAAAAAAGTATGTATTATAATAAAATAACTGTACATTTATATTTTGAAAAATTACTGAAGTGTAAAAAATGTAAAATGAAAAAAATAAAAATGTTGCCTGCTTATGAATTTTTAAATATAAGTATAATCATAATTTTTACCTTATCTTTTATGGCAGGATCTTGACTGCATTCATTGTCCAAAATATCTTTAATTAAATCATTCATCATAATTGAAAAAACCACGTTTCGTTGTCATTAATTAAAAATGTATATCACAATACAAAATTGTCTTGAAAAGCTGACATTTATACTTCGTTTACTGTGAAACTGCTTCATTGAATTTTGTTTTCGCATTCTCTTGTTATAGTTGATAAAAGAAACAATCAAATTTAAGGTGCAATTTCATGAACAATTAAAAATATAAATAACTGATGTAATTAATTTTCATTAAAAATAATAAAAATAAAGACACCTTAATAATTAAAAAAAAATTTATATTTATTTTCTTTACACTTACAAATATAACATTATAACAAGTTTAATTATTATTGACCTTCAACACATTTATTTAATAAATTTATTAGTTAATTAATTAAAATATTAAATTATATATTTTAAAATACCTTAAATATCGTTTTCATATTATTAATTTATTAGGGTTGTTATGATTGTTTACAAACAAAATTCTAGGACTTAAATTTCTGTTAAACACTATCATCATCGAAAGATGACATTTGTAAACAAACAGGGTTGGGAAGCAAAAGCCCAAAATTATGTTCATCCGAAGCAGAGTCGGGAAGGATTAAAATTAAGGCGCTTCTACAACTTGTATCTGTACTTGCTTTACATTTGCTACTGCATGTGCGCATGCGCATGAATTGTTTAGTTACCGAAAATTAAATTAATTAATAAATTACAAATTAATTAAATATAATTAATTAGTGAGTCTATTATACATTAAATTAATTAATTGATTACGTATTAATGATATTTAATGAATTAGTAATTCATTATTTAATTTAATATTCGATATCTGGAAATTGATGTGCGCGCTCACATGTAAGACAGTGATTAAATGCAAAGCAAATGCAGATACAAGTACCGATGCAAGTTGTTGTAAAGGCGGTTCTAGAATAGGTGCAAAAGCCAAGTACAAGTCCAAGTGACAATCTCATGAGTGAGAAAGAGATAGGTAGTCTTTCTTTCTCTTTTGCACTCATGAGATTGGCACTTAAACATTATTATACGTATTATACGTATAATACTGTAGAAAACCAGGTTGTCGACATTGTAGCCGCATCAATGGCAGCATAACCTCTTTTTCTTATTTACTTTCTTGTCTAGTTTTGGTAAATAAGTATTAATTAATAAATAAAATATTTAAATATTGGTCAATTGACAACTTTCAGTTGAGTTAAATAATATTATCTTATTTACAATAATTCCGTAAAAAATTTTAACATTTTAAATGTGCTTCCGTTCTCAATTTAGAAGAGATATACTAATGTAATTTAAATTTTATCAAAGCATCGATAATTAATTTTTGCCAATATCAGAACTTTTGGAATTTCGAAACAAGCATAATTTAGCATTAGTATGTCATACGTCCACATTTACGTTATTTAAGATGCAAATTCATAGGACATCAGTTGCTGAAACAACGCATGAGATAGAAAAGGACAAAAAAAATGTATGTCCTTTTCTATCTCATGTGTTGCTTCCATCAACTGATGTCCTATGAAAATGAACCCTTATGGAGCGGTCACACCTCGCCTGCAGGAGCAGTTGCCAATGGCAACCGTGTAAGAGTAAGAGAGATGGAAAATCTTCTATCTCTCTTACTGTTACACGGTTGCCTCCTGCAGCCGAGGTGTGACCGCTCCATTAGGGTGAAGTCCCATGTGAGCATAAGAGTAAAACTGAAAGCAGGAAAACATGATTACAAGATATTCTTCTCACTCTCATGTTTCTCTGCTTTTCGCTTACGTTTACGCACCTATGGGAGTGCACCCTAATGGTTCTATTGGAGACACATTATAAAAGCAATGAAATATGTTCTTCTCTTTCGTTCTCATGCTTTCCGCTTTTACGTCAGCATGGGACGGCGCCTTAAGGCGCTTGTACACCTCACAAATTCTAAGTATACTCGGAATTTGTCAAAAGTTATACTAATTTTGATTGGCCTTGCTCATGGAGAATTTTCAAAAGAAAGGAAAATTTCGAAATTTTCTATGAGCAAATCCAATCAAAGTTAGTGAAACTTCTGACAAATTCCGAGGAAGAATTTGTGAGGTGTACAAGCGCCTTTAAAAACAAATTTTACGTAGATAAAGGCCAATGTACAACTTACAAATCCGTGAGCTTGTACGTACAAGCTCTTTCATGCTGACTCTACATTGACTGCGCAAACGTGTACGTGAACGTGCTGAAGTCACAATGTGAAGTCGGTTCTACAATGGGCACGTTTGTACGTGAACGTGTACATTCCGTGCTGACGTCACTTATTTGCAGAACATTGTGACGTCAGCACGGAACGTACACGTTCGCGTACAAACGTGCCCATTGTAGAACCGACTTTATTCAAATGGGTGACGTCAGCACGTTCACGTTCACGTACACGTTTACGCAGCCAATGTAGAGTCAGCATTAAGTCGGTTCTACAATAAGCGCGTCGGACGTGGACGTGCTGACGTCACAATGTTATTCAAATGGGTGACGTCAGCACGATCGCGTCCACGTCCGATGCGCTTATTGTAGAACCAACTTTATTTTACCTGTGTGCATCGACTTCTATGGACCAAAGCATAATGAAAATCGTAAGACGTTAGACGTAAACTTTACATGAGAGAGAACACATATCACTGACTTTTTCACTCTCACTATTTTTGGTTTTTTGTAAAAAAAATTTTTAATTAATTTTTAGCTAATTAAAAAAAATTCTTGATTAATTTATATTTTAATTATTAAGGTACCAAAAAAAAATTTGTTTAATCTGGAGAACAGGGGTACATGAAAAAATGTAAAAAAAATTATCAATTAATTTAAGTATTAAAAAAGGGAGAAAATAGCAAATTAAATAAAAAAAAATTTAAGATTATTTTTTTTTTACTTTTCAAGGTACCAAAAAAATTCGTTTAACCTTAAAAAAAGGGATACATGAATAAATTTAAAAAAACTCTCAATCAATTTCTAGAACTAAAAATAGGTTAAAAATAGTTAATTTAAAAAAAAAAAATTCTAGATTAATTTCTTTTTAACTTTTAAGGTACCAAAAAATTCGTATAACATTGTAAAAAGGGGTACATGAATAAATGTAAAAAAAAATTCTAGATTATTTTCTTTTTAATTTCTGGGTACCAAAAAAATTCGTTTAAACTGAGGAAAAGGGGTAGATGAATAAATGTAAAAAAACTCTCAATTAATTTCTAAAATTAAATATAGGTTAAATAAAAATAGCTAATCTAATAAAAAAAATTTTAGATTAATTTATTTTTAATTTTTAGGATACCGATAAAAATTCTTTTAATCTGAGTAAAAGGGGGACATGAATAAATGTAAAAAAAATTATTAATTTATTTCTAGAGTTACATATAGGTTAAAAGTAGCTCGTCGATTGAGGGCAGAAACACACCAATTCAGGCGAATGTTGAGAAACATGACAATCTAAAAAATATTAGGGAAACCTGCCATTCCAGTGAAGATTTCAAAAACATGCCATTTCAGATGTCAAATTTTTGTTGATTGTTTTAAGTTGGTAATACTTTCTTGAGAATGTTATATTATAGTTAACAAAATTTTATTCTTGAAATCAATATTAAAAATTAAGAAAAGTACAATTATTAATAATAAAATTATTAAAGGTTCTACCGACTTAACCATCAATATTCAGCAAAATATTAATTATTTTGACTCATCAATTTTTCGTTTACAGTGTTACCAACCTAAAACAATCAACAAAAATTTGACATCTGAGATGGCATGTTTTTGAAATCTTCACTGGAATGGCAGGTTTCCCTAATATTTTTTAGATTGTCATGTTTCTCAACATTCACCTGAATTGGCGTGTTTCTGCCCTCAATCGACGAGCTAATCTAATAAAAAAAATATAGATTAATTTCTTTTTAATTTTTACTGCACCAAAAAAATTCATTCAACCCTGTATAAAGGGGTACATGAATAAATGTGAAATAAATTCTCAATTAATTTTAAATTTAATTAATTTAATTAATAATTGCATAAAATTTGGGGTAAATGGAGACAGCATAATTTCTAAGAAAGTTTTAAGAAAAAAGATTCCTAAGTATATTACTGTATTAAGGGATGAAAAAAATTAAAATATTTATAGTACATATATAATAGTTAAACCAATTAAAATTTTTTTATTTTTTTTTTATTTCAGTATTTTGTCTCGCATTTGAAAAGAAACAGACTTAAAAATCATACCAAATTTTTTTCTTATTCCTTATGACTCCCATAACAAAAATCAAAAATTGAAGTGAATTTCTGTTATAGGAGTCATAAAGAATAAGAAAAAAATTTGGTATGATTTTTAAGTCTGTTTTTTTTCAAATGCGAGACAAAATACTGAAATAAAAAAAAAAAAATTCGATTGGTTCAACTATTATATATCTACTACAAATTTTTTTCAACTTTTTTCATCCCTTAACCCAAGCAGCACGGTAAATTCCCTGAATATCCCTTGAGTACCACAGTGGAATATTCTCATGATCTTCTAGGAAAATCAAAATGTCCGCATCATGGGAATATTCCACAGTGACATTTAGGGTATATTCCAGTGACATTAAAGGGATATTCAGGTGATATTGAGGGAATATTCCAGTGATATTGAGAGAATATTCCACGGTTATATTGAATTTTTTTTAAATGTGTTTTTAATCTTCCTGCTTATTTAAATAACAATGTATAACACTTTTTTATTATTTCAACACTTTAAAAAAAATTCAATATAACCGTGGTATATTCCCTCAATATCACTGGAATATTCCTTTAATATTACCTTCAATGTCACTGGAATATTCCCTGAATGTCACCGTGGAATATTTCCATGAGGCGGACATTTTGATTTTCCTGGAAGATCATGGGAATATTCCACGGTGGTATTCAAGGGATATTCAGGGGATATACCGTGCTGCTTGGGAATACAGTAATATACTTAAGGAAACGAATAAAGTACTGACTAATACACCGAATCAGTACTATGTCGGAGGTAAAAAAATATTAAAACCAGTACTGGCAGTACACTGTCATTCACACCGAATCAGTACTATGTCAATGGTAAAAAAACATTAAATGAAAAAGTCTTTAAATTATTCCAATAGGTAGAAAACGATGATTTTTTTAATAAAAAATGTTTATTAATTTATTTCCAATACTTTCTCCCAAAATTTTTGATATAATTGTAATGTAGTATTATATATACCTATATAAAATATATTTATGTTTTTATTAGTTATTTTAATACTCATTGAAATATGTGCATTAAGTTATTTATCTTGCATATAATAACAATAAATTGAGAATTTTTTTCTAATAGTTTTAAAAATAAAGCAAATGTAATTTTTTACTGTAATTTTTAAATATTCAATTTGAAATAATTAAATATTAAATTTAAAATTTTTTTTACCATTCATATTTTACAGTCGTCTTTTATTAAATTATTTTTAATTATGTAATTCATCAATCATTTTTTTCTGTTTTAATATTATTATTCACGGTATGAATAATTTATTAAAAATATTTAACTGAAATTGATATCCAGTTTTATTTCATAAAATCTTTGTAAAAATTAAAAAATTTTGTGAGATAAAAAAATTCAAGAATAGATAAATAATAAATAATATATAATAAATAATAAATAGTAAATAATAAATTCTGCATAAATATGTAAAATTAAAATCAAAAAATAAAAAAGTAAGAATTATTTATTCGTAAGTTTTGAAACACCGCTAACTGTGAAATCTACCTAATACTAATGTTTTCTTTTGTTTTTAATTAACCATATGTTAAATTTTTCCTTTTTGCTTTTTCATGTCAAATTTTATTCTTTTAATAATAATTAAAAAATGGCAAGCAATATTCGGAAACCTATTCGTCACAAGCAAAAGGCAATATTGTCGGGTTTGGAGACATATCGTGGTATGTAATTTAAATATATATCACATTATCTATATTAATAAGTGATTAAATATAATAAAATCTTTTATGGGCATATCTCTAGAACCTTTAACTTTAATGTCCCTCGCATATATTTTGGTAATTTTAATAAATTTTTCGTTGGTTTTTGTTGGAAATATTAATGCTTGATATAATCAATCATTTCCAAAAGATTCCACTTTAATTTATTAAATACATAAATAATTATTTCAATTTTAAAACGCGATTTTTAACAATGTCTACTTGTCCTTAACCATACTTTCTGATGCTTTAAACGATATAGTTTTAGATTTAATAAAAATTACTAATTCTGAAATATGGTTTTTCAATGTTAATTAATCGGTGAACACAGTTTCGCAGGGAAATTAATATTTTATTACTTGTGAAAAAATTTATAAGCTTTTAAAAGTTGTCCCTCACTTTTAACCTTTTCGACCGTAATCATCGTATTTATGATTTTTCTTTTATAAGACAAGCGGCACGTTAAAATAACTTATGGGAAATCAAAGATCAAGTTACTATAATTATTTTGAGACATAATAAATTGATGTGCTTCATGTCTTCAAAAAACTATTATAAGTTAAGTAAACGAAAACACGTGTGGACAAAATTTGAAAACAACCGTAATACGAGTGATACTTCATGAAAATCATATAAAAGCATTCGAAAAGTACTTGTATATATTTTCACATGTGCCATTTAACATCCCGTGAATGTGCTTCGAGAAAAAATACTTCATTGCAAAGATAATGTAAAAATATTCATCAATTACGGTCGACCGTAATCGACCGAAATTTTTTAGAAACAAATTGTTATGTACGAAGTTGCCGATTATAATTTTTTTTATAGAAACTGTCATTAATTATTAAAACCTGAAGGTTAAGTTTTAATGTTTATTTCGAGACACAAAAATGGATCCAAAAAAAATTCATTCTGAAAAAAGATAAGATGCGAGAGAAAAGAAAAATAAAAAAGGAAAAAAGAGAAAAGAAATTGGAAAGTTTACGAATATTAAATTTAAATAGAAAAAAGTCTATGAAAATCGTATGGTAAATTTTAAAAATTACAATTTTACATTTTTAAAACAATTCACTATAATAAAAATCTATTTTAAAATGTAATGTAAATATTCAAATAAAAAATTTATATATTTAGTTAATTTTTGACACATGCTTTTATACCCAGTGCATTATTTCAGTATTTTATTATTCATATAAATATTGAAAATATTAAACGAATTTTATTGCTTTTTAAAATTATAACCCCTTAGAAAATTCCCTTCAACTGTTTTTTATCCTAAAAAGCAAACACCTGTTGAATATTTTTTTGTTACAGGTTAAAAATAATTCTCAATTTTAAATATTTATAACTTTTTGAAGACAACTTGTTTTATATGTCCACTTGTATAATTGGAAAGCTTAGTTCTTGAAATTTATGTAGACAAAGTTTCAATACTGTGCTCAAAAAAAAAAAAAAAATTTTTTTCTTATTGAAAAGTTAAAGGTTTCAAAGATATGCCCTTATATTTTTTCAGGAAATTTATTAGATGACATGTTGGAAAATTTTAATTACAAGGAAATGTTAATTATTTTAAATTCAAAAAATCCTTTGAGGAATGAATATTGTAAGTTTAAATATTGTAAATATAAAGATAAATTTTTAGCAATTAAAATTTTAAAAAAATACATACAAAAATACCTTATCTACTATCTACACCCAATGGAATCGAAATTAATATTCTCAAGGGGTGTTTTTTTTATTTTATTATTTAGGATCTAAAATTATTGTAAATTGTCAAAATTAAAAAAAAATTTTGAGAACTTGAAATCATATTTCACTATGAAAAATGAAAAAAGTAATTTTTAATGAATTATTAATGAATTAATTGTTTTTCAATATCCTATAGTATATTACAGATTTAAATATTTAATATTAACAGAAAAGAATGACAACCTTAAATAGTCTTAAATTCGAAAGGTTATCAGCGGTCCCTCTACTTTAATAGCTGATTCAAAAATTTTACATTTTTGGCATGTGTGATTAAGAAATTTTTGGTCCATATTTTTCTAGATCCTTGGACGGGAACTATCGTGAGGATGTTTTCAATTGCTGGCCTCGGTACTTTAATGGGAATTACTATTTTATTGATTGGAATCTTTGCTTTTGGATATTT
Organism: Leptopilina boulardi; assembly: GCF_019393585.1. Classification (NCBI taxonomy): domain Eukaryota; kingdom Metazoa; phylum Arthropoda; class Insecta; order Hymenoptera; family Figitidae; genus Leptopilina; species Leptopilina boulardi. Next base: position 906,189 of record NW_026137695.1, on the reverse strand, counting down.
TGAAAATAATGATATTGGTACATATTTGACTAACTTAAATGCAGGAGTAATAATGGGAATTGTACTAAGTTTCACGATGATATATAGTGAAAAAATAGTTTACACAGACTTCACGATAAAGAAATTAATCTTCGTATCCCCTGTGATTAGTATTGTTTTCATTATGGGACTTATTCTTGCTCCATTAGCAATGTCAACATTATTGTCACGATTTGAAATTCAAGCTAATCTTTTAGCTATAATGTCAACGTTGTATCCAACTCTCATCATTATTGGATTTTTAAAAGCATCTGGTAATTTTCCTTATAATGAACAAAATAATTTATAATTACAATAATTAGTTTCTAGCTACTAAATTTTTATTTTACAATCATTTTCATTACATGATTTTTTTATATAAAAAAATGTTAATTTAGCAGAATTCTTATTTAATCGAATTTTATATGATTCAAATTTTTAAATGACAAATTCCAATTGACTGAATTTTAATTTATCAGAATTTTTTTTACCAATTTGTAATTAATAGAATTTTTAAGACGCCGAATCTTCATTTGTCCAAAATTAAAAATTACCTAATAATCAATTGACAGAAAGATTTGGCGCAATTTTTAAAATTAACCAATCACGATTTTCTTGATAATTTCTAATTGATTAATTTTAAAAATCTTCATATTTCCACCGGTTTTTTATTCTGACATTTGTAACTTCAGTAACGTCACTGTATATAATAAAATAAATAAAACTTTTAAATGTTTTTAATGATAAAACAGAAAAATTTAATAATTATAATCAGACAAATATCCCACGTATTACAGTAATATATTACTGTAATATTATACGCTTATTATATATATATATATATATTATGTATATATTATTATTATATACATACCAATTTCAAAGTTTTTTTTTATAATAAAACAGAAAAACATATTAATTTATCGGTCAAATATTTTTTTAAATGATTTTAGAATTTTTTTAATATTACCATTTAATATTACCGTAATATTACCGGTTGATATAACTGTAATGTTACCATAAGGCAGAAATTTTAATATTACAGTAATATTACTGTAATATTACGTGCTGCTTGGGTCAGAGATTATGAAAAAATGTTTATACAAAATTAATTCAAATTAAAATTACTGAGGAAAAAATCTTCACGTGGAACAGCAATATGTTTCATTAGAATAGAGAATGTTTTAACTGAATCAGCTAAAACTGTCACTATTCTAATAAAAACTCCGTCTGTTACAAGTAAAACTTCTTTTCCGTAAACTCAAAACACCTGAATTAATTAATCACACATCATTCTCTTCAACAAAAGGAATATTAAATTTATTTTTGTAATATTCTACATAACTATGCAAACCTCTTTCATCTTCAATAAATGTTAAATTTTTTTATCACAGGTGACTCTAAAAAAGCACATCGTCTCTTTCAAATGTGGATGAATTTCCAATTCGTGAGATTCCGCTATCAAATTTTATACGCTGCAATTGTGTTGTACCATAAAATGATAGCTTTCACAATTAAAAAATTTCGGCCACCTTCTAATAATGAACTTTATGAGTTAATAAGGACAACAGAACAAATAAAGCATCATAAAGAAGAAATAAACCAATTAATTTCAGAAATAGATTGTCATTATGATTTTACTACAAATTGTAATATAGACTTCCTGATTCACATGGAATTAATGCTCCTAACAGAACCTGTTCAAGGTTAATACATTTAAACCCAAAATAATAAAATATTATTATTTATTATTAAGCTTCAGCCTTTCGGCCTAAAAGTAGACTTGGCTAATAATAAAATATTAAAGTTATTAGAATTTACAATTTAATTTAAATTGAATTACATAATTAAAAAAAAATTCTATTTTAGATGAAGCGAGGGACACGGAGTAAAAAACGCAAGATCAATAATAAACATTATTAATAAGAATTTTTATTTATAATATATTTTTTAAATAAAAAAAATTTGAAAAATATACATTAAGGTAGAAAATTAAGGAATTAAATTTTTCAAATTTTTTTTTATTTTTCAAAAAAATTAAATATTTCATATACCTATCTCAATGTTGACACGTTTCATGTGCGTTAAATTTTTTTTCTGATTAACCCTGTTTTATAATTATTGTGAGATCTAATATTTGAAAAGAATTAAATGTGCATGTGTTTGTTGGAATGATGAAAATTTCTATTCAATTTTTTTTAATGCACTAAAATTATAAAAAAATTAATTTAGAATTTTATGTATAATTATTAAATTAATTAAAAAATATTTCTTTTATAAATAAAGCGAATTTTTTATGGTACCCTAAAAATTAAAAAGAAAATAATCTATAAATTTTTTATTAAATTAGCTATTTTTAACCTATCTTTAATTCTATAAATTGAGAAATTTTTTTACATTTAATCATGTACCCCTGTTCCTCGGATTAAACGAATTTTTTTTGGTACCCTAATAATTAAAATGTAAATTAATCAAGAACTTTTTTTAATGAGCTATTTTTAACCTATATTCAATTCTAGAAATTTATTGAGATTTTTTTACATTTATTCATATACCCCTTTTCCCCAGATTAAACGAATTATTTTTGGCACCCTAAGAATTTAAAAAAAATTAATCTATAATTTTTTTGATTTAATTAGATATTTTTAACCTGTTTTTAATTTATTGTTTTTTTAATTACTTAGGGCCAGTTTCACCAACTCCGGTTAAAAGTTAATCATCGATTAAAGCTAATTTAAGCACTCATGATTGGTCAATTAGGGATTTAATTGATGATTAACTTTTAACCGGATTTTGTGAAATTGGACCTTAATATGATAATTTATTTATTGGTTATTTTGTTTAATTAATTAATTTATTTATCCAATTTACATATATAATATATATATATATGTCATAGATACATAATAATATTATTACGAACCTTTAATTCAATTTCTTTATAATTTTCTAATATTTACACTAATCGCTCTATCTGTAGATCAACTTCTTATATCCTACCTAATTTTGAATATTTTTTCTTTAAGAAATTTAAATCTGATATATATATATATATATAAATATATATATATATATATATATATATCAATTGAAATTAAAAAAACAAATGTGTAATGTTTAAACTTTGTCAGATACGTTTGTCAATATTTGTTTCTGTTTTGATAGAATGTTGTTAAATATTTTGAACAAAGCTAACAAACGCTAAAACGAGGTAAATTTAATTTCTTTTTAAACTATTGATTTTTAAAAAATTTTACAACTTGTCACCTATCTTAAGTTTTTTTAAATGTGAAAATAGGGTTAAGAATAATCATAATTTAAATAAATTTTTTTTTATTTTATTAAAAAGAATTATTTTACTATTGCATAAATGTTTGTATTACTATATATTTTTTAACGTTTTAATTTTATATAATTAATAAATAAAAATCGATGAATAGTAATATAAATTCAATATTTAATGAATTATCAAATTCTTTACGTTTAAAAATAATGATCTAAAAATATTTTCAAATTTTAAGCAACATGCAGATAAAAGTTCTATTTTATTAATGAATCAGAGTTTATTACAGATTAAAAAATTTGAAAATTTTGAATTTTTATTATATTTAAAATGCCTATTTTCATTGATGGATACAGCTATAATCCAGATCCCAGAAACGAAAACATCCTTAGGTGAATATTAAAATTTTTAAAAATATAGTTTTACAATTTAATTAAATATTTCTCAAAATCCTGGTTGACACCTAAAATTTCATCTCATTTTATTTATACCTCAGTTACCATAAATATAACACAATACAGGCCTTAGATTAAATGACTTTTATAGACTTTTTTCAATGAATGAAACTGTTTTCGACATTTTTACAATTTTTTTTAACAAGATATTTTTATTATAAAATATACGTTTTGAAATTGAATTATGTAAAAAAATGAACTATGATTTCACTTAAAAGTAAATATTTAAAATGACATTATTCAAGTCCTTCTAAAATTCAATTATTTAAAACATTTTTCAATTGAATATTCTCTAGAATTCAATTATTATCTAAAACTTATAAATAATCATCAGTAATTCATATTTATGAAAATTTTAGTTAAAAATCTCCTGAAATTTTTTTATTTCTAAAAGTATTAAATCGAACTCTACTTAAAATTTAATTGTTTTTATTAAAATTTTTATCTAAAATTCTTTGCTAAATTAATTATTATTTCTTATAATTTTAATCAACATCTTTAAAAATTTAATATTTAAAACATTTTTTGAATCAAAAATTCTCTAAAATTAAATTATTATTTCAAATATTTATAAACTCTTCGGCAAATAAACTGTACGAAAATTAAAATTATAATTTCATGAAATTTATTTATTTTCAAAAATGATAACTCCAGCTCTTGCAAAAATCAATCATTTCTCAAATTTCAAACTAAAGTTTATTGTTCAATTAATTATTTATATAAATTTAATTACATTTTTCTAAAACATAATTATTTAAAACATTTATCAATTAAAAATTCTTTTATGAAATAATTAATTTATCGATAAATACTGAATATTACAATAAACCTAATACTAATAAAAACCACCTTAAAAAAGTATTTTTATTTGTTTATTTAATTTCACTTATTTCAAGTTTTAGTCATACAAAAGAGCAGTTTCGCATTATTATATAAAATATAAAATTAGGCATAAAATTTAAATTTTCGTTAATTCTTTTAAAGCGTGCTTTTCACGCAACAACCCCTATAGCATCCAAACTTTTTGATAATATTGCAAAATCATTTCCAACATTGATGAATGTTTGGCAATATTACTGGGTTAGTCCTTTATTGGTATAAGTAAACAAAAAAAATTTCATAATAAAAAAAATGTTTAAAGATAACGAATATATGATTCTAACCCTTTAATTATGATAATTAAAGCCGACCTACATTTTATCACTTACACTTAGAATTTACTAATTTAATTGCAACACTAAAAAAATTATATTCTAGATTTAAAAATTTCTTCTTAAATAGGCGCCAAGAATATATTATTTACTGTAAGAATATTTCCTCACTTACTTTAATTCGGCACTATTCTTGGCGCCTATTTAAGAAGAAATTCTTAAATCTAGAATATCATTTTTTCAGTGATATAGTATACTTTTTGATTATGGCAGGTGTTCAAAAAGAACAGGAAGGACTGCATGTAAATTTTTATTAATAAAAGAAAATGGGCATTTTATTAAAGGGAAAGAAGAAAATCATACATGCAGTATTTTTAAAACTTTTGGAGAAAATAATAGAAAGGCTAGAAAATTAATGGTTGAAAAGTGCAAAGACATAACTCTTGAACAAAAAACTATTTTCGATAATGTCGTTACTGAGTAAGAATTTAATTATTATATTACCACTAATTTTTAAGTTTCTCAATTATTTATTTTATTATTTATAACAAGATAAATAGTTTTAATTTAAACTGCAATTATTAATTTTAAATTGTATTGCTTCCTCATGGAAAGCATTTTAATATGAAAAGTTTTCAAGTTATATTTTATGATGTAACTTTGTATTTTTCGTCCTCAAGAATCAAAAAAAGTCGTTCCGTATGTGTGAGTGTAAGTGTATACAGAAAGAAGGATTCTGTACTAATCACTTTCATTATGATTCAACTAGCTGTCGAACCGCCTACGTCGGGTCTCGACATCTAGTGGTGCGTGTCCGATAGTATTTTCGTACAAAAAGTATTAGTATTTTCATCAGGATCGTCTGTAAATTGTTCAGAATTTATTTACATTGCTTAAAAATTATATAAATATTTGATTGTTATTTAACCAATGTCAATAAAAACTTATATCTTCCTTAAATTTAAATTATGATTTAAACTAAATTTTACCAAATTAAATTTTTTTATGAAATTTAAACATTTCAATGATATTGTTTCCAAGATGCACCACCAATTTGGTTGGGCCACCAAGAAAATTTTGTTGGTATTTTAGTAACCAAATTATTTGTTTGAGTCAACCAAAAAATTTGGTTGAGTGTTGTTTATTGGTATAACAAAAATGTTTGGTTAGCTCAAACAAATTTTTTTGTTAGGTCAACAAAAATATTTGGTTGATCGAACAAACAGTTATTTTGTAAAATTAAAAATGTTATTCTACCTTATTTCTTTTTTTGTATCCTTTTTATTTATTTTATTATTTATTTATTATCAATTTAACGTTTAATTTATATTTATCCAATTGAAATATTTGTGGACTTTGAAAAATCTCATCTCCGCCTGGGATCGAACCTCTGTTTTAAAACTGAAGGTCGGGAGCTCTGACCACCGGACTACCCATCCTTGTGAGTTCCATCCTTGCAAATCAAATTATTTGGTTGCCACAACCAAAATTTTGGTTAGGACAACAAACGATCATTTGGTTTTTTAGACCAAACTATTTTGTTGTGTTAACCAAATTATTTTGTTGTCGTAACCAAATTTTGGTTGGAATTTAAAAATGTTTAACCAAATAATTTTGTTGGCCTAACCAAATGTTTGGTTGAGATAACTCTACGATTTTGTTTCAGCCAACAAAAATTCGGTTACAAGAACCAAAATTGTCTAACCAAACAATTTTGTTGCAACCACTAAATTTTTCTTCTCAGTGTAGAGGTAACCAGTCATACATCTCACCCACACAGCACCAAAAATTTATCGAATAATCCATCACAAAAATACATGTACTCAAAAGAATACTATGATTAAAAAACGATAATATACTACATTTTCTATGGCTCTTCTATAATATATCCGTCGAATTTTTGCAGTTGTGTTGTTACAAATCTGTAATTTATAATTATATATATAATAGATATAGATAGATAGATAGATTTGTACAAACAAAATAATTAGAGACGTATAAATTCAATTATTACAATAATTTTTATTGTTCGATTTTTTGATTTTCAAATTTTTGAACCAAATACTTTCAATTTGCAATTTGGAATTTTCTTATTTTGACGTAAAAATCTTAATCAGAGATCCCCTAAATTAAGTTTGAAAGCAATTGGTTACAATAATAGTTGTTTCGATTTTTTAACCCCAAAAACTGTTTTATAGCCATATTTCAGTTTTACCTTGTAATTTTTATAAAATTATGCTAAAATGTGACTAAATAACATTTAATACCGAATTATAGAAAGTTTAGAAACAATGTATTAAGAAATAAATAATCTGAAAATTTTTGATTTTTCGAATTTTTAAAAAAGTAGCATATTTTCCATACAAATTAATATTTTTTATTCGGATATGACAAAGATTTTAAGTTAGGCTTATACCTAAGAGACCACCAAGTTTCACTTTAATCTGTCAAACCGTTCTTACGTAATGCTGGAACAAAATATTGCGGACATAGATACCTACAGACACAAATTTTTTTATGGCCATTTTTGACTCCTTGTTATTCATAACGACAAACTATGTCAAAAATTTTGGATTCTGAGGAATGTACTGACAAAATTCTGATTTTATTAATACAGATTATGATTGATTATATGATATTTATATAAAATGTACTATGACCCCCACATTAATTAAGATTAACTAATTTTTTTGCATTTAAAAATTTTTTTAAAATCGTTCTTGTCCATAACTTTAAAAAAAGGGGTAAAACACCTACAAATGTTTTTCATTAATTCAGTGTGTCCAGCGGTCAGGGAAGTCAGGGAAATATTTTAGTCAGTAAAAAGTCAGGGAACTTTTTAATAATTTGCCAAAAATAAACATTTTTTTGTACTTCTCGCTAGACACCCTTTTAATTTTATAGTCTATTAAGTCTTATCATCTTCTGAACTATTGGCAAACATTCCACTGTAATTCAATCCAAAGTTACTGACGTTTTTAAAATTTGCAAAAATCTTTTTTCCCCATAACTTTTAAAAATGTTTAAATATCTAATAGTATATTTTTATATATGCGGAAAAAAGAAATTCATGACTTGATATCCAATGGTGGTAAAATATAACAGCTCTTACTTTGTTAATCGTTTATTTTAATGTCACTTATTATCTCATTATTTTATTTTTATAACATTGGACAGTGATCATGGAATGAACACAAAAAATACTTCTCCCATTAGGAAGCAAATCATACTTCAACTTGTCAGCGGTTTTTCTTTATTATTTTAAATAGTAGAATATATGAGAGGTTAGGCCACTGGGAACTTTAAAAACAAATCGATTTCTTCTATAAAAAGATTCCGGGTCTCAGAAATAAGAAATAATTATTATGAAAGTAAAACATTTTTAAAAGCTAAAATTTTAAATCTGTGCAACGCTCTATTGTGCACTCTTAATACATACGCTGAAAAAACGATATTCCAGATTTTAGAATACCTACTTAAATAGGTGCCAAGAATAAGAATATTATTTTTATTGTAAGAATATTTCCCACTTAATTTAAGTAGGCAATACGTACTTCTCTAGCTTTTGAGTTGTAAATAACGTTTTTTTAATTCTACCCCCACAGCACCGAAACTTTCCTAAAGATTTCCCAAAGATTTATTTGAAATGTTTGGAATATTTAATTGCAATGTTTAGTGAAAATTCTATAAAAATTTAAATTATTAAATTCCTGAACATTTAAATGAAATTTTCGCCTATAATTATAATTAGGCAAAAATTTCATTTTAATGTTCAGGAAAGTTTCGCGCGTTATACAATAAAAATACCTTATATTAAAGAATGATGGAAAATGAAAAAGGAGAAGGTAATTATGTACATTGAGAACATTGCTTATTTGCCTGCCCAGAACGATTTTCGTCATCCGGTCGCCACGTAGGTAAATGTCTAGACCGCGCTGAAAGAAAATGTTTGAGAAAACTTCACATTACGAAAAACGTAATTTACACTTATAAAATTTAGAATTCTGAAATAAGGAATATTCTGAGTACAACCTAATTAGAAAAGTGTATTACATTATGTGTTATTATAAATGTGTATGTTTGTGTGAATGAAATATATTTATAATATAAATATTAATTTAATTTTAAGAAAACTTGATAATGATAAAATATATTATAGAAAAAATTTTTATAGATTGTGGCTAGGGCTGTAACTCTATCTCTACAGGTTTCTTAATAATTTCATTCTACTTCTACAAAAACTTTTAAATTTGAGTCTTTTTTTGTGTTTCACAGTCACCTAACCACTTAATACATTCGCTCTTAAATATAAAAAGATAACAACTAGTATATTTAAAATGAAATCAAGAGTCTCCTTAAGTATACAATCGGCGAAACCGATTGAAAATTGCTAATAACTTCTTTAAAGAAACATTTTTAATTATGCATTATGAGGAAGCCTTAGCATCATGAAGAAGTTTTTTGGCCGTCTTTTAATGAATATAATGTTTAAAAATTACAATAAATTTTTTTTAAATAATTCACATTACAACTTTGATTTTAATTAAATTTCCATAAATTACCTATAACTTTCCAAAATTAGTTTTAAAACTTTTATTTTATGTATCATAAATTACCTTAAAGTTTCATAAATTACCATAAATTACCCTATAAATTTCCAAATAAATTTACAAAATTATATTTTTCTTTTTAAAATTTTGTTTTTTATATTAAAATTTTTTTTATATTTTTATTATGTACAAAAATAGATCATTATATTACATGGGTGCAGTTGCATTTAATTTGTTTAAAATATACCAAAATTATAGACAATTTGTCTGGTCCATTACAGATATTTCATTCTTGACTATCATACTTGAAAGTTATATTATGATTTTCATTTTAATTAAAAAAAATTCTATAATAACAGAAACCAAATTGTACGCTACGCGAAGATTCACCCATATATATATATTTGCCCTATATGTTTTCGAAAGGTTTTTTCCTGCTCTTTCGAATGGTGTAAAAAAAATTTTTAAAAATTCAAATTTTGACCCTTTTTTTGGAAATTAAATCTTTTTTCAAATTTTTTTTTAAGTTTTATTTTTATTTCCTTTTTATTTTTTTTTATTTATTTATTTTGAAAGCTAAAAATGTATATTTTCATCAAAAAAAATATTGAGATGTCCTTTTTTGTTATTTATGAGATATTAGTTAATTAATTAATTAAGGTTAATAAAAAAATGATATATTTTATAAACAAATAAAGTTATCGTAATTCTGACGTTACTAAATGAAAGTTAACAAAATTCCGCATCCAACGAGCCTTATATGAAGTACTTTGGGTTACTGGATTGTTAATAAACAATTGGCTAACACGGCAATTGCTTTTAAAAAATCCTCTAATCCAAAATAGTCCGTATAGGGCTCGTTGGATGCGGAATTACGTCAGCTTTCAATGGGTACCTTCAGGATTGCAATAACTTTATTTATTTGTAAAATATTTCATTTTTTATTAAAAATAATTAATTAATTAATTAATATCTCGAAAATAACAAAAAAAAACATCTCAATATTTTTTGTGGTGAAAATGCACATTTTTAGCTTTCAAAAAAAAAATAAATAAAAAAAATAAAAAGGACCGAACTTAAAAAAAAATTTGAAAAAGGTTTAATTTCCAAAAAAGGGTCAAAATTTGAATTTTTAAAAATTTTTTTTACACCATTCGAAAGAGCAGGAAAAAACCTTTCGAAAACATACAGGGCAAATTTTATTTCTTCTTTCTGTTTAAAAGTTACAAGTCTTCAAAAATTTACTATTTAAATTTTTCAAAAAAATTTAACTTCCTCCTTCTCCGACAGTTTTTGAAAAAACCTAACAATAATTCGTGGTTAAATTACTTACCCCTATGGGTAAGCTATGTGAAAGTTAAAGCCCGATTCGATCAACTTTTTTTTCACTTAGTTCCCTACAGGAATTTTACCTTATATATATATATATATAGTTGATTTTTTAAAATTCAACAACAAATTTAATGAATTTTCATTTGAATAAGATTTTCTGAGAACGGGTTGCCAAACAATCTAAATTACAAAAAGGAGAAGCAGGCAATGCTTAGAGTGAGACATAAAATGGGTTACAGACAGCCAAAATCATTATTAAATTTAGCGGAATTAATGTTCGTCGGGAAAATGTCTTCTTTACAACTATTACAATCAGTTGTAATAAGTGGAGAAGAATCAGCTCTCATTTTCTCAAGTCAAATTCTGTTACAGCAATTGAACACAGTGAAAGAAATTTTTTTAGATGGAACATTTAAAGTAATAATTTAATTATATTTCACAATTTTATTTACTTATTTAACTTTAAACTTTCATTGCCAGTTCAATTGGGCGTTTGGATCATAGAACTTAAGTTATTTCGCATGGAGTGAGGAGGCCCCGGAACGTAACTGCACCCGCTACTTCCAGGGGACTCTGCTTTTCTTTGAAATTTTCTAAACAAAATTATGTTAAATTTTCATTCACAATTATAAATAAATTTACGTGCCATTCTACGATCTAGGCGCTCAATTTTTTTCAAAAAAGGTTTGGCATTCATTGCATAAAAACATATTTTTTAAAAATAAAACTTTTTATAAACAAAAAGAAACCAGTCAATAAACTAATTCTTTAATATGCAAAGTTGTATAAATTTTCCTCCTATGTTTTTATCTGTATTGTTCAGAACTCTTATACCCTCAATTAACATACACTGGAACTTCTGACAATTGCATCTCTGACGATTGCAGCAGCTCACGTAAACGTAAAGACGGCGTCAAGGTTATACCTCTATCTATTCCACATAAGACTCGAGTACTGCAATAGTTAAAGGTTCCAGTGTACTTTCCACACAGATTGGACAAAAATTACGTTTACCACAATCACCTATTTTACATCCTTGATATAAAAATAACTCTTTTATAAATTTCACTGTTCAAATTATAGGTTACACCTAGAATACCAAAAATGTGCCAATTGTACACAATCATGATGAGGATAATGGACAAGGTAAAAATTTTTATTCAAGAAAAAGAAAATAAAAATTTTATGGGAACATATATCCAATGTGAAAATGATTCGTACGATTTTCAAACAAGTTATAGCGGATTTCATGCAGATTTCGCAAGAATTTTCAATTAGAATTTATATGACGTTTTGAAATGTTTTTTCGTAGAAATTATGAATTATGAATTTAATTTCGTACAATGTTTCATTTGAATATACTAAATTTTTAAGTTTTTCTACATATTGAATCCGCCATTTTGAATTTTTAAAAACTGACCTAAAATTCGTAATCAGCGACCCCAAAAACCCCCGAATAAGGAATACTAAGTAAATTTATCGATTCAATTTTGGGGAAATAGTTTTATCTATTTAGATTCGGATTACAGATCACTGTATGTTAGAGAGAAAAGTTATCCTTCTTGGGGTATCACGTTACCATCTTGGAGGAATATGTGGAGGGATAAATATGTGACAACCTACCCCAAAATTAAAAACATTAATTGTGCACAACAAAAAGTGGACTTCTAGTTGTGCGTGCTGTAGGAAAGCATTTTTTATTACTCTGGGATATGTAAACAAATGATCTAAGGAGGTTTTATTTAATAAAAGAAAAATAATTTTAAAAGAACTGCTGAACTACACAGAAAAAACCTGAACTCAAAATGATAGCGTATGCTACTCATTTTGATAAGCAGCAAAAATGAGTCAGGTTGGTGGCGCCACTGCCTATGTCGTTTAGCATTGACTCATTGTTTCTGCATATCAAAATGAGACTAAGTTTTTTCTGTGTATCACGATAGTAAAGTGAAATATTCATTTTCTATCCTCAAAAATTTAAGCCTCCATTTTTCTCCGTGATCCCATATGAAATCCAATATAGGTTGGATATTGGGAAAGAAAATTCCCTACTGAAAATCCCTGCACAAGATCTTGTACAATTTCCTGTACAGGATCAGCAACTGAACTTGTACAAGTTCTGACCAGTTCCTGTACAGGAAAAAGCATACGAATTTGGAACAAGTTCATGTGTGAGATCTTGTATAAGATCTGGTGCAAGATCTTGTACAAGAAAGATACTTGTACAAGAAAATGCCAAATAAGCAGGCTTTCCAAAAATACTACTCGTTTGCAGATACAAATTCAGGTTTGGTCGCTAGATTCGAAAACGTCTTACCTAACTATCCTTGCCCCATCCTCCCCTAATAAATAAATGTTATCAGGATAGATACATATCTTTTTAATATTTGATATTAAATTTTAATATTTATTTATTTCTATTTAATATTTTGAGATGAGAAACAATTGCCTTAATATCTAAAATCAGACACAAGGATTTTCTAAAATATCTATTCCATTTTTGTAGGTCATTTTTTCAAAATTTAAAAAAAGGTTTTGCGAAAAAAAATTTTACTGTGTAAATTTGATTTTGTTTACAGAAAAAATGTATTCCCTCGATTAAAACTAAATTTTAATTTAAGTTTTAAGTTAATTTAAAAAAAAAATTTTATTTATGGTGACAAAATGACTAGCCAGTAGTAAAATTAAACATTTTTGGTCAAAAAACTACATTTATGATGGAACAATCTCTGAAAATTTCAGCCCAACCAGTTAAATAATTTTTTCCAATCATGTTAATCAAGTTTTTGTCATTTTCATTTGACATTTTGACGCTATAAATAAAAAAAATTTTTATTTTCATTTACTTCAATGTATATGAAATAATGTATAATTATTTGAAAACATTTCAGTAAATTTTACTATGAAAAAAAATTTAAAAATTTTTTTGTAGTAAACTCAGACTGTCCTCCCCACGTGAAAAGATTACCGGTAAACTCCGCGAAGTAGCTCCGCGGAATTTCCGCAGAGGAGCTCCGCGGATTTTCCGCGAAATTTCCGCAAATTTTTTTTTGAATAATAATATATTTATGTTAATATTTAAAATAATATAAAATTAAATTGTGTATATTCTACTTAAAATTACTTTTTAATTTTTAGTTAACAAGTGAGAGAAGACTTTGACACTAATTTTGTTAACAAAAAATTGAAAACTATAAAAATAGGTTCACGGTTATAGCCGGTAAAGATGTATGTATTTTTCTTTTCTACTTAAAAAAGTAATCCCAAAATTGATATCAGATTATTGCATTAAAGAGAGTTAAATATATAATAGATTAAATAGTTTTTTACTTGTATTTATCCTTTTTATAAGACAATAATAAAATTCATTTCATATAAAAATTTTATTAATAAAAAAATAAAAATGCATTTGCCATATGATACTGATTTCTATTTATTTAATAAAATTTATTTCACTCATTATATATTTTAATTTTTAGTAGGGTTAAATTAGGTTACAATTAAAACTTTCAGAAAATAACTTTATAATCTAAATACAGGTTATAAGCTTTTAAAAGGTTTGGAAAAAGAAATGATTTCCCGGTCGTTACCGTTACTTATTGATGGCTTCGTAATATGAAAATTTTATACGACATGTTTAATTTCCCCAAAAAATTGTATTCTTGCTGCTGCCTAGTTCTTGAGTGACATCGATTTGTTATTCTTCTAATGCTTCGTATTTTCATCATGTCTTGAAATGTTAAAATCCTTAAAAAATCCTTACTGATTGTAACCACGAAACTATCCTAAAGGTTATCAATATTTTTTTTCAAAAAATTGACGTGTCTAACAGTAAATCTTATCTCAGTTGTTAACTAAAGTATAAAACGTAATTTAAATAGAATGTATTAAATTAAATATTATATTACTTTAAATAATAACATAAATATATTAATATGCAAAAAAAAAAAATTTGCGGAAATTTCGCGGAAAATCCGCAGACCTGCTCTGCGGAAATTCCGCGGAGCTACTTCGCGGAGTTTACCGGTAATCTTTTCACGTGATCTTAATTAATTGATTTAAACAATTTTAAAGGCTGTGGGTGCTGTGTTTATATTAATGACAAACAGATCAAGCAACTTATATAATGAAATTTTTGGAAAAATCAATTTACTTTGTCCAAATTTTAAAGTCGCATTAAAAGATGTAACAGGAGACGCGGAAGCAGCAGTAATGAAAAGTATAAAAGATACTTATTCAGAGTGTGATTACCATATCTGCTGGTTCCATTCAAAAAAGGTAAATCATTTTTCTCTCTAAATGAATTTTTGGAAATTTTCAGGCAATTGTCGGTTCTATAAGATATTTTCTTTTTCTATTTCCCATACAAACAAATGTATAATTCTTGTTTTCAATATACAAATGTTATTCACTATTTGAAAGATGGCAAGTGAAAAAGGAGTCATACGCCAGTTTTCTGTTTTTACAGAAATCGAAAAAATATATTTAAAAAAATTGTATTGGTCATTTAAAAAAATAAGAAAAACACCCTATTAAAAGTTTCTATAGGCACTCAATTGAAAATCTATACGGGAAACCATCGAATTTTCCATATGGAATTCCATAAGTTTTTACATAGAATCTTATATGGTATTAAGTAATGTATGGGAAACCGCATGTGATTCCCACAGGTTCCCATATGTATATATTTTTATGATTTTGTGGCCTTTGGTCTGAATCCCTTATAGCCATCTTTGTGGTATTTTCATTTTAGAGAAAGGAATATTTTAAACCTTATAAAGTTATTCATAAAAATATTAAATTAAATTTTCTTCTGTTTTCAAGTCCAGTTATAGGGTAAATGAGAGTAAATTCAGCCACACACCAGCAGCCGACAACTTCTTTTTATTATTCTTAAGGGTGCAATCGCAGTTGTAACATTCAAAAAATCGATTTTTTTGCATTTTCTTAAAGCATAATATGTTTTCAGACATATGTCTACAAATTTTTATAATGATTCGGTGAAAATTGTATGAAATATACAAGCTGAAAGGTAGGCGTGTCAGGTCGGTCGAGAACAAGCTAACAGCCATGTGGGTCTTTAAACCTTTATATTTGAATTGGGATTTTAAAAACAGCATCATCTGCCAAAGAATTACTTATATGGTCCAATAATTGATGATTTTATCAGATTTCAAAAAAAATCCATCTTTATAAAAAAGTTAGTTAAAACTTGAAACACGTTTTTCTCAAAACTACATTTTGAAATAGGTGACCACTCTCACTTGAAAACCCCAAGTAGCACGATATATCAACCAGATGTCACGGTGATATCACCGGGGAATGTCACCGTGACATCAGGAAAATGTCAAAATGTCCGCCTTACGGTGATATCACACGGTGACATCAAGGTGATATCACAGTCATATCACGGTGATATCATGGTGATATCACCGTGATATCATGTTGATATTTTACAGGGATTTAAAATTTTTAATAATATTTAACAATAAATATACTTTTTAGTTAAAAAAACAAGAAACTAGCAAAATGGTTAGTAAATATATACTTTTAAATTAGTTTTATTTTATTATTAAAATACCATGTTATAAAATACCAATAAGAAGCGTCGATGGAAAATTTGATAAATTTAGACCTTAGAATGATAGATATATATTTTCAAAAATGCTTCGTTATGAAAATTGGAGAACAAAATAAAAAGAATTAAGTTAAAATTTCATTATTTTTCTAATAATATGATATCACCGTGATATGACTGTGATATCACGGTGATATCACCATGATATCACCGTGATATGTTTGTGATATCACCTTGATGTCACCATGATATCACCGTAAGGCAGACATTTTGACATTTTCCTGATGTCACGGTGACATCTGGTTGATATATCGTGCTACTTGGGACTACTAAACCGACTGTCATGAAATTTAACATGCTTTTTCAATACATAATAATCTAGTCCTTGATCGAAGGATTAATTTTTTTATGCAAAATTTTTTTTTTTACAGCTGAAAAAGGACCAATTTTTTTTTAGTGAAAATTGAAAGGTAAACTTTGACAGGTCGCCATTTCGTCAAATTTTTTTTTTTTTTTAAATCGCTCCGTCAAGGATTAGATACCGTAAAATGGGGTAAAGTCGGCCTGCGCTTTAAATCATTTTAAAGTTTAACTATTACTTTTTTCCAGAAGAAATCCGAGTTTTATTAAAAATGTAGTTATAGAATTAATGTAAATTAATAAATGAAATACAATATTTAAGTGTTTAAAGGGCCGGCCGACTTTACCCGCAAACGCCGACTTTACCCCATTTTACGGTAATCTTTCAATAAATGTAAATCCGTTTGAATTTTTGATTTCAAATGAGCCAGATTACCATAGTCGTGGTTACCACAAATCATATTTTTTAAAAGGACATCACTTTGACAGGATATAACTTTAAAAATATTTAATATTTTTAACTTTTTTTTTTAAATTCATGTTCAATATATGTATTTTTAAATAATAAATCAATATTTTGAAAAAATTTAATGGTGTACGAGAAAAAAATTCATAAAAAAGATCAATTTTTTGGCGCTACAACTGCGATTGTCCCCTTAATATTAAAATAAATCATTCTTAAAACAATTTTTATATCAAATAACATATAAATTTTCGGAAATTAGGTAATGTTTGTATTGAGCTACTACAATAACTTTGTCAAACTATTAAAATAGGTGACCGACTACTATAGTTCTATGTTTTTCATAATTATTATAATTAATTTTACAATGAGATTTTATTAAAAAAATTAACAAATTTTTCTCTTAAAAACCATTGTGTACAAATTTCGTCAAGAATTAAATAGTATAAAAATTTATGCATAATTATAAATTATTAGCAAAACGTAAATGTTAAAAAATTACATTAGTTTGCATTTAAATTTGAACAATATTTAGAATCATTTTAATTTTTTCAATCGACCTCTTCTTACTAGATATTAAAGTTATTTTTTACGTAGTAAAAATAAAAAATATTAATGATAAATAGGTATATAGCAATAATTATAAACATTTTCTTAAAGTCTTTTAGGGAATACTATGAAAGCAAGTGTCATTTAAAAAACGCAGATGATACAGTATTGAAAATGGCTTACAATTTACCACTACTTCCAGAAGAAAGATATTTTGAAGGTCTTAATATCATATATGAAAAAATCAAAGAATACCCTTTTAGAATTCACACTAAATTAATGAAATTTTTTAATTACCTGCAAAATTACTGGGGAAGAAGAACTAAAAGTTTGTGTATAGGTCATTTAGTCCATAGGACCAATAATCTAAATGAGTCTGCTAACCACAGATTTTTCACAAGACTGGGTGGTTTACACCCAGGTATTTGGAAATTCATAGGTAATATCAATAATTATAATTTAAAATAATACTTATAAAATAACTTTTTCTTATAATAAAAATTTTAATTAATTCTTGTCAAAATTGTATTCCTGGCATGAAAACGAATCGATTGATGTATATTTCTATTGTATAAAGTCAATTGAAGACTTATTAAACTAAAAGCTTATGTTATTTATATATTTGAAAAAAATTTTAACTTTATAAAAATTGATTATTTAAACAAATATGAAAAATTAAAACTAATACCGTAATTTTCTATTACGGCGCGTTTGTATCAATTTCGGTGACTAAAATTACGTGTATTTTGAAGATACCTTGCCCGCCGTAATTAAAGCCAATGGAAATCTTAAAAATGTTTTAATTACGGCAAGGGAAAAAATTTGATCTCAAATAATTAAATTAATAATTATTTAAATGTGCATCTTTATCAGTAATTGTATCAAAAAAAGATTAAACAATTTTTTTTAATCATTTTGCAAGAGTTATATTAAATATAATAGTAATAATAGTTATTTTTTATGAACACACCGTAATTGCTACTTTTACTGCTACACACTTAGAATATATAGTAGTGGTCGAAGTAAATTCTTTAACTGTATCGAGGAATCAATACATTCGTCGTCTCTCAACTAACCTCGGAAGTCACACTTAATGAGGAGATGTTAAAAAAATTATTAATTTAGAAAAAGATTTCCCTTTTTTGAAAATTTTTTTATTTTCCGAATTGCAAAGTAAAATTAATAACATTACATCGTTTTCACTATGTTTTTAATGCAGAGATTAGAATTGATAAGAATAATTGTTGTTTTAAATGTACATTTCTTGAATAAATAATCATTCATTTTTGTTTCTAATTTAATTTTCCATCTTTTCTGCATCCATTTAATTGCTTTTCCTTCATTAAAAGCCCTATAAAAATCATCCGTTTCAGTGCGTTTACAAGCTTATGATCATTTCGGATACCAAAAAGTACTCATATTCAACCCAGATAGCACGTAAGCTTGCAGCAACATTGCGGCAAGCTTGACGCGCAATATTGACAACCTTGCATATCAAACTTGCCGCAGGATTACTGCAAGCTTCAAATGTCCCACCTGACCCAAGCTTGCACATGTTGCGCCTGAAATAGATTTAAATGAAAATTGCTTGCACCCTAAAATTTCTTGCAGATTTTGAGTCTCTGAGGTTCCCAGAGTATTTTCAAAGGAAAAAGAAAATAATCGCCGGAGCCATTTTCGCGAAAAATAAATTTCAAAATTTTTTCATTGATAACACAGCCCTACAAAAAAAGTATTATGTAAGCTTGTAGCAAGGTTGCTAAATAACCTTTATTTATACGTCTAACAAAATTTTTTGTTATGTTTCGTCTAATTTATATAATTTATATAAATTAAACGAAATGTTAAAATAAATTTTTTTTTTAGGTTTAAAGCACGGTTATTTGACAACCTTGCATCAACATTGCTACAAGCTTACCGTGCAAGCTTACTGAGAAATCTTACTATAATCTTATTATGCAATCTTGCGATAATCTTATTGTGCAATCTTGAGATAATCTTATTGTTCAATCTTGCAGTAAACTTACAATGAAATCTTTCGGTAAGCTTACCATGAAAGCTTGGGTCAGGTGGGACATTTGAAACTCTGAGTAAGCTTGTGTCAAATTTGCCGTGCAAGGTTGATAATATTGAGTGGCAAGATTGCTGCAAGCTTATGTGTTATTTGGGGAGATTCTCACTATAATTCGTTTACCAGCTATCGAGTTCGTAACTGAAATCCATTGTTCTGGTATCTTTTATTTTTTACTGGGTAGCGCAAGGTCTACAGTTTCCACAATTATTAATATTTTTTAATAAAAATACATATACAAGTACATTGAAATATGTACTATTTGATAAAATAAACGTCGCTTTAAAAACATTTTAAATAACGGCTGACAAATTTTTTGAAAATTTCAATATTTTTGACTCATATAAAGGTATATAACCCCTTACCCAAGAAGCACGTAATATAACCTCAATATCAAGGTAATATTACATGTAAGATTCGTAATATAACGTTGTAATATTACAGTAATCTTACAGTGATCTTAAAATGTCCGCCTCAAGGTAATATTACCGGTAATGTTACTGTAATATTAAGGTAATATTACAGTAATATTGCAGTAATATTATACCGTAATATTAAGGTAATATTACAAGAGAATATTACAGTAATATTATGGGAACATTTCTTTACGAAAAAATCTACCCATCCAGGGAATCGAACCCCGAACTCAAAGCACACGAGTCCAGAGTTTTACCAACAAGCCAAATTGACTTATAATATATTCACGTTTTTTATGCTTTATGAATAACTCAAATCAGTCTGTAATATTACTGTAATATTACCGTTAATATTACTGTAATATTACCGTTAATATTACTGTAATATTACCGTTAATATTACAGTAAATATTACTGTAATATTACCGTTAATATTACTGTAATATTACCGTTAATATTACTGTAATATTACCGTTAATATTACAGTAATATTCCCGGTAATATTACCTTGATATTGAGGATATATTACGTGCTTCTTGGGTAATTGTTCTTAAAAAAGTTAAATCTGAAACTAATAAAAAAATTTAATTAATATGTAGATTCATTGGAAAATGTGATAAAGAACGAACAAATTCGCATGAATAACCTTCTGCAAGGTTACATACAAGGAGAATTTATGCGGAAAATGGATATCGAAAGAGACCTAAAGATTCGTGAAGCTATTAGAAAATTGGAAAATGGATGGTAAAATTTCAATATAAAATCAATTTTTACAAATTACTTTTGTAATTCCGACAAATGTCTAATTTCTTACTTCATACATTTAGTATCTCCCCTATTGAAAATTCCTATATAGGATAAGAATAAGAAAAATTTATATCGTTGAAGTTTTTTCGCACTTTGGTAATCAACTTACTAAAAATACATAGTGAGTTTACGAAAAAATAGTATAAAAAGTTTATCCGTGTGGTAAAATGTTGTCTTATTTAAGGAGAGATTGTGGTGATTTTTTTTGAAAAAATTGAATTGTTTTTTTTTCATTTTTGGTCAGTATAACTATTTAAGAACACGGTGAAATTAGTCTAAAGTATTTCCAAGGTTTAAAAAGGATATAATTTGAGTAGCTACATGCAAAAACTCGCCAAACGCGTAAACACATACGTTCTTACTAGTCAATTAGTAGTAAATGACTCAGAGGCACTTACTGCAACTTGACTGTCATTAGATAACTTTAAAATAATCTTTTAGTAGCCAAAGAAGAAACTATGTATTGAACCGCTATCGCCGATTGTGTAAAAATCACTTTTTTGTTTAATTTATACTTAAAACACTTCAAATGCGTTTTTCTCAAAAATGCGTATTTTAAACTTTGTGAAGCTATTATTTTAAATCTATTCAATCAATTAACTTTAAAATTGGACAGAATGTTTCTTGAATATATAGGTTTCTTGTGAAGTAGGATTTTTAAAATCCTACTTCCCTTTAAAAACTTTTTTTAAATTTTAATATTTTAAAAAATTATAAACAATTTAAGTTGCAAAACTTTTGTTCTACTTTACACAATAGTTAAAATAGTGGGTACACATTAAGAAACATTTTGTTCTTTTCATTTCAGATTAACTGTTGCACTTTCGGCAGCCATTTATCGTTAGTTTATTAAAAAAATTGTTTTTGACTCTTTCAGACATGTATTATTTTATAAAAAAAATTGTAAGAAAAAAAAAATTTTTTTTACTATAAAATAAATCTTTAAAAAAACCTCAAAATCACCTTAATCTCCCCTTAAGAATAACAAATCTCTAAAATCTTATTGCATTTTAATGAAAATTTTAAAAAGTGGGGGGATTGAATTTTGACGTTTATGCGAAACTGTTTCTCTCAAATCCTTATAACCAGCACAAAAGTTCTGCTCATGAATATAGTTCTGGTCGTAATCCTAGAAGAACCAACTGGGCATCATGTTGTGAAGACCTCAGAGACTCCATGGAATGCTTTCCTACTTGTTATGGTACAGAAGAGAATAAGGCTACCTAACGGACATTTCGCCTGTGACAGAGCTGAATGTGTGAGGCATCTTGTGTAAGTTAACTTCCCAGACTTTAGAGAATCAAAGCAAAACAATGGTGATTGGAATCCAGGTAAATCTCGATTTGGACGATAAAACTGGAAACTAGCGTTTAACATCGTGACTCTGTAAAATATTGATTGGGCCTTATACTCGTTTAAGCTATTTAAGGCGCGAGGAGGACGGCATATATCCAATTCTCTTGCAGAAAATATTGCAATATGTTCGTCTACCTTTGGTCAAAATCATAAAAGCACGTATAGTTATTGGTTACACTCCTGAGGCATCGAAAGTGACTAGAGTGGTGTTTATTCCGATTTCATACCGATTGGTTTAACCTCCTTCATGCTCAAGACATTGAAGAAACTAATTGATACATTTATCAGACAGGAATGTCTGATAAATCAACCTCTACATTCAGGACAGAATGCCTATAGAGCAGGCTGTTCTGCAGAAACAGCCCTTTATTCAGCAATAAGCAGAATAGAGAAAGAATTAGACGCAGGAGTTTATAAGGTGGGCACTTTCCTAGACATAAATGGTGCTTTTTTCTAACACCTATTGTCAAGCAAAACGCAATGTGGCTATAAGATGCATACCAGATCCATTGATTAGGTGGATAAGAGGTATGCTCCATAATAGAGCCCTGCAAGCAGAGTATGGAGAGGCCAAAATAAATGGCCTAATTTCCTATGGTTGCCCACAAGGCGGAGTTTTGTCACCTCTATTGTGGAGCTTAGTAAGAAATGAGTTATTAGTAGACCTCAATAGCGAGGAATTTTATACGCAAAGCTATGTGGATGACTTCCTGATTGTTTTAAGAGGTCTGTCGTTAGATACACTCTTAGTGTTTCTTAGAAAAATGGAGAGCTAGGAGAAAACAAACAAAACTCACATCCTCTATCTGAAGATCCCATAAATTAATATGGGATAAAACAGAATGATTAAAAGAGTAAAATTCAAAGCTCGCTTTAAAACCATTATTCCTTTGAGAAAAAATTGTGAAAAAGACAGTTCAGTTGGAGGTGTAGTATGAAATACTAATGGATCAAAGCAGGAAAGAGACACAGGATCGGGTGTATACTGTAAGTCTAATACCACTAAAGTGACATTATCTTTAAGTAATTACACCACGGTTTGGCAGACGGGGGTCTGCTGTAATCACTTACGCAATGATTTATCTTGAAAAAGGAAAATCAGACAAAAGAATTAATGTTTATGTCGATAGTCAAGCGGCTATAAACGCCTTGAGTAATCCGACTACAGAATCAAAACAAGTTCCCACACACCACAAAAGCTTACTACAAGTTTACATCAGACTTTCATGTAAGTTTTGTAATATTACAATGTAAACTTATAGTAAGTGTAAGGTAAACTTAAAATATCCGCCATACAGTTACCTTACACAATAAGGCTACAGTAGCCTTACAAGGTAAGCCCACTGCAAGCTTACATGGTAAGATTACTGTAAACATACATAGTAAATTCTTTGTAAGTTTACAAGGTAAACTTACAGTAAGGTTACAGTAAGCTTACATGGTAAGGATAAAATATTAATAAATTAGTTTTAACAATATTTATGCGCAGTAGCTTCCTAGGGCACTTAAGGATGAGCAGTAAATTTTATTAAGCCGAACCCTAATAGGGTCTCTCACATATATAAAGAATACATGATTTATTGTAAATAATATTTATCATATAAAGTATAATTTATTATATGTATGTTTATAATATCGTAAGCTTACTGTAACCAAACTGTAAACTTTTAACGAATTTACTATGTATGTTTACAGTGACCTTACCATGTAAGCTTGCAGTGGGCTTACCTTGTACACGGAAAGAAGGTTGCACCTTTAATCTCGGTGTACGAAGTGACAGGTTAAAACAAACTGTAGATCATCGAGAAAGAAAGTGCTAGGCACGGGATTTTGCGCATGGCACGGAAATACTTTGCACCAGTATTTCTTGTGCGTGCACTTCTAATATTCTGCTCTCACCATGGTTTCAAGTGAATACACAGGGATTATAGGTGCAACCTCCTTTCCGTGTAAAGTTACTGTAGCCTTACTGTGTAAGGTCACTGCATGGCGGACATTTTAAGTTTACATTTTAATCTAACAAAGCTTACATGCAAGTCTGCTGTAAACTTGTAGTAAGTTATTGTGCTGTGTAAACTGGCAAATGCCTGAAGGTAATGGACCAGCTAGGTTTGAAAAAAGCTCTCATTGATCTGGGTACTAGGACACTCAGGAATCAGAGGAAATAAAGAAATGAGTATCCCGTAGAAGGTCTGAGATGACTATGGTAGACCCGGAATCTGCGGTAGTAATTATGCAAGACGCGGTGAAAGGAGTTATAGGAAGATGGTGCAGAGGATGTCATGATAAAGAGTAGGTGGAAACTATTATATGTAGATAGGTCAAGGTTCTGTTAGGATTAAAACGCAACAGAAGCTTTGCTGAGTCCCTTCTGAAACTCAACAAGATCACTGGTTAAAGCAGTGGTTATGTGGCTGACAGGACATGACCTCCTAAACTATCACCAGCACAAAATAGGTAGAAACGTCTCACCTAGGTGCAGATTGTGTGATGCAAAAGAGGAATCTTCTACACATATTTTATGTCAGTGTCCAGCTTATGCTGCAATGAGACATCAATGCTAGGGTCATGCCTTTGTAGACCCAGATTGAATTCGCAACCTCTCTGTAGAACAGTTACTGAACTTTTGGAATAGGACAAAACTCTAGGGAAGGAGACTGGGGCTGAACTTGCTGGAATTAGGTGCAATGGGTCTTGTAACTTAAGTGCCAATAAGTACTCGTACTAGGAGAATTCGGTATAACCTCGTTTTAGATTAGATGACAAAAATTAATCCCATGTAGGATCCAAAACGGAGATTTTGAGTAAGGTATTGTGGTTAATTTTTATATACTTTTATTTGGGTTTTTACATATGAAATTTACATGGATATTATTATAGGGAAATGACAAAGGGAAATATATAGGAAATTGATATAAAATAATGTAAAAGAAAATTTATAGAAATTAACATGTAATTGTAAATGATAAACCCTATGTAATTTCCTACTCCAAATCGTGTTTCACTGTTTTAAATAGTCTTTGATATGGTTCTATGTGGATTCCTATAATAATGTGGGATTTTATATGGGTTTCTAAGGAGGAAATAATATGATATCCTATATAGGATCCTGTATGAGAATTTTCAATAGGAAATCTACTGCTAAAAACTAGTCTCGTCAGAGCTAGCACACGAAACAAATCGAAACCACGGCCATCTAAAAAATTCATTCATCTCACGAGTAACATATTTTTAAATATATACAAAAATGAATTTTTTATAAAATGTACTGAAAATGTTGATTAAGGAGAAGCACTAATCTTATTTTTAGACTTTTAAATTTTACCTAATTACAACAGAGAGTCTATTTAGAGGTGCTTGATTTAATGCCATTTTTCAGATATCCCACTTTAATTTAGTAGCGTACATACAAATTTTAGATCATTACAATGATTTCACATGTAAGCGAAATCAACAATCCTTACGATTGATTAAGCATCCTTTAATTATATTTAACACTTATCAACTCTCTTAAACTTCTAAAAATGCTTATGTCTTCAAATCTACATAGTTTAATAACTCAAAATGGGTGAGATATTAGTGACTTAAAAAATAGTTTAAATTTTGGATCAGTTGATGTCATTTTCAAATTTTTGACCAAGAATCAAACTTAAATAGAATCTTTGATGTAATACTACTCATAAATCGAATATATAACAATATATTTTATTTCTAGGTCAATTAAAGAATTCTTAAATCTTTTCCATGAAGATTAATAAAAGAAAGATGGCAAAGAAGATCTTAAAAATAAAATATTAATCAATAATTTATATCTAAAAATGATTAGGTAGGGGAGAGGGCTCAAAGATGGACATTTGATATAAAATTTTCGTATAAGTATATATCGCCTCGTGATTTTTTTTTTACTGATTTAGTTTATTTAGATGAAGCTTTCTATATAAATACGGATCGGAAAGAATTATTTTTCTTCCTGTAACACATATCACGTGAAGTTTTCGTTGTAAAAAGTTTTGTAACAGTTTTTATTTCAGTAGGTAAAATTATCTATATTTCTGATTTCGAATAGGTGCATATCACACTTAAATTTATTAATTTTATTTATTTTCAATATTACAGTTTCTTAATAAAGCTCTAATCCTCATAATTTAAATTTTTTCCTTTTCTGCTTCGAAATTGTGTTGTTATCAATAGAGAATATGATTGCGTGCCATAACTGTCAGAGAGAAGTACTCTTAAAGTGCCCAAAAATCTGTCGACCCTGGTACGAATGTCCGAATTGTGGCTCAGACAATTCAGCTTAGAGCTGGATTTATTGTTAATTTCTTTTAATTCATTAGAAAATAACTTATCTCTTATTAAATAAATTATAAATTAAATAAATTAATTTAATTTAATTATTCTCGTTAAAATTAATTTTCTTGCAATATTATTTAATTTTTAACATTTAAAAAATGTCAGAATTTTTAAAAAATATACTAAAGAAACAGAAAAGTGGTTTAAAAATCCTTACTTGATATTTTATTTTTATTTTACTCGTTTTTTAATGCATTTTATGAAGGTGTTGATCTTGGGGCCACTTTTTTTCAAATTGAAATTTATAACAATTTGAAAAAATTCTTTAAAAAATATTTTGTTTGCAACCTAAAATTTTTTCTTTATGGCCAAAGGATACCTTATTTATTGTACTTTCATACAGTATGCACAATTTTTAAATACAGTAAAAACCCGTTTATCCGGACTAATAGATGCAGGCAGTTGTCCGGATATGCAAAAATCCGGGTAATCGAAATTACAAAACACACTAATTTTCTTTATATAATCTTTGATATGTATTTATTTACAAACATGAAAAAAGAAATTCTTAGATACTATACATATAAATAAATTCATAAATATTCATTAAAAATTATTTTAGAAAAGTTTGCATAAATATTTTTTTAAAATTTTTAAATAAAAACGCTCTAAATTGAGGAAAAAAATACAAAAAAGGAAATGAAAATTTGTCCGGAAAAGCGGGTTTCTACTGTATCCTAAAACGTTTGAATTCTAGAGCACAAAATCAAAACTATGTCCATCTTGGAGCCCTCTCTCCTACTTTTCTATTTATCATTTCGTTGCAATTAAACTGTTAATTAAATCTTAAATACAATTTATCATAAAATAAAATCTTTAAAAAAATGATGTGTATAATTAACAATATTTAAATAAAGAAAACATTTACCAGATACAATTTTTTTGTAGATTTATAAACATAATAGATAAGAATTTACTATACGTCTTATCTTTTTTAAAAATAGAACGTCCTTCCGAAAAGAAGAAAAAGACACAGGTGAGGTTGACAAATCTTCATTAATAATATGAAGAACGATACATCCAACGCTGTTAATAAAGTTTCACCGTATTAACCAAATGATTAACCGATTTTGCTAAATAGAATTTTGATTGAATCTTATTAGTTAACCATATTGTAAATATTTGGAAATTTACCCTTCTTACCTAGAAATATTTCTAAAACAACAAGTATCAACTTTTTTCATTCTCATTTTTAAAGCATCCTGTATATTTTTATAACCTAAATGACATAAGAAAAAAAATTTAACTTCCTACGATAATTAAAATTTAAAGGACTCAAAATATAGGCGGTGACTTCCCTTAATATGTAAAAAACAAAAACATTAATTCTCAAATTAGTTTCTTTCGTAGTAATTCACTGAAGACAGTTTATTGTTGCATTTTACTAATTTTGATTGACGATTTGATATTTATTTATTATGAAGTAATAAATTATTTAAATAATGCAATTTTATAAAATTACCATTGGGTAGCGGTCCAATCATAAAACTCACACCCGTTCGCTCCAAAACACGATAAATTCGCCCAACATGAAAGTGTGCTGCTTGCTTTCATTTAACACAACTCTCTAAATCTGCATAAGTGAAAATTCACTTATTAGAAGAGAATAATCACTTATTTCAAAAATTGTAAGTCGCTCTTTCTGAATAAATGAATAATTACATATTACATAAATAAAATCTTTTCACTTACGAAATAAACGTAAAATACATTTTTCATTAAGAGAAATAATGTAGGACTCAAAGCCCTTCAGTATAAAGTACTTAATAATGAACTTAAAACTAGCTAACAATATAATTAAACGATCAAACAAACTTACCTAAAAATGAAGTTCGATCGCAATTATGTGAATAATTCTTATTCAAAAGATTACATCACAACTGTGGTATTTCGATCGATGTTGCTAGAAGCCACTAATTTTAGAATTAGAATTTTAATACTTACAAGCCTTTAAAAAATTCATGATTTAAGTGGAAAATAATGTTGCTTGTCGCGCGGAGGGCACAAGGGGGCGTAGTTTTAGTTTTAAAAAGATTAGGTTGGGTAGATGATTTTTGAGGTTATGTCTGCGGATATAGCCTCGAACCCAGTGGTCTACCTAAGTTAGTTTAGGTTGATTAGATAAGGTAAGGTAATTTTTGAGATGATGTTCGTTCTTAGTTAGACCAGTGGTGATCCTGCACTGTAAAAAATTCCAATGTTAATTTGCAACGTATCACGTTGGAAATTTTTCGATTCACCTACAACGTTGGATTTTTACAGCCAGAATGTTGATTTACAAACTGTTTGTATCATAACCACCCGTTTGTAATTTTTCAGAATTTTAGTATCAGAAATATATTTTTTTTAATAAAATAAAAGTTAACAAATAAAATATTATTCGTAATTTTCGTTTAACAATCTAGACAATAACAAATAATTTAATAATAAACGGATAAGATTAAACATAAATAAAACAAAAAAACATTATTTGAGATGCTTTTTAGGTTAGTTTTGACTTGTCCGCCTATGGATATTACAAACTGGCAGTACATGAACAACCTGTATGTAGAATTACAACAGAATTGGTATTTACATTCAAATGTTAATTTACAACGTTATACGTGAAGCGAAAAGTTTCGAACGTTTCACGTTGTAATTTAACATTGGGTTGTATAACTACTAACAGGCGACATTTTTACAACTATAAACATAGTAAATTTACATTTTAATTGTAAAATTTCTGTCAGCATGTTAAATTATTAGGTGTATCATAGTGAAGTTATAAACCGGAAATATTTTAATTATAACCCGATTGTAATTCAACATTGACCTTTTTTACAGTGTGGGGAGTTGCAGCTATATTCACGCTTAAAATTCATATCAATTTTGAGATTATGTTCGTTTGTTTGTGGGTGGAAGGTATTTCCTGAAAAAATTAAAGCTAAGTTTGAGGTTATGTTCGATTCTTCGGTTAGGGGACCTTCCTGCCAAAATTTGACCTAAATTTGAGGTTATGTCTGTCAAACATATCCTCGGCTATATTCATAGTCTTGTTGGTGTACATATATTAGTATCGATGGTCTCGCCTACCATTCAACACGCGAAGCATTCAAACTTGCGTACAGTTCAGAATTAGTCTCGAAAATTTTAGAAGATTGCATGCTTCGTGGGAATTAACTGTAAAAAAGCTTTGCGTTGCAAATATAAAAAAATGTCACTTGGAATAATAAATATTAAATTTTCAACTGTGAAATTATTCTCTACGTAGCCAGAGTAGTAGTAACTGATTTAATATTAAAATAAATCATCGACTTTATCACCGAATATTAGCTGAAATTAATAAATATCATACTACCTCTATATCAGTATTTGCGTTCGAACTTTATTTATATATTTCTCCTGGACGCAAATAACATCAGCGGCGCAATTTACAGATTGGATTAAAGAAGACAAGAATTTACGACGGCGCAATTTACATGATAAATGTAAGTAGATAAAGTAGATAAAATTCGGGTCGAAAAAAAATGTTTACATGCGTCCAAAAAAATCTTAAAATTTAAGTTAAATTTTAATATTTTCAAACCTTTAAAAAATTAACTCTTAAAGTGAAAAGTTGGAATGTGGCGGTTGTCGCGCGAAGCACACAGGGGGCCTAGCACCCATAGTATATATGTCATATAATTCCTGTTCCCATGCGTTATTTATTCCCTAGGGTAAAAATGAAAGCCATTTTCATGCTCGTCAAACAACTAAATAACTTTTACTCAGTCTTCTGCTATATGAAATCGACACTTTTATGCATTTGGAATAAAAAATTTCGTACGTTATACGGAAACGAAGGCAGCCCAATTTGTGTATGATGTTTCTTGTGACACTCCTTTTGGTTTTGAGGCGCCCTCGAACTTCATTTGTGTCAGGAAAATTACCAAAAACAAATGGCTGCCTTTCAAGTGAACGAAAAAGGATTGACGTGAATTGTATTGAATTCACGAAGAGCTTTGGTAAATTCCGTTTAGCGACAAATACGAATTGGAGCTATGTTGCAATTCTCCTGAATTCGACAAGCCTCTATTGAACTGACAAACCCTCAATTCGTTCGATTTGAGTGAAGTAGTTTTCTAAGCTTTAATTCTTTCTAATTCGTCTGCACGAATGCAATAAATGCGTCAATTCGTTTGAATTTTGTGAGTTTTATCACTTTAGTTCGCTAAACGCCGCAAAGGAATGGCGATCATCTCTCTTTCTCGCAGTTGCCACACAGTGGTCGGAGAAACCAGGTTTTACGCAAAAAAGGGTAATTTTAAAATTGTAATAAATTAACCGGGATAAATGGATTCTTATTCACAAATTTATTGATAAAATATCAACACCTTTATAACATAAGTTATTTTTTTAATACATTATTCTATTAAAAGGGTATAAAAAAGTATGTCCGGGTATGTTCGTACTTTTCTTTTACACGTAGTGCAAAGTGTATTTTAACGATCTACGCTTAAATAGCTGCGCATGCTTGAGCCAAAAAAATGGCGGCCATTTTTGTTTCACTACTCCAACAACAGTGGTTTATAATGACAACAAGTGGATTATAACATTTAGTATTATTTTTATTTATGGTATATTTGACATCATGTGATGTCTATAATCTATAAATAAGTCAAGCCTATTGCTAAGTTACTGATAAAATAATTTTTAAAATTAATTATTAATTACTTTTATTATAGATAGTATAATAACTTACTTTAACTAAAAATAACAAAAATATAATTTAATAAAGCAAAAAACGAGTTTCTAATATAAGAAATGACTAAATGTTTGACACCATTGGCACAAAAATATTTAAAGTTATTAATATTGAAAATTCTAAAAATCACAAATAAATGATTTTTTAGTATCACATTCATGTTATTTACATACGAAAGTAAAAGAATATTACGTTTAGATCGATAAAAAATAACCACATACTTTAATAATCCAGCGAAAGTTTTGACTTTTTAGTCATTTTTGCCGTTCTGGACACGTCATCGCGCAAAGTATTTTTTAGCGTCTTACCGGTTCACCGGCACTGCCGTGCTAAGGAAAAAAGTCTATAACTACACAATCAGTGAAACGGAGAAAATCGACAAAAACTGTCAATAAAAATTTTCCTTATGTACAAAAGCATAGTGTATGAAATAAATACATTTTCTGACTAAATCGAACCCGCTCTTTTTAATTATGCAATAAAAAACAGGAATTACAAATGTTAGCAATTAGAAAATTAAAGATAATGCTTTTTTTAAAACAAATACAAGATAAAAAGTCGTTAAGAGTTCTTAATGCTTTTTTGTTTTGTAACATTATTCGAGTGCTTATATGTACTGCAAAAAGAAAAAGTCTATATCTTCTTGACAATCACATATACAATATGCATGACAAAAGGAGTCAAGCGCCAATTTCAAGATTTTATGAGAAGCAAAAAATTATTTAAAAATGTTGCTGATCGTTTAATGAAATAAGAAAACCATTTCGAGTTATTGTTTCACTAAAAAGAAAGAACTACTTTTTCAGATAAGAGAAAAATTGAAAAAATGGTGCCTCTTTCAGGTTATTTTTAATGCGCAGATTTTTTTTAAACATGAATTGCGAAAAATATCTACGTTTTAAAGAAATATATTTACACTATTAATGCTTTTCTTCTTGCAAATAAAAACTCCACTTGAATATTTTACAAAATAAGAAAGTCCTAATAGCACGATGCTTTTTTATTTTGTAACAAACCGCGCTCCCGGATGATTTTACATAATGAAAAAGAATTAACTGCTTTTAATACATTTCGCTGGGTTAGTGGAAAAAAAGGACACGTCTTGGTTAAATCAAACGGACGTGTCCTTTTTTCCCACTAACCCAGCGATTTTTCATTTGTATTCTATATCTATTTCTTGGCATTTTTAATTGAACATACAAATTTTTTGACAGTTAAGGCTTCTTCATTTTAATATTTTAACCTCTTGTAATGTTTTACAATTTAATTTAAAAATCCATTATATGATTTTTATATTTTTTTCAGCAGTACTAGACGCAGAAAATTCAGACGAATCGATTGGTATAAAAAACACAATTTTCATAAAAATGTCAGTTAGAGACTTTTTTCCTTAGCACGGCAGGGCAGACTTCACCGCGGCGAAGTGATTAATTTCCATATTTTCTTTATTGCTTGACTTCGCATACATCACTGATTTTAAAAGTGAAAAATGACAGTTACTGTGACAGGTGTCAACTGTCAAAGTTTGAAGTTCACATCAAATTCGTGATCACTGAGTCTCAAAATCTAATAGTTGAAATTTTTATAAACATTTTCATATTTTTAGAAAAAGAGACAGTTACTTTGACAGCTGTCACATGTCACAGTTTAAGTTTGATATAAAATTCATGTTCAGCTAGTCTGAAAACCTAATTGCTGTCATTTTTGTGGAAACTTTCCAACTTTTAGTAAAATTAACAATTACTTTTACAATCGTCAACTGTCGAATTTTAAATTTGACTTAAAATTCGTGTTAAGTTAGTCTTAAATCTTTTAAGGTATCATGTTTGTGAAGATTTTTCAATTTTTAGTAAAATTGACAGTTACTTTGTCAGCTCTTTCCGAATCAAGTTTTTTATTAAAGCATTTAAATTTAATTCATGTATCGACAGTTCAACTGCCCTAACTACAGAAATCTGCTTATTTTCTGAAAATATATTTTTCGAAATTAATTAACAATTTCTAGAATATCAAAGAACTCAGAAAAAACGAGAAATTGACTTTACCAATAATGGTCCACTATTGGGTGCCATTATTAAAATTATATTGGCATCCCTGGCTCCCATCATTGGGCCATTAATACGCCAATGCTATTTTTCCTATTGGAAATTCATTTCTATTCATTTCAATTCATCACAAAAAATTAAAAGGCATTAAAATAAGCTGCAAAGCTTATTATTTTAATCCAATTTTGTTTATTTTAATCCATTTTGGTATTAAAATAAGCAAAATTGGATTAAAATAATAAGCGTTGCAGCTTATTTTAATACCTTTTAATTTTCTGTGATAGTGACAAATTAGTAAGTAGGATTCAAAAGAATTCAACCAAAAGTCAATTCATTTCAATTCATTTTAATTAGTTTTTTTACTGGGTTGTTACTTTGTTGCTTAATATACTATTGTTGAATGATTTTTTTATTTAAAAAAAATTGCATGTCTGTAATATAAACAAGTGCGAAAATTTTCATATTTGTAAAATACACCAGTAGTAAATATTCAAACAATTACAAAATTTGATGTTCGTAAAACACACCAGTACAAAATGTTCCAAGAATTGAAAAACTTCAAAGTTTGTAAAATACACCAGTACAAAGTGTTCCAACAATTAAAAATTTTATGTTTGTAAAATACACCAGTACAAAATGTTCCAAGAATTGAAATAATTTAAAGTTTGTAAAATACACCAGTACAAAATGTTCCAACAATTAAAAATTTTGTGTTTGTAAAATACACCAGTACAAAATGTTCCAAGAATTGAAATAGTTTAAAGTTTGTAAAATACACCAGTACAAAATGTTCCAACAATTAAAAATTTTATGTTTGTAAAATACACCAGTACAAAATTTTAATATGTAATAAAAAACAACTTACCTGACAAAAATTTTTACTTCTGTAATATACACCAAAAAATATTTTTATGATATGTATTAAAGACATATGAAAAATATCTTTAATGAGAAAAAAATACTTTCTTCAAGATCTGTTTAAAACACACAATATAAAAAAAATTTTGTGTATAAATGAGACTGATTCTGGCAAAGCTGTAAGAGTAACACTGTCAGTTCTTATTATGCAATTTGTTCCTATTTGTAAGATCCCACTTCCTTTTATTTTAAGTTTTTTTGGCTGTTCCCTGTTACAACTTAATTGAGCTATTTCTGGTGCAGATACAGAATATAACCATCCACCTAGTGATAAAACAGGAGTCCAATAAGGTTGTTGGTTAGTGGATAGTCTGATGTCGCAGGTACGTAGTATTTCTAAAGTAGGTCTTCGTAACAGGTTTACTTCACAAGATGGTGATACGGTAGCGTCATAAATTGCCTGGTTTATTTGACAAATATATTTATCGTTGTTCATCTTGCAGCTATGAAGGACATTGTCATCTAGGTAAAAATATCGTTTGTTGTCTCGTTCAAGCGCTAGGTATTTACTTCTCGGCAAGATGTAGGCTCTGTCTGCCTTGGGTTGTCCAGTTTGAAGTATTGGAACTTGATGTAATTTATACAAATCATATATATCTTGTCCTAGTAACGGGATGTCTATCACCACAAGTATTCGTTTTCCTTGAATTCGTATCGAAACCTTAGACAAACGCATAAAGTCTATAACGTTAATTTGGGACATTGGAATAGGGAAGTCTAGCCCCGGCATCGCTTCTTCAATCTCTCTTGCTATGGTGATGATTTGATCTTTCGTTATCAGTGAGGGATGCAGTATGCCTTCTTGCGCTCCTCGAATTGTTGTTATTATCTCGTCCAGTCCTACTTGATATTCTTCTATTGAAAATTCCAATGCTAGAGCTGTCTTTAAAGCTAATGTTTCAAATTCAGCAATGATTATGTGTTGATTTATTTCTGTTAGATTTCCCCAATATTCTCCCATAATTTGGTGAAAAGCATTCATTTCAGATTCCCTTTGTTCGGCCACTTGGTGAATTTTATTTAATTCTGATCGCACAAGGTGAGTCTGCTCGTTCATAAGCTTCGAAATGTTGCTTTGCCCTAAATTTAATTCCTCAATAGCCTGCTCGTATCGCTTGCCATCCTCGTAGTTTAGAATGCCTGCAACAGGCCCAGCTATCTTACCAATGAATCCGAACCATGGTATGTTTCTTTTTCTTCTCGTTACGGTTGCTGGCAGTACTGTTTCTGTATGAAATTGAGAATGTTTTTTAAGTCCTTCTATGATTACGTTCAAGGATTTTTGTGTACGCGTAGCCAGCCTTAGTCGTTTGCTGATTCGAAGAAGTCCAAAAGTTTCGTCGCATTTAAATTGGGCCATAGTTAGACAACGATTACTTAATTCCGTCAATTTATGATTGATTGTATTTAGAAAGTCTTTAGACTGTTCAATGTCCAGAAAGGTAGTTGCTCTCCATATTCCGGCTGCAGGTTGCAAAGGGATGAACCTTTCAAAATACAGACCCAGGGTGGTATTGAATTCTGTATTAGAGAAATATTGGCTATTGGTTGTTAGTAGACATCCTGTCAGGAGCAAGCATACGATTAACAGCATGGTCAACCTGAAACATTGTATATATTTATATGTATGTTATATTTT
The DNA here is from genome assembly GCF_019393585.1 of Leptopilina boulardi. NCBI lineage: Eukaryota > Metazoa > Arthropoda > Insecta > Hymenoptera > Figitidae > Leptopilina > Leptopilina boulardi. Next base: position 870,122 of record NW_026137695.1, on the reverse strand, counting down.
GGCAAACTGATAGAAAGCTTACAAGTTGACTAACATTGCAATGGTAAACTTTAGTAATTTTTCTGAATGATGACATTATGAAATTTGCAACAATCTTGCACGCTTTGTACGGTAAGTTTCTGATGGTAAGTTTGTTGCAAATTTTCGAGTTTATTGGGCATATTTTAGTGGAATATATAAATTTAATATATTTTATTCACAAATTGTTAATGTTAAATTTTTTCATAAATGTAAAAATGATATTAAAAAACATATCTCTAAATTTGTTTAGCGAAAATTTCCGTTAAGTTTAATAGTGAGGGTCGAAGTTTTGACATTTTAAGTGACACTATTATTTTCAAATCCTCATAACTATCAAAACTTTTTACATTTTTGAAAGGATTTTTCCTGTACATAACCTCTATTTTTTAGTTTTGACAAATTTGGTCAATTTTTTTCTGTAATTTTATTAGAAAAATGAGATTTTTCAAACAAAAATGTATGAAAGTAAAGATGTGAAAACAATAAGTTTACGAGATAGTGTAAAAAACCCCTTTTTTCATGAAAAACTATTGATGGTCCATTTATATATATATATAAGGAATTCCACGTGAATTGATCAACTGGGAAAACAATGGCTTTTTTCTTGCAATTATTTTTTTCTCTCTTAAATATCAAAATAAATTTTTTTATCAATATCAGTTTCGAAAGCTTTTTTGATGATTTTTCGATTGGTAATACGCATTTCTGAAAAAAATTTTTGACCAAAAAAGATGAAATTCAGAAATAAATTTATCAAGTTCTGGTACAAGAACATGTCTCAATTCCTGATCCTGAACTTGTTCAAGACCATTACTTGAACATATACAAGAAAATTAGATTAACGGGGAATCCTACTTTACACGGTTAGAAGAATGAAAAAATTTTTTATTTGCGGAAATCTTTAGGTACTACATCTAATAATGTGTATCTAAAGTTATAGAGGCCAATCTAAATTATTTATGAACTTCCGAGACTAAACGCATCGAGAAGTTTGGCAGGTGTTTAATAAACATCTGGCTAAAGTCGAAGGCACCCCCCTTCTCCAATTTTATTGTCTATTCACGAATTTTTTCCCCCAGAAAGGCTCCTACTAAAGGCACTCTGTTATGGGTCTCGCACAACTCTTGTGCAAGATACTTTCTATAGCTATGTCCTTTTCTAAGTAATGGATATTTTGAATATTAAAAATCTGATTTTAGATTCGTAATCATAGTGACCTCGAAAATACCTAGATAACAAGTTTCATATAAATCCAACAATTTTTTAAACAAATTTAATACCACCAAAAATTTGACACGTTTTTTGAGGTTAGGAAGAAGTCCAGATCTCCAGGAGCGAAATGGACTTCAAATTCGTGTTTAGCGGCCCAAAACACATGAGGGTAGGGTACCCTGATCCCCGACACTTTTTTTGTGGGGCTGTGTAATTAGAGAAATATTAAGTCGCGTAAACTTTATACTTATTGAACCTCAAACTTTAAAGCGCGTTATTTTTGTGATCAATTTATGGTAACTAATTTAGTATTATCATAATTTTAAAAAAATGTAAAAAATTTTTTTTGGGCATTTGCAGAAATAGATTTTTATCATTAATAACTTCGTAATATTTTACAATAAAAGGTTCAATTATAGGTCAATTAATTCGTTTTTAAATATTCTCCAAGTTGTTCATAATAATTTTAAAGTTACATAAAAGTATTTTTAATAAATACCGTCAAGTGAGGTAACTTCAGACAGGGAGGTTAATTCCGCACCCTTATAACTTGTTGATTGAATATTTTACCGGATATTTTCATTAAAGCTTCCCATTTAAAAACTTTCTGACTATATGTTTTTATAATTTTGAAGTGGTATTAAGTTATTAAAAGAAAAATTTTAACTCTCTGGAATTAGCCTTCCTGTCCTAAGTTACCCTACTTGACGGTAATGCAAAAAGGCAAGTTTTTCAATATTTTTCATTTTCAAAATGTTAATAACTCTGAATAAAATAACTGTAGGATATTCGCTACCCTTCTAGAAAAAAACGATTAAAAACAATGGGAAACACTTTTCTTATTCTTATTATTAACTATTTGCGCATGTGCGTATATTGTTTTCCCTATAGCAGCCGATTAAAAACAATTGAAAAAGTACAACCTATTTTTCACGATTGAAAACAATTCGAATCAATTGAAAAAATATATACTCCAATTGAAAACAATTCAAAACGATTAAAAAAATTTTGTACTCAATCGTTCTGAATCGTGTTCAATTGATTTTTTCTGGAAGGGTAATATAGGTCAAAAATGCGTCTTGAAAACACTACAAAACTAGTGATAAATATCGGTTGGTGTCATAATACATTTTTTTAAGTTACGGAGAAGAAACTTTTTCTTTAATTTTTAAAAATTCAATAACTTTGGATAAAATATTAGTAGAATTTTCTCTAATGGCTCAAAAGATACGCCTTAAAAAACTCTACAAAATTAAAGAAAAACTTTCATAGGTGTCCTATCATTATTTTAAAGTTATGGGCAAAAAACGATATTTCAAAAATTTTTAAATACAAAAAAATAATTGTTAATCTTTACTAATATGGTTCAAAGTACTTTCATTATTTGTCCGACTGTGAGACCAACATTTCTTGAACATGTATACAAGAAAATGTACAAGTTCATTAATGAACATGCACAAGAACTAGTACATTTATTGTACAAGTTTTTCAGCCAGGGAGATTAGAAAGATAGGGGAAAGTACACTGTAAAAAGTAAATCTTATTTTAAGATGAGTCTTAAATTCAGCAGTACTAGCCATAATGTATTTAATTTCAAATTGCATGTAAATTCATTGCTTAGATTCAGCAAGGGCTGTCTTAAAAATGTTGCTTCTTAAAATAAAACCTCTTTTTGGCCTTAAAATAAGACTTTTTTTACAGTGTGAGGCAAAATGGGATAGTTAACGTTTGCAGCCCAATAAAACTAACATTACTTTATCTATATTTTATTATTTATTACAATAATCATTTTTGGAAAACAGTATTCTGTGACACAATCTTATTAGGGAAATTTGTTAAACATTTAAATATAAAATTAACAAAGTGTAGAAAAGTGAAATATGACCATATTGTCTTCCCCTGGTGGTAAGATGGGATTCCCTAAGAAGCAAGATAAGGTTGCGAAATGGCACTAAAAAGCTAACTAATAAAAGTATGATTTATCAAACAAGTAAACAAATGTTTACCTGCCAGAGTAGTCAGTGACAATTATAAAAATCGGACAAGTGCGAGTTACACTCGCACTGAAATCGAGGGTTCCGTACTCGAAGCGAACTTATTTAATATAAAAACAAATGTTTTAAAAATATGTTTTGTATGTCAAATCATATAAGTGATATAAAAAGGAACAATTTTGTAAAAAAACTTTTTTTAAATTGTTCCTCCTTTGCTATAAAAACAAATGTTTAAAAAATATGTGTTGCATTTTTCTTTCAAAAAGGCACTTTTTGGAAAGTAGATTGTTAATAAACAGTTAGTTAACATTGCAATTGTTTATTAACAATCTACTTAACCAAAATAATTCATATAGGGCTCGTTGGATGCTGAATTACGTTAACTATCAATTACAAATTTAAGAATTACGGTAACTTTATTTGTTTGTAAAATATTCCATTTGTTATAAACATTAATTAATTAATATCTCGAAAACAAAAAACAACGTCATTCCAGTTTTTTCGGGTATTGAAAGTATATATCTTCAGCTTCATTTTGAGGGTAAAAAAAAAGAAAAAAAGTGCCTTTTTGAAAGAACAAATCAAAAATATTTTTAATTTTCAAAAAAAGAGTTAATAGGCCAGTCAATAAAGACAAAAAGTGCCACTAATTGCTTACAGATTCTTCTAAATGAATTTTGGTAGTTTGGGGTGGTAGTATAAAGGCCCCATAGTTTGCTCTCGATTTCCGGTTGCAGAAATTGTTATAAACAATGGTCAAAGTTGGTGAAACGTGGTTTTTTGTTGCGCGTTACTTTCCTTTAAATTTTAGAGGAAAAAGTTGTGATTAAAAAGAAAAGGTATTAAAAATACCTACAAAATGGCGGGTCGGAAGTTAAAATCGGATTATTTGTTTAAAAGTTATTGAATTTAAACCATTAAAAATGGCACTTTTTTAATTGTTTAATAACTTTGTTAATAATAATCCGATTGAAGTGAAACTTTCTGAAAATGTGCCCCTCGCGATACTGAACAAAATGAAAAAACTTCGAACCCAATCGGATGAATAGTTAATAAATTATTCCATTTGTTAATTAAAAACATGTTGTTTTACAACCTAATTTCTACAGAACGATATGGAGCGAATTCAATTTTTTTTCTTTCATTTTACTCTTCAAGAGTGATACTATCATGTACATAAAAGAAAGAATTGAATTTCATTAATTAATTGCATAATTATGGATAGAGAAAAAAGGTTACTTTTTTTAGTTATAAACAATTGTAATTACTCGGACAGTTTTTACTCTATCGAATTCTAATAAACGCCATTAAATTTCTTTTTTCTTTACAAAACTTTCAAAAAAAAGAAAAACGATTTAGCTTAAAGAGGGGGAGAGATAATTTTTTATTTTCAAAAAATTCTTCACCCTATAATTATTAATATTTTTTAGTCAAATTTAAAGTACTTCAAGCTTAATTTACATACTATAAGATAAAAAATTTTAAACATTGTAGGAATTTTTTTTCTTATTTATAAAGTGGGCTAAAGGGAGTTCATCATTTTTCCTTGCTCCAAACGGCGGAGTGGGGGAACTCGTAGCGCGGATTGACGCCCGCTATAAAACTGAAATCACCCGTTCAAATTTACAAAAGTTGTTGTAAATCAGGTTAATTGTTGAACGATTTTAATCTTTCTTTTTTTTGATTTTATGTTATTTTTTCTCCTCTTTTCAAAAATGGAATTATATTTTTAATTAAAAAATTTTTTTATCAATATTTTAACAATTTTTTTTTTAATAACAACATGTTTTTAATTAACAAATGGAATAATTTATTAACTATTCATCCGATTGGGTTCGAAGTTTTTTCATTTTGTTCAGTATCGCGAGGGGCACATTTTCAGAAAGTTTCACTTCAATCGGATTATTATTAACAAAGTTATTAAACAATTAAAAAAGTGCCATTTTTAATGGTTTAAATTCAATAACTTTTAAACAAATAATCCGATTTTAACTTCCGACCCGCCATTTTGTAGGTATTTTTAATACCTTTTCTTTTTAATCACAACTTTTTCCTCTAAAATTTAAAGGAAAGTAACGCGCAACAAAAAACCACGTTTCACCAACTTTGACCATTGTTTATAACAATTTCTGCAACCGGAAATCGAGAGCAAACTATGGGGCCTTTATACTACCACCCCAAACTACCAAAATTCATTTAGAAGAATCTGTAAGCAATTAGTGGCACTTTTTGTCTTTATTGACTGGCCTATTAAAATTCAAGGTCAAAATGTTGATTTACGTATTGGGAACCGCAGAGTTGCGATACGCCATCTGGTGTCGACCCACTTGCGGTAGCCATTTTTTATTTTGTCTTTGTCTAACATATGTGACCGTCCACGACAAAACAAGGCTCAGCTCCCAAAAGTAAATTTCACAGGGCAAGCGATTGAAGTAGAAGCAGAAACAAGGAACACGCTTGACATGCCCGTCTTTTGAACGTTATAGTGTCAAAAGCAATTGACATAAACAATTTCTGACTTTTGCATGTGAAAGAGCAACTTAAAATCTATCGATTAGCATCAAAAACTCAAAATTGATTTTTTGGGAGCTAAGCCTTGTTTTGTCGTGGGCGGTCACATATGTATAAAGGAAGAGACAAAACAGCAAGTTGGTTGCCGCAAGTGGGTTCAGGGTTGAGTAGTTACACAAGATTTCGGATCCCAATATCTCAAAATCGGATTAAAATTTTTTTTTTAACTATCTCAATGGAAAGCTTGACTAATTTCCTACAAAACATCTAATTTTCAGAGTGGGATCTTTTAAAGTTTTTGAGATATTAATTAATGTTTATAACAAATGAAATATTTTTCAAACGAATAAAGTTACCGTAATTCTGAAGTTAGTAATTGAAAGTTAACGTAATTCCGCATCCAACGAGCCCTATATGAAGTATTTTGGATAAGTAGATTGTTAATAAACAATTAGTTAACATTGGAATTGTTTATTAACAATCTACTTATCCAAAATACTGCATATAGGGCTCGTTGGATGCGAAATTACGTTAACTTTCAATTAATAACTTTAGAATAACGGTAATTTTATTTGTTTGTAAAATATTTCATTTGTTATAAACATTAATTAATTAATTAATTAATACCTTAAAAACTTTAAAAGATCCCACTCTGAAAATTACATATTTTGTAGGAAATTAGTCAAGCTTTCCATTGAGATAGTTAAAAATAATTTTAAAAAATCCGATTTTGAGATAAACGTAAATTAACATTTTGACCTTGAATTTCAAGGTCCAATGTTATTTTAAAAAAAAAAATTTTATTAACAGCGTGTAGCTCGTCAAAAAAGCTTTAAAAATCATTATATATATGATATATCTATATATATCTATATATCTATATATTGTTAAAGAGACTTCTATTAAATAAGAAATTTTGTCTCTTTCTCGTTTTTTCCCCACTTTAGTAGTCAATTTACTAAAAATACATATGAGTTTAACAAAAAGTGATACACAAAGTTTCTCCGTATACGCGTTGTGATTGGCTGTGCAAGCTCAGTGGACTGGTAGTCGGGACGACTTGAACAGATCATTTCCAAAATTTGCAGGCGTGGGCGTTTACCATCAGCGCTGTTATGCATCGGGTTAAAATAAAATAATAAATTAACACTTTAGTTTACGTATTACATTAACAGTTAAAATAACTAACTGCCTAATTAACTAACTAACTTACTTACTTATTAACTAAATTAGTAAGTAAGTTTGTAAGTTACTTAGTAATTATGTTAAAATAACACCCCAATTGTGTTACAATAACTAATTAACTAACTTCGTTACTAACTTACTGACTTACTAAATTAGAAAGTTAGTGACTTAGTAACTAATTTAGTTATTTACCTAGCTAGCTAGTTAGTTCGATAGTTCATTAGTTATTTGAACACAATTCTGGTGTTATTTTAACATAATTACTAACTAACTTACTTACTAACTTACTAACTTACTGAATTAGGAAGTTAGTAATTAATTTAGTTAGTAACTAAGGTTGTTATTTAGCTAGCTACCTAGTTAGCTAGTTAGTTATTTTAACACAATTGGGGTGGTATTTTAACATAATTACTAACTTACAAACTTACTTACTAATTTACTAATTTAGTTAATAACTAAGTAAGTTAGTTAGTTAGTTAGTTAGAGAGTTAGTTATTTTAACTATTAATTTAATACGTACACTAAAATGTTAATTTATTACTTTATTTTAACCCGATGCACACTGAAAAAAAAATTTATTTGATTCAAATAGGGTCATTTGGGGTAAATGTAAACGGATTTGCTTAGTTTCGACATTAACGTAAGTTTTTTATTTTAAAAAGCAATACTTCCGGTTTTCTACTGCATGAACTTGTTACTTCACTTCCCTAGAAACATTTTATGAGGTACAAAAAAATATTGATTAACTTGAATCGCTTAAATCTGACTGTTTACATTTACCCCGAGATTTTGAAATTTTCCCAAAATTCGGGGTAAATGTAAACACCCCTGTAGTTTAAAGAGGTTTAAGAAAAAAGTTATCCCAAGTATACTACTGTGTAAAGGGATGTAAAAACTGAAAAAAATTCTTGGTAGATGTAAAATAATTGAACCAATTGATTGATATGCAACATATAAAATAAGCAATCATTACCATAACAAAACTAGTAATGTAAAAACTTGAATAACTTCAATAAATTTTAATAGATTTTCATTCAACGTGGTAAAAATAAGATTTTAAGGTTGCTGAATAAGATTCTAAAATCGAATTTTTAAATTTCAAAATGGCGGATCTAAAATGGCGGACAAACATAAAAAATATTGTTAAAAATTGATCAAATTTGCTTGAATCTCGCTACTCGGGGGTTTTTGAGGTCACTGAATACAAATTTGAAGACAAATTTAAAATTTTCAAAATGGCGGATCCAATATGGCGGATGAACCTAAAAATATTTTAAAATATTGATCAAATTTGCTTAAATCTCGCTACTCGGAGGTTTTCGAGGTCGCTGAATACGAATCTGAAGTCAGATTTAAAATCAATCACTCAATCCATCAACCAATCAATCCACCAATCAATCCACCAATCAATCACTCAATCAACCAATCTATAAATCAATCATCCAAGCAACCAATCTATCCACCAATCAATCACTTAATCAACCAATCATCCAAGCAACCAATCTATCCACCAATCAATCAAGCAATCCACCAATCAACCAATCTATAAATCAATTATCCAATCAACCAATCAATCCACCAATCAATCCGCCAATCAATCCACCAATTACTCAATCAACCAATCCATAAATCAATCGTCCAATCAATCAACCAATCAATCCATCAATCAATCCATCAATCAATCTATCAATCAATCAACTAATCAATCACTCACTCTTATTCTAGGATTCCTACGTACCTGAGTTTTATTCACCAATCGTGAAGAATCGCTTTCCTATATTTTAAACACGTAAATGCACTATGCAATACTATGCAGGTCTATACCTGCAACTGACTAACACGAAGGAGATATAAAAGAAGATCCAATTTCGTTTTTTATGTAATTTTACAGGGCCAAAATAATGTAATTGTGAAATAGAAGCAAATTTATTCAATTATTTTCTTTTAAAATGCATCAGAAATTCTGTTTACATTTACCCCGAGTTTTCGAATTCTCGGGGTAAATGTAAACACTTAATTATCTATTAACTGAATTGACGAAATTAAAAAATCAAAGTCAGCTTTTGTTAAGGGATTCATAAGAAATAATTAGAAATTTTAGTTTGAAGTTTTAGTTCATTTTTATTCAAATGCGAGACAAAATACTGAAACAGTAAAACTTTGTTTTTCAATCTTTCATGCATTAAGCGACAAATTGGAGTATGGCTTTGACAATTGTAAAAAAAAAATTGGCAATACTCAGAACCTGTTGCAGGTGAGCTGAGGTTAAAATATTGGGGTCGAACTTAATTTTCAATCTGTAAATTAAGCTGCAATATCTGCTGTTTACATTTTCCCCAAATGACCCTACTTCAAATTATTTGAAAAATATTTAATTGGTTCAAATACTTTTTATTTGGATCAAAAAATATGTATTTGATTTAAATAACTCGAATTATTTAAATCGCATTTATTTGAACCAAATAAATCGTATTTGGTTCAATTAAATAATTAATTAAATTGAATAAATGAATTTATTTAATACAAATAATGAGTTACTTGAAACTAATCATTCATTTATTTCACTCAAATATTTCGTTTATTTAATACAAATGAAAAGTATTTGATACAATAAATTTATTTTATTGATTCTAATCAACTAAATTATTTAATATAAATAATGCGTTATTTAATGTTAATACACTATTTTATTAAAGAATTAAATATTTAAGTGTAATGAGAATAATGAGTTATTTGATACTATTCATTTATTTATATATATTATTTAATATTCTAAGTCCAAAAGTCAAATATTTTTTCATCAACAAAAAATTAATGTTTACAAGGATTCAGAACAACGAAAAACGCGTTTTTAATAAAAATATATTTACACTTTTTTTGAAAATTCACCTGGGATGATTCATGATAATCATAAAGCATATAATTAATTATATTTTATAAATTGCATTTAATTGGAAAATATAATTTAATATCTTAACTTTAACTATATGATGTTAGGCAATTTTCTGAGTTAGGTATTTTGCAAGTTCAAATGGCATCATGAAGTTAATATTCGTTTTCACGTAGCGTGTGTAGCGTAGTTGGTAAAGCGTTAGACTCATCGTGGGTTCGATTCCCCCCATGCGTTAGATTTATTTATTTCTCAGGTTTGCGTTTAATCATTAATACTATGTATGAATTAGTTGAAAAATAAAAATATGCGATCACAGTATGCAGAAATTACATATTTTTAATTTATTTATTTGAGTAAGAATTTAATTTAGAAATGGAAGAATTAGTAAATAAATATGTTATTTATTCAATTCAAATTTTGATTTATTTGAATCAAAAAATTCATACATTTTATGCAAATAAATTATGTATTTGGATCAAATAAAATATAATAATTGCCGCAATTAAAGAGGTTTTAGTTTCAATTAAAACAATTACTTATGATAAATAATCAAATATTTGATTCAATAAAATTTTTAGTTGTTTCAAGAAAAGTATTTTATTGATGCAAATAAATATTTATTTGAATCAAAAAACATGCAGTGTTGAATGAAATAATTTTCATAATTGATTCAAATAAATATTTATTTGATACGATAAAATAAAATACTTAGGTTTAGTAAATGTGTATTTGGTTCAAATACATATTTATTGGATAATAGACAAGTAAATGATGTATTTAGATCAAATACTTTTTATTTGATCCAAATAAATTTTTTTTTCAGTGCATCACAGCGCTGATGGTAAACGCCCACGCCTGCAAATTTTGGAAATGTTCTGTTCAAGTCGCCCCTACTACCGGCCCACTGAGCTCGCACGGCTAATCCCAACGCGTAATTTTTAAATTTTCATTTGCAATTTACGCAAAAACTATAAAAATTTTTGAAAAACTGTAAAGGACTTTTCGTTTTATTTTTTTATGAAGAATATATCCCTTTAATATGTACATCCTTGACCGGGACACTAAAGTTAGTACTAAAGTTTAGTTTTTCTATTAAATAAGTTCGCTTCGAGTACGAAACCCTTCTTTTCAGTTGTCCGATTTTCTATTTTAGATTTATAACGACTGAAGAAATGAACTTGAGGAAAAAGTCCACTTTTTCCACTTCTTATCATCTTTTTATAAAATTATTTCTATAATCTACATAAAAATACGTGAAAATGAATAAATTTGAAGCACTTTAGATAAAATTTTCTTCGTTATTAGGAGAAAATTTCTGATTTTTTCTAAAATAATCAGTTTTTTCTTGAAAGCACCAGGAAAATCAACTCCAATCTTTCTCGCTACATTTTTTTTGTAATCTACACGTAAAAATGTATAAATTTGAATCACTTTAGGTAAAATTTTTTTCGTTTTTGGTGGAAAAATACATTTTTCCCTAAAATTATCATTTTTCTTGACAACGCTATGATAATCAACTCCAATCATGCTCGCTATATTTTTTTTGTAATGTTCACGTAAAAATACGTCAAAATATATAAATTTGAATCCCTTTAAAAAAAATTTTCTTCCTTTTTGGTGAAAAAATAAATTTTTTCTTGAAAAATTTGATAAAAAGTTAATCATCAACTCCAATCGTAACCGCTTTTTTTCCTTGTTTTTTTAACGTAAAAAAAATTCGTATACTATATATGAACTGCCTGTGTTGAATATTGTATGCGCTGGGGAGATTAAACTATTTTTTTTTTAATTTTATATTTTCCCTTGACAACGCTAAGTAAATTGATCCGAATCAAGTTCGCTATATTTTTTTCTGTAATTTTCACTTAAAAATACATAAGTGTACCAAATTTGAGCGCATTATGTCAAAAGATGTGGTCGCTAGGGGGGTACATAGTCATTTGATAATTTACTTCAATCATGCTCGCTATATTTTTTTTTGTAATGTACACGTGAAAATGCATATGTGTAGGGGAGAGTGGGTCAAAACCGTGTACCTTTTTGTAATTCTCGGTTTACAAGGAATCTGTCAAACAAATTAGTTCAAGTCTCGTTGAAAATTCTTCTTTGAACATTAGAAAATGAAAAAGTAAGGTTCATGGTGTTAAAAAAATTTTTTGATCAATTTAAACCAGGTTTTTCAAGAAAATCTATAAATCATGTAATATTATTTAACTTTTTATTCAATTATATATCCCTTAATAGAAAATAATTAATATTCAATAAATTCAATCAAAATATACCATATTAATAATATAATGAATAACATCAGTCAAATTTTTTTAGGCAACATTTTTAATATTTTTATTAATTTTTTATCGTTTATTCATCGGTATGATAAAAAATTAATATATCGAAAGTTAAACATCAATCTTGAAACATACATGTAGATTCTTTTGAGTTAAAATTTAAATAGGCATAGTGTAATGTTTTTAAATATATCCGATTTTGCCCCACCGTTTGATACCCGGTTTTGCCCCAGTCTTCATTTTTTAACAAAATGTAAAATTCTCAGCTTATTGTTAATAATTTATTTAAGAATTACTTTTAATGAAAATTACTCGTAAATAAATGCTGAAAAAGATGATATACTTGCCGAAACGAATATATCGACACAAAAAGTTTTGTAAGTGATTTACTTTCGATAAAAAATAGATTTTCTTTTGACATAAAATTTTAAAAAACCCGGTTTTGCCCCACTCTCTCCTACCAAATTTCAGCCTTCCAGATAAATTCGTGTGACAGTAAGGAGGGAGGGGGTACACGATTTAAAAAAACCGATATTAATAGGGTTCTGAACCGAGTACGGAACCCTAAAAACAAAAATGTTATATAAAATGCTGTTATTTATAAAACAAACACGTATTGAACATAATAGATAAGTTAGAAAAAAATCACTAAAAACAGTTTTTTTTCATGGAACAAAGAAAAATCGAGGTATAATCGTACAATGTTTTTACCACCTGCAAAATTCTAATATTGGTTCCATTTTCGGCTACATATGACCATTTCCCCTATTTCCCCTAACAATTTTCATAAAAATAAGTTTCCATAATTTGATATTTTAAGAATTTGTGCAATAGAATAAATGGCGTTTAGAAAAGAAAAATATTGGGATAAATAATAATTTTATTTACGTACAGATGGGATTATGATTATATAATATAATAATTTTCGTTTTAATTACAATTTGAGCTATTCACATAAAAAATAAGTTGAATAAAAATTATGAAATATAAATTTCTGGATACACAAATATTTTACTAATTAAATTTTTGAAGAAAATATATTAGCCTGATAAAAATTCGGGGCGGTTAAAGTTGCCCACAATTGAATTACATATACAATAAACTGCATACGAGTTATTTAAAAAAAATTTATTTGAATTAAATTTATAAACTAAATACAATGAAAATGCGCACCGTTAAACTGCATACGGGAAAAATGTATAAGAATTAAATTAATATTTTTGAATTAAAAAATTATTTACGACTGAACTGCACACCGTTAAACTGCATAAAGCAAAAATGCTTACAAATTTATTAATGTATAATATTTGTATACTTGAATTAAAAACAGTATGCGGTTAAAATTCACACTGTTAAACTGCATACAAGAAAATGAACAAGTATCAAAATATTAATATAATTATATAATAATATATTATATAATTTTGAATAAAATTGAATTAATTTAATTTGTGGGATCTTTTGCTGTATGCAATTTTACGGTATGCAGTGTAATCGGTAATAATTTTTTAAATAAAATATTAATATTTTAATTCGTGTGCAGTTTTTTAAGCAGTTTAACGGTGCGCATTTTAATTGTATTTAGTTTATAATTTTAATTCAAAAAAATTTTTTTTAAATAACTTATATGCATTTTTATTGTATGCAGTTTACTGTGTGTGCAGTTCAATTGTGGGCAACTTCAACCGCCCCAAAAATTTTAATCAATTTAAAATAGATTAAAGAAATAGTTCTACAGATATATTCAGTTAATTACTAATTTTGAGTATTAACAATTATTGTAAATTCATATTATGAAACAATTTTCATGTTCTCTGTTATTTGCAATTTGTAAATTTGATTAAATGACTTTTATATGTAATGGTAAGGTGGGGATTATCATGCGTTTCTGCATTTATTGTAAAATATGTCTCGAATGCAATCACCGAAAATTTTCCTGTGGTTCGCCCATGTTTTTGCTAAACATCGTAATTGAGGAGCTGGATTGAAGAACCGACGTTACGCTCGGACTGGACGCGCTAATACCAGTCGGGTAGCAGTGTGTGTCCCAGAGGCGCTCACTGCTACCCGACTGGTATTAGCGCGTCCAGTCCGAGCGTAACGTCGGTTCTTCGATCCAGCTCCTCAATCGACATCTCGAGAAGAAATAGTAGAGCAAAAAGAGTAAAAAAAGGAAGAATCTTTGTTCTTTTATAAATTTCTTTTTAAAAATGTATTTAATTTCACTTACTTTCAGAGTGATGAAGTTCTATAGAATACAATTCTTTTGATGCAATCACTGTTTTAATAGTTTTTAAACAATAAATTAGATGACAAGGCATAAAACGTAACGTAATTATTTGTTTAACTACAAAAAAACTTCTTCTTTCCTCTGAATGATTTCTCGTAAAGCGGATTATCAAAACTGTGCCTCGAAGATTCTTTTCTCACCTTCAATTCGATTACAGTACAACTTTTTCGTGAAGAGAAAATTATTTCCATTTTTTATGGAGGGGGAACGGTTTTGGTTGGTCTACATTTATGCTGGAGGAAGAGCTTGAGTGGTTAGATTTATCTACTTTGGGTCCTTTAAGATAACATCAAAGCCACACCCACCGATATGGGCATACAACTTATTAAAAAAACCTTTTTATTTGATTGCAATTGTTTAATAATTATAATAATTTGATGTAAAGAAATTATTTTAATACTTATTGCAATACGAAAGTTTCTTTTCTATATGAGTAATACTCAATTACTCTTTGCTTGTATTTTTAATAAAATTTGCAATTAAATTTCAGTATATAATCTTTAAAACAAACAAAAAATTCTTCCAAGTTAAAGAAATTTCGGGGTGCATGATTATCCAATAAAAATCATAACTTATGAAATTATTTTTAAAACCAATTTATACTTTAGAGAGTTTTTTGGTACTAAATATTTATTTGGTTGCACAGATAAAATTTTTTTTTTAAAAACAATTTTATCAAGGTACTAATCAAGTCAAATTATAATGAACTTTAATGAATTAATTTTATCAATATTTAAATAAGATTGGTTTTTAAATAAGTATCTGTTTTAATGTTTAAGGGGTTACACACCTTTATGTGGTTAAAAAATCGATTTTTTTATTGCATATATATCAAAAGTACATACCCTCGATAATGTTTTCCCGAAATTTCATAAAAATCGGAGCACTAGAACCAAAGTTAAGGCTGTTTTAATCCGCTACTTCTCAAGCTAAGTGTTCATTTCATGACCATTTAGCTTCCTCATCATGATACACATACACTGAGAGAAAAGATTGGTTGGGGTTATTATTTTTGTGGTGATCATTTTTAGTTAGTAAACTATACTGCTGCTAATTTATTAGTTATGGTTACTATTTTTATTGGTTGGCATGACTATTTTATTAGTTTGTTTAACTAATTAATTTGTTGGAATAACTATTTAATTAGTTACCTTATTAACTAAATGGTTTGGCTGACTAACTAATTGGTAACAGTAACTAATATAAATTAGCAAAAATACTCTTACTAACGAAATGGTAATCGCAACTAATCGTTTCTCTCAGTGTATACATATTCAAGATTATAAGAAGGATTATCTACAACTAAAATAGCGATCAATTTTATAAATATTGGTAAAATGTAAACGTTATATACATCAATCGATTCGTTTTCATGCCAGAAATAATCGATTCGTTTTAATCCAAGAAATAGGTTTCTTTACCAAACAAAATTAAATTTACACAGAAAAAAATATTTTGAAAAAATTGCAAAAAAAAATATTGTGAATATATTTGGAAACCCTTGTGTCAAATTTTTGAGAACTACCGTTACGAGTTTTTCAAAAACGCTAAATCGATCGGGCTGAAATTTTCAGGGGTTTTTTATACATACAATATAGCTTGTGCGTGAACGAAGAAATTTTGAGTATACTTGAAATTTTAATTCGAACCAAAATTTATATTTTTTTGGTCAGAAAACCAAATTTGAACCCTAATAACACAAGATATCTTGGGATATATTGATAATAGCCCGCAGATATCCTAGGGATGTCCTATGGATATCAAAAGGATCTCTTAAGGATATCCAAAAAAATCGTCGGTTTGGATATCCTCAGATATCCATGGGATATCCAAAGGATATCCCAGGAGGGATAGGATATCTACTGGATATCTCTATAGACTTTCATAAATGTCCTCCAGATATCCCATAGATATCGTCAGGATATCCCACAGATATGATCAGGATATCCCATATATATCGTCAGGATATCCCACATATATTTTCAGGATATTCTCAGTATATCTTCTGGATGTCAAGAAGATATTCTCAGGATATTGTTTTTAAAGTCATTATGAGACTACGAGTGAGAATATTCTGTGAATTAAATTTTATATAATAAATAAAATAAAATGCAACTTGTTTTTCGAGAAAGTTGTTTAATTTGAAAAATTATTAACTAATTTTTTTCTCATTCGTGATTCATTCCTTTATTCATATATGCTTAATATTGTCAGAAAATAAATTGGCTTTAAACAATATAAATTCTTCCCCGCAAATAACGAATAACTATTAATATTAATGATACATTAAGTGCATGAATTTATTTAAAAACTTTGAAAAATGCGTTTCAAACCTTCATTTAAAATAAATTAGAAGCTCATAAGATTTTTGGTTTTATTATATTATTATTTATTATATTAGCTTAACAATTTTAACCTTTAAAAATATATGTTGAGATATTAAATATCCCGTGAATATCCTAAGAATATCCCACGGACATCCTGAGGATATCCCATGGATATCCTGCGATATAATATCCAATAGATATTTTGTGGATGTCTTAGGGATATCCTGTGGATATCCTATGGATGTCCTGTTGATGTCCCACAGACCGGCGGTTTGGATATCCCAAGATATCCTGGAGACCATTCTAGGATATCGACCATTGATATGGATATCCTAGGGATATCCTTTTGTTATGAGGGAAACCCCTAAAATTACTATTTTTGAGGAAAGATCATCGTCATTTCTAGAAAATTTTTTTTACGACAGCACGAAGTGATATAATATACTAGCGAAATTGCGGTTGTTTTTTAATTTTAGTTAAACTCTGTCTCATTTTTTGTAGTCCCTGCAAGCAGCTGTCAAAAAAGGTGCATGGTGTATGGTCTACAGTTTCCACAATCCCTAATATTTTGTAATGCAAAATTATTTACAAGTACATGGAGAAAAATAATTAAATATATTAACTAAAATTTAGTTATACTTTAGCTAATCCCAATTGCTACTATATGGATAGCAATTATTGTTAGCTAATACAGCTAATAATTAGAGCCAACATTTTTACATATGGCAGCTAAATATTAGCTACCAGGGCTAAAAATTCGGTATCCATATTATAACAAACTGATTGTTCTCCGTGTAGGGGAGACCGGGGCTGAAAGTGCCGAAGGTAAGTTATGCCGATAGGAATATCTCAAGAACAAAAAAAAATTGAAAAGTGAAAGTGAGAGAAGTATTGATTTAATAATACGCATCTTTGGCAACTATTTTGATTTTGATTTAATCAGCTGTTAGTAATTTGGTGCTTTGGCGTCACTTACGTATAAGTTTTTATGTTTATACTTTTTGGTATATTTTTGGCATTTTTAAAGACATCGATGCGTATTTTTTTAAATGGTCCAAATTTATCGAAGAATCAAAGGTGAATTGATCTTAATATTTTTAATTATTTATTTTTTTAATATATGATAAAAAGTGAGCGTCGACGCAACGAGGTTAATTGTGCCTTTCGCTTGGGGCTAGTTGTGCCGCTGTTAATAGCTACATGATCATAATCTACTATTGCCTCGTTTGTTCGAAATAGTTATTCCAACCCATTACAAGAGAAAAGTTGATTCAATGCATCGTTTGAAAAAACTAGGCACATTTAAAAAGTGTAAAGGGTAAAAAAGGGTGAGTTATATGTGTGTCAATTGTGATTTCAATAAATCGCATTCCGAATAAGTACTCAGGTCTTAAAAATTATTTATTAATCTTCATTGTTAAGATTGTTCAAAAAACCTTAAAAAGTTTACAATAAATGATTAATAAATAATAGTAAATCATATATTGGCAATAATTATTTAATTTCTTACGCGTAAAATCATTTGCTTTAAATTAAACAACTAAAAAATCTGAGCGGCACAACTCTCCCCAGCGCGGAGTTCGATGTGCCGCGTCGCCTCGTTGTACATAATCATTCTATAATAAAAGCTTTTAAATGTTTTTAGTCTTATTTCAAGGGTGACTTTCTATAGAATGAAAAATACGTATAATCATTAACGTGTAATGTTTTCTTAAAAAATGCATGTCGTTAAAAGTGGACATGAAAAGTTTGAATTTTTTTATACATTAAAAAACGTCTCGTGAAGTATATAAATCTTATAATATTATTTAGATTTTTTAATGAAATTAAATTTGAATTTAAAAAATAATTTTTTTATTAATAAATTATTAAAAAATTTTTTGGTATAATTTTCATGGCTTGAATTTTTTAAGATAAAAATCACAAGTTCATGCTTATATGCTTCTCACAGAGTTCAGGTGCCGTGTGGGATCAAGATTACAGCGTCTCCACATACAGGCGACATAGCAAAGTTCTTGCGAGCGAGCGTTGTAACCCCTCCATCCCATCTACTCTATGTATTTCCCTCCGTGACGTCAGAAGGTAAGTGTATAGAATATATGGGATGGAGGGGTTACAACGCTCGCAACGACTCTACGATTTCGCATACATGTGGAACCGCTGTGTAACAGAATTGCTGGATGCAATAACTTGCTTGACAAACAGACGCACGCTCCGATGGCAGTAGGATAGCAGTGAGAAAAAATGGCCCGCCCATTGTTACCTGACTACAAATAGAGAGATTGTTCGAATGTCCAGAAAGTTATTGCACGCAGCTACTGAGTGGGAATTTTATCTTACAATACGAGATCATTCTTAGACAACTTATCATTTCTGTAAATAAAAAACTTGGATTTTAGTTTAGCAAATAGCCCTTTATCGAATGCAAAGAACAATTGCCGATCTTTTAAGTAGCATTAGATTATTTATATAATGTTCTATTTATGTTGTATCTTTTAGAAAATATTATCTTACTTATAATTCTCTTACTTTTTGTATATATCTATATTTTTATCCTATTATTTTCTCTACTGCTTATCTTCTTATGGACATTTTCTAGTCTTGTTTTATAGTCACGTATTTGCATTCATCTAAGACTTCCACGAAAAAAGTATGTTAACAATATAAATACAACCTTGTGCACATAGTCTATAGATATAGTGCAAATAACGATGCGTTGAATTTTGCGTTAAAAAAAGATACGCTGTGTTTAGGTTGAAAGGAATTAAAATATATATATAACGTTTATATAAAGTAGAGTAAAGCAATTTATATAAAGTAAAATTTCAATAATTTGAAATATATACGTTTTTAACCCTTTCAGGCCTAAATTAATTTGAGATGACCCAAATTTTTTTAAAGGCTGTAAACATGTTGCTAGGGTATTCTTTTTTTATTTTTTTTTCAAATTAAAAAAAAAAATTTTTCTTTGGTACGCAATGTTTTTTACATTTGCACTCAACAAACAACTGCTAACGATTTACTGCTTGTAACAAAAAGCAAAAAGACAACAAATTGCGGCAAAAATGTTGGAAAAGTATTTTTTACTTGATAATTTGCAATGTTGCCTGTATGCAATATTGATAATGAAAAGGTTAAACAAGTGGAATTGGAAATTCTCATTATGAATATAAAAATAAAACGTGAAATGTAAATTCTCGAGTCGAAATTTATACCCTTTAAAGTAGTAAACTGAACTCCTATCGAATCCAATGGAACATCAAAATCCTCATACGACTTTTTCTTTTAACACTGTTTTTAACCTCTACAATTTTCATTGAAATTATGAAATCCTTTCTACACACTTTTAGGAACATTTTAAGGGAAAACAGGTGAAGGGCGGCGTTTTTGCATCAATTTTTACGAATTTTTTTAATACATACTCTTTAAATCTGAATTAGCGACTATTCGCTTTGAATTAGTGACTATTTGCTTTATAACAAAAAACAAAATGAAACAAATACATTATTTAGGATTGAGGTTCAAAAAGAGCGTATTTATATAATGAAACTATATGCTAAATTTCAGAGTGATTGGTTAAAAACTTTTTAAGCTAGAGTTTACGCAATTTCGGAAAAGTCGTTTTGAGAAAAACATGTTTGAATAAAAGTGTCAAAAAATAACTCTTTGAATCATGCAATTCGGAAATAATCGAAATGTTCTAAACAGTACTGTATACTATATTTTCGGGGTCGATGATTACTAATCTAAGGTCAGTTTTTAAAAACTCTTAATGCCGTTCTAATATGGCGTGTTTTTTGTCCTAGCGCGCTCTGACCCATTATCGAGAGTCACTTATACTTAACTGTTTATAACTTTTAAACGGCTCAAAATTTTCGTTTAAAATTTTTAAATTATATATTTTAATAGTTAATCTAATACCTATATATAATCTAATCTAATATATTCAAGCAGTTTAAGTTTTTCATAAAATTAAAAATAATACCCTCAAACAGCACGGAATGTTGGTTACATGTCACGGTAATATCAAGTGGGAATATTCCTATGATATTCGCGTGACATTCGTATTGGGAATATTCCCGTGAAATTTGTGTGCTTTTGAGGAAATAACCCTGTGATATAGAGTGCAATATTCCTGTGATATTGAGGTAATATTCCTTTAATATTGAGGAAATATTCCAGTGACATTGAGAGAATATTCCTATAATTTATAAAATTCTAAAATTTTTTTTTATTGTTTTGAATATTTAAATAAAAAAATAAATAACTGGAAAAAAATAGAATTTTTTTTAGAATTTTATATATTATCTCGTCAATATCACTGGAATATTCCCTCAATATCAAAGGCATATTACCTTAACATCATAGGAATATTCCACCCAATATCACAGGGATATTCCCTCAATATCACAAAAATTTCACGGGAATATTCCCTCAGTATCATACGAATGTCACAGAAATAACACCGTGGAATGGCCCTGTGAAGCAGACATTATGATATCGCCTGAATGTCACAAGAATATTCCCACTTGATATCACCTTAACATTCAAACAATATTCCGTGCTACTTGGGCCCTAAAACATGAAAAACTTAACAAATTTATTCTACATAGGTTGTGAATCGTCGGATCATCGCCGAGAATTTTCCTCGAATTTTTTTTTAATGGTTTTGGCATTCATATTTGAGGTTTGAGAAAATATCCTTAACACTTAGACAACCAGGTCGCCGATAACGGGTATACCTGGAGATCATCTTCAAGGATTTAGGTCAAATTTTTCGTTAATTTTAATAAATTTATAAATTTTTTATACTTTATTTTAAACAAAAATACAGAGTGATTTTTATCTTATAATTACTTTAATTTTAATTTAAAAAATTTTCTTTTTATATTTGTTTAAACAAATGCAAAAAATTATTTTTAACATTCGAGACTAGTTGATTGTATTTTTAGGACCTTAAACTATAAAAAACCACTATAAAAAAATTGATTTTTTGGTCGATAACACCGTTTTCTCAGACCCGGTCATATATATGGGCAAATCCACAGAACCGGCCGATTTTTACTTATCAAGATGATAATTTTTCAAATAGCAAGCACACCTTTAATTTATGGTTTACTTTCTTTAAAATATATTCAAGAACAATTATCTTCTTGCGTGATTCATTTTATTTTAATGCCGTTTGAGTTAAAAGCAAAAAACGAAAATATTATTTTTCTTCTGGAAATTATAATTTAAAATGGCATTTCTTTGTTTTTTTATATATTATTTGAAATATGTGCAAAACATTTTGAATAATAAAATATGATAAAATACAAATAATTAATTTTTTAATTATCAAAAATAAATTATTTATATTTTATCATATTTTATTATATATTTTATTTATTAGCATTTAATTTTTTATTTCTGTAAATTAAATTGTTTACTTACTAATTTTCATATTAACTATTTTAACAAACAAACTGACATTATTGACATCGATTTTGATATAACTTTGAAAATAAAACAAATGAAAGGATAATTCATTTTTCACGATTAACTAGTTTAATTTCGATAAATTTTTTTTTATTTTTAATTTTTGGACGTTATAAATTGAAAATATAATTTGGCGTTTGCATACAAGAATTATAATAATGTCTTTATATAATCACACATGTTTTCAACTCATCATATTTTATCCTGTAGTTGTGCTACTGAAAAAAGGCTATGTTGAAAATGGTTCACGCTTAAACATAGAGTGATAATTATTGGAATATTTTCTTTAATTCTGATTGCACTCTATTCTATGATACATACATTTGTTCGTCTGTTCACAAGCAATAAGCTCCAATTTGAAAAATTCAAATCGAATAATCGCCGCAAAATATATTTACAAAAATGTATAGACATTTCATTATTATAAAATAATGAGTAACGCTACTTTCAACGACTATCATTTCTTTTTATTTAAGAGCACATATTTTTTATTACTTTCAAAACATTCTTCAATAAGTAAACTATAATTCACCACAGTTTGGAATCGTTCGCATCTATGCCGAACAAGTTATACCTATAAGAATTAAAATTTATACCTGGAGTAACACCGTAAATTTCATTTTTTAAGTTACTTAATTCGATTTTATTTTTTATAAAAGACTAGAAGGTTCACATTTATTCAATTTTCTTATTTCAATAGGTTCTCAGAGATATTACAAAATGGTTGAAGTATGAAAATAATTAATATAATACTTCTAAAATAGAAAGATATGTGAGTAACATGAAATCGGCCGGTTCTGTGGATTTGCCCATATATTTATCTTTTCATAAATAAAATATAGTCAAAAAATTTATTTGTCTTCAGTATTTATTTAAGAGTTTTACAATAGTTATAATACATTGATTATTTATTAGATGGTGTCTTAGTTAAATTGGCTAGAATTACTATTACTAAATAAATTTTAGCAAAATTGGCTATAGATATAAATCTTAATAATAAATGTACTTAGAAAATGTTAAAAAATAATACAAGTATTTAAGTGAAAAGCACTCGAGGGTGTGACTATGATGTAATTCTAGAGGACCCAAAATAAATAAAACCAACCGCCCACAATTTCTCTGCAACATGAATATAACCAATCACAACACTGTTTCCCTGAAACAGAAAAGTATATTTCTTACCCTCAAAGATCCGCCGAAACGGAAGATAAAGTGATAAAAATTTCTTCGTGGCTAGAAGGGCAGTTTGTGAAAGTCGTCTTACAAAAAACGTTATACATTCCAATATTGTGAATAATAATACTTTAATTACGTTGAAAACTCTACACTGTATCAGAACCATTGCCCTAGAAGTAAGTTAAAATAAATAACTAGTTTAAAAATAAATGTAGAAAATATCAAAAAAACCAAATATCTATTTTTTAAATGTTTTAATTAATAAGTTAAATATTTATTTATTTGTAAATCTCAGAAATCCAAAAATCATATTCTTTAATGCACCACTTTCCAAAAATGTATCTATGCATGTATATGAATTTTAAAAGAAACCATTCAGTAAATCTAAAAAAGTTGTTTTTAAATATTACGTGAATAATAAACAATTTTTATAAATTAATGTTAGGAGAAAATTTCAAATTAAAAATCGATTTAGAAATTTTTTATGTTATTGCAATTCCTGTGTTTTATTATTTAACATTAATATCTACGCGATATTATTTGTTAAGCGAAAAGTAGGTAAAATATATAATTTAACCAAAACAGGATGTACATATTTATTTAATTTGTTTATAAACAAATTAATAAACTTTGATGACAGTTATTATTACTAGATTGTTGTTATTTTTAGGGTTTCATTAAGGTAGTGAACCGTGATGGAACCCTTATGGTTTCACTCATGTCCGTCCACCAAACCATATCTCCTCCCTAAAACTAATGCTATTCGCGAGTAGATTAAAGGAAAAATTAAAGCGAATCTGATTGAAATTGAATTCAATTAAGTTATATTTCAAAACCTCTAAATATTGGAAAAAGCGTGCCCCCCCTTAACTTTGACAATTTTTTGAGCTAGGATGCTCAAACGTGGTATACATATATGTATTTATGTGAGTAGATTAAAAGAAAATTATAGCGAATCCGATTGGAATTGAATTGAAATTTAGTTATATTCTCTCTAAATTTGAATTAGCGACTATTTGCTTATTCGTAGCTGCATACTCTGGTATGATTAAAATAGCGACTATTCGCTAGCAATAAGCCACTATTCGCTAGGAATAAGCGAATTTTCAATAAGTGATTATTCACTTATTCCCAGCTGCATACTCTGCGCTAGGAATAAGCGAAGTCACTAATTCAAAGCGAATAGTCGCTATTTCAGATTTAAAGAGTTCCAAAAACTTGAAATTTCGGAAATAATAAAAAATATTTTTTTAAAAATATACATAATAATTTAAAAAATCGTGAACGGAACACTAGGTAAGCGAGTGTAACTCGCACTTGACCAATTTTTTGCATTTAATAATTTTCGTATTTCTTCTTTCAGTTACAGTTGAAGTTACTCTGACGGATTAGCTCAATTGACTATAAAGAAGTAAACCAATTTTTAGTTAATTTGATTAAAAATTGTACGAAAAAAGTTACCGGTCACAATGATCTAACCCCTTAAAGTTATAACGTGGTTATTATTATATTTTTGTTTTTGTTCTAAAAAATTATTAAGTAAAATGAAGTTCAAATGAAATTAATAATTTAATTAAAGTTTAATATACAGTTGCATTTGTTTCAAAAAAGATTACTATTTAAACACATTTTGAAATAAATATTTAATAATATTTAAACAATGTAGTTTAAATATTTTTCCGTGAGAGAGAAAATTGTTTGATCGAACGATCTATCAATTTTCAAAATTATGAAAAGACGACTTACTATTTTTTCTTTGGACAACAGAAATAGTGTAATTGAATACAATTATTGTTTCTGACCGAAGGGTCATCGTCAAATTAGCGTTAAAACTCATGATTAAGGAATCCGCTTGAAAAAAAGTGATTTCTGTGCAAGTACATTCTCTTAAACTATTTCGGGATGTTCAGAATATTTTACTGACGTTCTAGAGATATCAATATGTCCAAGGAAATTAGAATATCTCTAATATATCCTCAGTACGTTCGTACGATATCCTGCATATTCAGATGCTGATATGAATGATGTATTCCTCCCTGATGTACCCGGTAAAGAGACTTGAATTAAAAAAATTAATATTACCTCACATTTAATTTAACCTTATAAATTTTTTTCTTTTATTTGAACCTTTAATTGTTAATGTAATTATTTGGTCATCTTGACAAAATGTTTGCATATTTCTTCAATGAAATTAAGAGTAATAGAAATGTGATTATTACTATCTAATAAATGAAATATGCGAAAGATTAAATTCCCATTAAGATTTTTACACGTTTTTAATGATGTGCGTTTATATTTAATAATACATTTTTACAAAAATAGTATTAAAACTTATTCTTCTATTAAGTTCTGAGGATTTACCTCTTCTATTTCGTCAACTTCGGTTCTGTCGTCTTCTGCGCTAGACACACTGAAATATAAAGTTGACATAAAACATAGAAAATACATTTTTAATTAATTGTTCTAAAAATAATTTTTCTTATAATCAAACAAAAATTCTTCAAAAGTAGTTTTAAAACCTCTACTAAAATTTTGGTCCATTAAATAAAAATTTACATTTACAAATAAAGAATGCATGAAATTACTAATTTTTAGTACTTACCTCTGGTTCATAGAATTTCTAATATTTCGAAAAACTTGGCTAATTATACTCCGAATTTTTCTGAGAGATATATCATTATTTCCGGGCAACATACAATCTCCTTGTTGCAGCATTTTAACTACTTCTGAAAATTTAATTAATTAAAATAATTTATTTTTGAAAGACACACATTATCGATTGATTTAAAATTCAAGAGGGTGTTTAAATTTCAGTTACATAATGCTTTTATGCAAAAGTCAGTTGCAATTAAAGTTTTGAAAATGTAAAGGTTATCCTTTTATTACGCATATAGTTATTTTCAAGTATTATTATTATATACTTAAGTTTTTTTTATTAAATTGAACAATGTGCAAAAAAATTGTTATATATGTATTATAAACGTTTGTTCCAAGAAATATTATGTTTGTATTTAATTGATTAACCAGACTTTTTATTTCTTATTGTCAAAAGTATTATAGCAATAATGTTAAACTGCGACAAATTAATTTAAAATATCAAATTTTTATTAAAAAACAATTTTTTACAGCTATAAAATATTATGTGACAATAATTTAGCCTCCGTCTCTCACTTTAAATTAATTTATAACGTATATATTTACAGGTCTCGGATTGACTTTAAGTACAAAAGAAGTAGTTTTAATCGATTCACATTAAGAAAAAGTCAATTTTTTTATTTCTTTAAATTTAATTAGTTAATAAGTATTTTACTTTACATAATTAATGTTGTTAGATATTTAATACATTTTATTAATTCCTTAATAAGAATAATCCTACAGGAATATTATAACAAGAAAATTTTTTTCGAATATTTCACAATTGAAGAAGTAATTTTTAAAAATTTTAATTAAGTAGGATAAATTTGTAAAAAAAATTCTGACAATACAATTTTTGATTTGAAATTTTTTTAATTAATTGAATTTTTAATGAAATATTAAAATTATTAAAAATAATTGAACATTGGAAGAATTATAGTTAGAATTTTAAAAATAATTGATTTCAAAAGTTTTTGTTAAATTTTAGACAATAATTAAATTTTACAAAATTGAAAATAATTCATCAAATAATTTTGGATAACATTTTCAAAAGTAATTGAATTGTCTAAGATTTATAATTCACAATTATGAAATTAATTGAAATTGAAGTTATTTTTAATTGAAATTTCGGTAATTTCTGTAGATGAAAAGTTTTTTAGAAATTAAAAACAAAAATTGAATTTCGAAAATTCTTAATTGAAAAATACTTTCAAGTAATTGAATTTTTGAAGAATATTATAAAAATCATTAAATTTTTGAAGCGTTAAAGTTGATATTTTTATAAGTAATTAAATTTTAGAAGGTTTTAAATTGAAATTTTTGAAAATAATTGAAATCAAGTGATTTTGAACTAAAATTTTTTGGTGATAATTAAAATTATTAAATTTTAGAAATTTTTAAATGGAAAATTTTAAAGGTTTTAAATTAAAATTTCTTGTAATTTTAATTCATTTTTTCGAAAATTGTAAACAATTGTTGAATTTCATAAAATTTTTAATTGAAAAATAATTAAAGATAATTAAATTTATGAAGAATTTCATTTAAATTATTAAATATACTTAATTTATAGAAAAATTTGAGTTAAAATTTTTTAAATAATTGAAATAAAGAAGATCTGCATTGTATACTAAAAAGACATATTTTGTTTAAAAATTTTGTAACAAAAAGTACACTATGTCGAAAAAGTCACATCCTATTTAAATAAGTTGAAAATCGTATTTTTGAAAAAAGTCGTGTAATCCGATGCCTGTATTTATATAAAATGACTATAATTATTACAATTTCTTGTAATTAAAATACTAATGTTAATTTGAGTAATTACAAGAAAAATATACTTATACATACTTAATATATTATTACAATCTTCAAGAGTTATAAATTTAACCTCTCCATTTGTAACTTCGCAGTCATTTATGTAGAGATATTGGTGCTGGTTATCCTCCCAATATCCCATTGATATCCACTTTACTCTATTGTAAAGGGATGTCGCATGCTGCGCTTTCAAATAACATAGTTTTTCTATTTTTACTCCTTCCATAATCTGTACAGATAAATAACATACGATAGTTATATAGAATAATATTTATTTATGTAGAATATAAAAATGCTGTAGACAAGTACTATCGCCAAAAAAAATACAATGGAATCTCAATTATCCGAATTTATTCGGACAGGGCTTAGCTCTGAGATTAGGAATTTCAATTTATTTAAGGATTGTCATTCGGAAATGGGACTAACTTATTAAATTTTGACATTGTTCTTAAGGTCAATTCCAGAAGTCATGATTTTTAAAACAAATTTTTACCATATGCTTTTTTTAGAAATATAATAACATATTTATGCAATTTAATATAAGCTCTTCTGGAAATTTGCAAAAATCTTATAATTTATAAGAAGAGAGAGATTTAATTGAGACAAAAATATGAGTCTTTGTTTATAAGAAGAAAATACCGCATAATTAAAAATGAAAAAGTTTGGAGAAGATTTATCACAGATATTTTTTTAAGTTTGGAAAAAAAATTCCCTTACCGCGCATCATTACCTAGACAATCCTTAAAAATATAGTAAAGGTGAAACGATTAAATAGTTAAACTTCATTTATTTAATTTAAATATATATCCGGATGTTATGAGGGTGCATAATAAATTAGTACCTCATGAGTTTCACGAAGAAGCTTATGTTCAGTTATTGCATCCAAAATTTTATTTGTGCAATCATCTAGTTTTTTGTTCAAAATAGAAATCTGTTTTCCCTGCTGTCTATTCATTTCGACTAAAGTTGACATTTTTTCATTCATGTCAGTCACGAAAGCAGCAAATTCTTCACGTTCAACCATCTGTAATTTAGGTCTTAAATACTTTTATAGTACTATTGAAAATTATCCTATTTTTGATTTTTTATGAATGCAAACCGTCAAAGTTACCCAACCAAAAATTTCAGTATTATACCAGAGTTGACTACTGGCGCAGTACTGGTTCAGTATTGGCTGCCGAGGCTGGGCAGTTTGTACTGAACCAGTACTGGTATTTTCATTGTATCCGTACTGGTGCAGTACCACCCTCCCAATACTGGCAAACCAGTACTGAGCCGATATTGAGGCAGTATTGGCTCAAATAGATTTTCTTTTTGATTAATACTAGTTAACAAAAAGTTCTAGAGTGAACCCGATGAATCTTTTTGTTTAAATATTTTGTTCATCAAAATTTTTTCAACTTGATTTTATTTGTCAAAATTAAAATGTACTTTATTTTGCTTTTCTGTGGGTAAAATTATTTAAACAAAAAGTTTCCTGAGACCAAGTCTAAAACATTTTGCAAGATTTTCTTTTTGTTTTCAGATATGCAATAAACCAAAAAAAAATTTAAACGATCAAACTAAAAATAAATAAATTTGTTCATAAAAAATTAATATTTTTTAAAATAAAATTTATAATATAAATGTAATTTAAAAAATTAAATACAATCGCAAGTAAAATTGCACAAATCTTATATTATCAATAATATAAAATATATAATTAACCTTTCTTAATAGAAATTATAAAAAATAGTTAATCCTACAAACTTATATATTTCAATGGTTAATAAAATTATTGTAATTTGTTTCTGGATGTTATTCTTCAGTTTTTTTCCAAAAGTGAATTATAAACAAAAATTTAATGTTAATTTAAAAATAATTAAGATAATTTTTTTAATAATTACCTAATTTCAGGAATTTAGTATTCATTCTTTATTAAATTATTATATTTGTGATAAGTTAATTTGTAAACTAATTTTGTTTTATGTAAATTGAATTGAATTCAATGTTAATTTATTTATGTTTGATATAATAATTAATAAATTAAAGTGAATAATAAAATAATTAAATAGTTAATTGCATAATTATATACATTATATTTATTTCATAAACATTTTCATTTTTACTGAACTGTTTTTATATATTATAAAAACTTTGGTTTTATAATAAACCTATTTTTATATTCATTTTTTGATTTTTTAAAATAATAATTTGCAATATATATTATAAGAAGGAATGAAAATTCTTTGTGTTTTCGATTTGATATAATAAAATATTAATTAGTTAGTTGACTAATTTAATTAATATTTAATTTGTGTTGGGTTACTAAAAATTTCAGACACTTTTTCCTAAGTATACCAAAAAAGTATTACCTGGAGTGAAACTTATCTCTGTTACAGTTAAAGCTTTCTGTTCGAATACATACAATAAATTACAAAACTGCCAGTACTCGGCTAGTACTGAACCAGTAGTGGTTACCAATACTGGTGCCAACTCTGGTAGCCAATACTGGTAAAATGTTATCATCTCAAAGTTACGCCAACTCTGGCGCCAATACTGGGTGCCAGTACTGCGACAGTATTTGTCAGTACTGCGCCAGTACTGCGCCATTAGTAACTTTTTAATTGGGTATAGGTACTAAAAAATTATAAAAATTTGAAATTCAAGAAAAAACTGCACATTAATGCTTGTAAGTTAAGGTCAGTTGGGGTAAATGGAAACAAAATCCCTATTTTTCACAAATTACGTAAGTTTGTTCCTTTAAAAGGTAATATTTGCAGGTTTTTTTTTAAATTGTTATTTACATTCCCAGGATTAATTTTATGCAGCAGAAAGAAATTTAGATAAGTTTCAAACGCATGAAACTGACTGTCCCCATTTACCCTACAAGTTAGAAAATTTCATAAAGTGTAGGTGATCTGAGGTTAAAATATTGACGTTGAACTTAATTTTAAAACTGTAAATTATACTCCAACTGTCCCCATTTACCCCAACTGACCCTATACTAACAAAAAAAATTATTATTTTATTATATTATATTATTTTATGAAATAAAAATATTAATTTCTTAACATTACCGTTGATTCCTTCTCTTTTGTATTTGTTAGGGTTTCTTTCTTATGCGATTCTTTATATTTTTGCATAAAAAACAAATCTCCACTTTCCTCATTGCTTTTTTTTTGCTTCTCGGCCACTTTCTTCAATATAAAATGATTAAAATTATTTTTTTTATATTACGAACTAATTAAAACTTGAGAAACGAAAAACTTGCATTTTCGTCACTATGATAAGATTGATTAATTTTTATTCAAAAATTCTTAAAGTTCTCAACAAATAAAATACATTTTTGAAATTATCAACATGAAACTTGAAAAAATTAATGAATATTCTTAACATTGTGAGAAGAAATATTTTTCATGCATATCAGAGACTGTCTTGTGAGAACTTGTTGATTTTAAATACTTTAAATCCATTAAAACATAAAATGAAAAATGGCATATTCTCTTTTTTTAAATTGTTACTAATCCAGTGATATATTGTTATATTACAATATGTATTTTATTATTTATTTTTTAAAAAGTGTGTCAAATAATTCCGAAACAAAATTGTATATAAGTCAAATGAAGTATACACACATATTTAAATATAGGTAAATATTTGACAAATTTTTTATTTCATATTATAGTGTAATTTAATGAAAGGTTTCAATTTGGAGAATGAACAATACAGCGAAACTTAGGAACAATAAGTTTTTTCCTTGCTTGTAGCAGAGCGAGAATATGCGGTGTATTTCACATCATTCGACTGTTAGATTTCGTGATAGTTGGAATATTGTATTTAGATATTTTTAAATAAGTATTAGTTTTAATATTTTATAAAAATTTAGTCTTATTTTAAGAGGACTTCCGGATTAGGAATTGCCAAAAATACACGTTTTAAAACTTTTATTGTAAGAAAGGTATTAAAGAAATTGCAAAAATACTTTTTGGACATTGTTGCACATTACGTAGAGATCATGTTTTAAAAATATTTGAGTATATTTATTTCAATTTCGTAGCTGTAGGTGACATCTTCCAAAAGGTGCCTTCTTTGGTGCACGGCTTTTTTCGGAATCTACCGAACCGATTTTAAAAAACCAAAGATCATTCGATTCCTTATTTAAAAAACTAGAGAATAAATATTTAAAATTTCATAATTCTAACCCCTGTTTTCTATACTGGGGTAAATTGACCCACAAACACGGCGTTTCTGCGAATTTTTGAGAAAAATGTACAAAAAAATCGATTTTTAGGTTTATTGTCGAGAATAAACCCTTATGAAGAGATTTCCGTTTAAATTTATATATTACAGGTTGTCCGGAAACAAGTGCACGAAAAAGGTGCCTTTTGGAAGATGCCACCTACAGCTTCTAAATTAAACGAAATACACACAACATTTTTTTTTTAATTTTCTTTACCTTCCAAAAATACTTTACAATTTCTTTAATACTTTTCTTACAATAAAAGTTTTAAAACGTGCCTTTTTTGTCAATCCTAAACCAGAAAGTCCCGTTAAACAAATATTAATTAATTAATTTTTTTCTTAAAAAATGCAAGCTGTCAAAGCTGTATCCAAAAAGTTTAAAATAATTTTTTAATTGATGAATAATCAATTTTTTAGTATAAAAAAACCAAAAAATTTTAAGATTTGCTTTCTTTAAGAAAAAGATTACAAGTTAATAATCAGTA
This sequence comes from Leptopilina boulardi, assembly GCF_019393585.1. Lineage (NCBI taxonomy): Eukaryota > Metazoa > Arthropoda > Insecta > Hymenoptera > Figitidae > Leptopilina > Leptopilina boulardi. Next base: position 837,592 of record NW_026137695.1, on the reverse strand, counting down.
GTAACTCTTTTTCTATTAAAAATTAGCTTTTTAATAAGTCTAAGAATCGTTTATTATTCTTTGGTATTTCAAATTTTTATGGAAAATTGAAAATAATAATTTTTATAAAAATATTAACAAAATTATTTTCCAAGGGTAATTTTAAATTTCAATTTTTTTCTCTTCGCATAATTTTATCATTTTTAAAGGAATCAGATGAAAAATTTTAGTTTCCTTACATTTTATGGATTTGATTTATTCAAAAAATTAGTGTTCGCACAATTGTGATTGGCAGTGCATTTTAAGAAAAAAAATGAAAAGTTAAAGTAAATAATTACTAAATATAAAAAAAAATTATTTTTTGAAAACGTAAAATTAATTGTTTTTTTACTTCAACTCGCGCTAGCTCAGTCAATTTTACGAGTTTTTTAATGAAACAAAAACGAAAATACGTGTTATTATATCCTACAAGTGACTAAAAAAGAAAAAAGTTGTTTTGATTAAAAATAAAAAAATTATTAATTTTTTTTTGAGACATTGTGAAATTCGTGAATTGCAATTTTCTCAATGCGGGAAAGTTCAACAAATTTTCAGCAGCAACAAACTTCCAGTGAGAAAGTTGTTCATTAAGGCCCAAAGAAGTTTTCTGGAAATTTACAATGGAATTAAACAATTAATAACAAAATGGTGAATGTTTAAACTTTGAGGTTACGCGTGCGGCTGAACAATTGGCATGTGTTATTACGTATTATTACGTAGCAAACACATGCCAATCATTCAGCCGCTCGCGCAACTTTAAAGTTTAAACATTCACCATTTTGTTATTAATCGTTCAATTCCATTGTAACTTTCTAGAAAACTTCTTCAGACTTTAATGAACAACTTCCTCACTGGAAGTTTGTTGCTGCTGAAAATTTGTCAAACTTCCCCGCATTGAGAAAATTGCAATACACGAATTTCGCAATGTCTCAAAAAAAAATTAATAATTTTTTTATTTTTAATAAAAACAACTTTTTTCTTTTTTAGTCACTCGTAGGATATAATAACACGTATTTTCGTTTTTGTTTTATTAAAAAACTCGTAAAATTGACTGAGCTAGAGCGAGTTGAAGTAAAAGAACAATGCAAATTTTCTTTTTTAAAAAATCAGTTTTTCTCTTATATTTCGAAACCGGAAGAAGATAAAAAGTTTTTCATTAGGAAAAAAAGATGCGCAAACGAATTCTGTATAAGAATATGCTCGAAAAATTTTGAAATTCGAAAAATGAATTTTAAGTGTTCAGAGAACCTCGTTTTCCGGCATGAATTACATGTATTACTTACATCAACTTTTGAAGCTTTATCCTTTTCAGCTTTCATAACATTTTTTTTTTTATTTTTTGCTGCGATTAGCTCCGGCGTCCACTTCGCATACTCTTTTATTGTTCTACCACCGCGTCGTGGCTGATCTGTATAGTCAAAATATTTTTTTTATACATAGCTAAGCAGAGTGAAATTTTAATAAAAAGAAAGAAATAAATAGATTTTACCTCCGGCGGAGTTTTCACTCACTTTTGGAGTGTTTTCAATCGGTAAATCTAAAATAAAATTAAATAATTTGAATTAATTAAAATCAAAATTTAAAAATATGTGTCTATTCTTTATTAATTATAACCTAATGTTGACCAGGAACGAACAACATTCAAAAATTTGTAAAATAAGAACAATCTTATTTAACATTGTACCTGAATGGTCGCTACCCTCCTTTGAAGCACCTGCAGAGTCAACTGCATCTTTCTAGAAATGTACACAAATATTTACTTTATAACGCCCACTAAAAAAAGCTTGTAAAATATGCTTTTCATGAAGATTATTTTATTTATATAAAAAATAAATGTAAATCAAATATAAAAATAAATAAATATATTTTACTCAGAACCAAATTATATGTATATTAGTCAAAGTAAAAATTTCCTTTTTTCATGCTGTTTTATATTTTACAATTAGTATCTGTTTAATTTTTTAATTGTAAATGATGTACCAAATTTTTTTCTAACCTTTTGTATTTTTGGCGGCATTTTGGAACGCAAAATTGTACCTTAAAATTTTTAAAACAATGAGTAATAGTGAATTATGTTTAAACCAAGACTAATATTTTTCAACTTTTGATTTTGTAATAAATGTTATTTGTGAAAAATTTTAAAAAAGAGTTGTTTTTATTTGAGGTTAGATTTAAAATTTATCACGTTTTAAAAAAATGACAATTTTTATTTAAAGTCTTAAAAAATTATATAATTGCGCAAAATTATAAATATAAAAATTAGTAATAAGTTTGAAATTCTAAAATGAACATAAATATGCATTTTTTATTATTCGAAAAGTTATAAAATCATTCGACATTTAGAAATTAAAAAAAATTGAATTGTAACCTAAAAAAATTTTTTTCTTATAACAATTAACCATTTTTTATTTAATATACACAAAAATATCGCTTTTAGACATTTGAGGATGTCATAACTCATAAGTGACAAGGGACCAAATAAAGAATAATTTGTAGACGCGGATTTTTGCCGCACTGTTTCTGTTTTGAGCGCTCTTAACCGCCAAACGTACCGCAAACATCAACATAAGCGAACTTCTGCCTTTGATCCCTTGTTACTTAATATATTATAATTAACACTGACACGATATTCTTTTTTTAACTGCCACAACAAAGTGACTGTCGTCTATTATAGTAATTCATTAATTACTAGAGTAATAAAAATGAACTTTTATTTAATTTATTGTACAAATGATGTAATATAACGTTTATAATATAAAATGTAACAAAATATAAATATAACAACACTTTTTAAGAAATCATATTATTTTAACTTACTTTTCTTGACGAATTGAAAACAGAATTTCATTTGTCACGAAACAAAGCACATAAAAGAAAGCATGAGCTTAACAGCGCTATCTGATGTGAAAAAATACAACTTAAAGCCGCTTTTCTAATATCGAAAGTCATGAGCAAGCGATGCTGAGCCGACGGTCGACTTGTCTCCGTACGGACGCACGTTTCGATAGTAGTCACGTAGCAGTTTGCGGACTATTGCCGTTCACTATTACCTGACTGGTTCCAAAGTTAGAGATCTAAGTTTCAGTGACTAATCGCAAGCAACTACTCAATTATTGATGATCAATTATAAATCATTTAATTATTTGCTTATAAATATTGTTTAAGGGGAGGTTCCACTGGTTTTGATGTTTTTTTTATTAAATTTATTATTCTATTTTTTTTATAGTAAAAAAAATATTTGTAACTTAAAATTTTTTTATACGAAAATACATGTTTTAAATAATCGAAAATAATATAATTTTTTTTTGAAAATGTCGTTTTAAAAAATGGCTGCTAAAGGTGGTCCTCTTTTAAAGTTTGTCACTCTCCAATTTAATAATTTTTAAACACTTAACTTGAATTTTGGACAGCATGTTCTTTGAATGTGTAGCTTTCGTGTGGACCACGATTTTGAAAATTCATTAATATTTAAAAAAGTTATAAACAATTTAAGTTGCAAAATTATGGTAAAAAAATTTTAAAGTCTGTCATTCGGTTATTTTTCAAAAAATATTTCTGATTCTGGTCAACACGATACCCAAAATGTTACAGAATAAAAAACTTTTTAAATTTTTCATTTTTGATTAACTGTTGCAGAGAAAAAGTGTGACAAACTTTAAAAGAGGACCACCTTTGGCAGCCATTTTTTAAGATGCCATTTCCCGTGTAGAAATTGCCTTGAGAAAATCTTATTTGTGGTTTGTCTTAAGGGCCCGATCAGGGCCTGATCAGATTCCAGGTTACTTCTAAAAAGGGGTTATTTAATTTTTCGACAACACATTTAGTTACATTCAATTTTTTAAACGTCATTCTAATACGATTCAAGGAGAAAAATTGTTAATTTAAAAAAGGGTAATAAAAATGTTTAAAGAAACTAGAACAAAAAGAGTAAGGAGACATCGTTTTATAAAAGAATCAAGTTTAAGCTTTTCCATCCTAAAATTTAAAAATGAATTAAATACAAAATCCATTAATGCAACTTAATGAATTCACCACAAATTTTTTTTCTGAAACTTATTATATTTTATTATATAATTTTATACTGTAATTTATTAAAGAAATAAAAGCATAATTTATATACTTATTTATGTGAAATTGAATTAAGTTATTTACTTACATTATTATACATGTACTTACTTCTAAATTAATATTTTTATTTATTCACTGAAAAATTGAGAAGAAAACACAATTGTAGAAATAGTTTTTTGACATCTATTATAAAACTTTTATTTTAATAGGTTAAGAGATAAATTCAGATTGAAGTTAATAAAAATAATAATTTGAATACTGTATTACTATTAATATTATTATTATTTTTAAATAAATTCTTATTGATTCTAATTAAATTAATTGTGGAATAATTAAAATTATTATTTTATTATTCTTGCCTTTTATATTCATTAAACAAGTTATTTATGTTGTAAATATAAAAAAGTTTTTTATATGAGATAAATGCAGTAGAGATTTCAAAAAATAACATTTTTTTAATTGAAAAAGCAAATTGACACATTTTCCTTTTATATTAATAAATAGCTTTCATCACGAGAAAGCAAAATTAATTATATTACAAACAATTTTATTGAATTAAAAATTTTTTTTAAATTTACTTGAGATTAATGCACTATAAAGTTCATTTAAATAATGTAGTTTTAATTAGAAAAATATGCGCTACGTTTTCTTCTTATGTTTAAAGAATTAATTATTAAGAATGATATTTTAATTTATTATTAATTAATATTATTAATAAATTAATAAAAATTAGTTTATTATTGTATTTATATTAACCTCCGTTTCGTATATATCATAACGTAAATGTCAAAAATAAACTTAAATTGACGAAACATTAAACTATTTTAACCTTAGTAAGGCCCTGATCACAACCTGATTTGGCCCTTATTTTGAAAATATCTATTCAGGTCCTGATCAAAAAAAGCGTTTCATTGCATATTCAGGCCCATATTTTGCCAGATCAGGGCCTGGTTGTAACCACGTTTCAATTTCTACACGGGTTTCAAAAAAAATATATTATTTTCGATGACTTTAAAACATGTATTTCCGTATAAAAAATTTTTTTTCACTATAAAAAAAATCTCTGAAAAAACATCAAAACCAGTGGAATCTCCCCTCAAAGACATATTTGTTAATTTTATAATTTCACATTTTTTATACGTAAATCAATAAAATTGAAGACTTACAAAAAATGTAATTTTTCAAATTATGAAATTTATAAAAATCAAGCACCAAATGTTTTGGTTTGCTCGTATGACATTAGTGCAATACTATGCAAACGATTTAGTTTGGAAAACAAAATTTTTAGTAATTTTAAGCTATTATGAAACTTTTTGATAGAACCAATTCAAATATTATTAAGAAAATTATAATTTAGATTAAATAATTTTGAATATTTGACGCCACTCTTTTGAAAATTGTCGCACATGTTCAGTAGTGTTATTAATTAGTTGTAGTAATCTATGATATAGTTACTGATATTTTCACATGTGCTTTAATGTTCTACGGGCGATCATCGATTGCGTCCTGTAAGGGGAAGAAATTCATAGTTAAAGTGGGAATTTACAAATTTTTGAACGGGAAAAACAGAAAATTGACCGGGAAAAATCGGGAATTTATATTCATAAAAATTATCGCCACCCTGATTGCACAAATGCACAAAATTGTACATCATTAAATTTGTGCAATGCATTGAAGTCAATAGAGCAAATAATTTTTTTTTTAATTCCATGAAAATTATAAAATTTTTAAATATTGACATTTTTAATTAAAAAAACATATGCTCGTAATCGTGAAATTCTGAGTAATACGAATATGATAAAAAAAATTAAAAATTGTTAATATTTAAAAATATTATAATTTTCGTGAAAAACTCATTAAGGGCCATAAATAGAAAATGTCATTAGGCCCGAGAACGCCGCTCAGGCCCCCCTGCGGTGAATGCATCCCTCGAGCTCCGTGTTTATGGCCCGGACGGTAGAGTGGGGGTATACAACTTCCCCTTACAGGACGCAATCAATGACTGCGCAATTGAACAATATTTGAGAATTCATTCAAGATTTTTAAGAATTGCTAGTCATTTTCGTAATTCGTATTTTGAAATTAAGGGAAATAGTGCTTACATTTTATTTGAAGTAATTGAGAGTTACTTGCAAGAAAAATAGATTAATTGTATAATTCGGTTGTATTTGAGCCATTGACTATACCTCGCCCTTAATCGCAAGGACTCGTATGTATTCGGCTTCTGATTCGAACGGAATCACACGGACTCGTTGATATTAACAGTATATTCACAAATTCCTTCTTTGCGCTGCTTCGTGTCGCAGACTAAATAAAGTATATATACAAGGAAGTGAAAATTACATGATAAAAAAGTCAGTCAATAATAATAATTCGTGTAAATAATTTTATATTATTTATACAATTTTCTATCAAAACATATTTTGATATAAAGCAAATAGAAAATATTCTATATTTATTATGCATGATAGATTCGTTCGGATTCACATAGTATTCGACAAATTCGAACGTCCTTTTCAATAATCGTCGGTAATCTCCACTTAAGATACAATATATTCAGAATCAAGAAATTTACATTTTCTTATGTTAATTGACGAATATTCAGAAGATACCTAGTATATTCTCTACATTACAAATCGGGTATTCGAGAGTGAACAGCCCCTCGTAAAATTTAATTGTTTTTTCGACTTCAACTCGCGCCAGCTCAATCAATTTTACGAGTTTTTCAATAAAACAAAAACGAAAATACGTATTATTATATCTTACGAGTAACTAAAAAAGAAAAAAGTTGTTTTGATTAAAAATAAAAAAGTAAAAAAATAAAAAACTTCCAGTGAGAAAGTTGTTCATTAAGGCCCCAAGAAGTTTTCTGGAAAGTTACAATGGAATTGAACAATTACTAACAAAATGGTGAATGTTTAAACTTTGAGGTTACGCGTGCGGCTGAACGATTGGCATGTGTTTTCTACTATAATAAGCTCGATTGTATTATTACGTAGCAAACACATGCCAATCGTTCAGCCGCTCGCGCAACTTTAAAGTTTAAACATTTACCAGTTTGTTATTAATTGTTCAATTTCATTGTAACTTTGCAGAAAACTTCTTTAGACTTTAATGAATAACTTTCTCACTGGAAGTTTGTTGTTTTTTAGTGATAAAACACGAAGGAAATTGACATAAGAAATTGAAGGAAAAAATGTGACCAGAAAAAATTATAGGATTTCACATAGGAATTTACATAATTTATTACCTAAGAATACGTTTATAAGAATTTCCATCGAATCCCACTTCAAATCATGTCTCAATTTCCTATATGATTTTTCATAACATCCTATATAGTTTCATACATGTCACATAGGATTTTATGTAGATTTTAATATATGAATTTATCTAAGATCCTATATAAGATCCTACATGAGAATTTTCAGTAGGGTGGAGATTTTTCGTGATCAATTTAGGATAATTATAATATAATTAAAAGGTTCACAAATAGGTCAGTCGATTTGTTTTTCAATATTTTCTAAGTTGTTTATGATTATTTTTAAGTTACACAAAGATTTTTAAGTAAGTAATGCAAAAATTAAAAATATTAATAACTCTGAATAGAATAACAGGAAAATGTTTGCTAATAGGTCAAAAGATGCGTATCAGAAAACTCTACAAATCTAGGGATAAACATGCATTGGTGTCAATACATTTTTTTAAAGTTATGATCAAAAACGTTTTTTTCTATTTTTTAAAAATTCATTAACTTTGGATAGAATATCAGTAGTTTGTTCGCTAATAGCTTAAAAAATGCGTCTTAAAAAATTCAACAAAATTAAAGAAAAATATTCGTAGATGTCCTAACATTTTTTTAAAGTTATGGGCAAAAAACGATTATAAAAAAATTTTAAAATGCAAAAAAATAGTAGTTAATCTTTATTAATATTGCTTAAACTGCTCTCATTATTTGTCCGACAGTGAGACCAACAAATTAAAAAAAAATTTATCCATTTAGCTCTTATAGTATTCGAGATACTTAAGAAAATATAGTGTATATATATATATATATATATATATACACACACACACACGGAACGACATTTTTTAAAAATGTCATTTTTGGATTCCTGAGGTCGAAAAACAAAAAGATACATCAAAACATGAAGTTAGAAAAATTTCGGTATATTACAATGCTTCCTTCATGAGGAAGCAATTTTACATTTTCAAAAAACCAGTTTCTCTCTTATATTTCGAAAGCGGAAAAAGATGGAAAGTTTTTTATTAAGAAAAAAAGTTGAGCAATCAAATTTTATACATATAAGAATATGTTCGAAAAATATTAAAATTTGAAAAATGAATTTTGAGTGTCCATAGGACTTTGTTTTCCGCCCGAAAAAATTTACGTGCCCTTCTAGAATCCAGTGGTCATTTTGAATTTTTGAAAACGCAATTCACATTCGTAATCAGCGACTCCAAAAACCTCTGAAAACGATTTTCAAGTAAATTGGATGGATTTTTAAAATTTTTATTTGTCATATTGGATCCGCCATTTTGAATTCTAAAAAACTAACACCGGATTCGTGTTCTGCGACCCTAAAAACTCTCGAGTAACAAGATTTAAACGGATTCAGTCATTGAATCGTCGAAAAAATATTAAATAATTATTTTTTAAACAATAATGTTTATAAAGATCGAAGCAACGTATTTTAGAGACTTATTTAGGTCCTTTCCTTTACATAGCAATAGTCATAATAGTGGTTTAGAACTTTTTTTTATTCTTAATTCAGCATTTGTTCTTTTCGAGAGATTCACCCATGTAAAATAAGTTTAGCACTTAAAATGCTACCAAAATGCAGTGAACGATGAGCACGAGATCTCTCTATTTTTTCGGTTTCTTGTCAATATACTTTTATTAATTGCCATAAGCATTTTCGAATACATAACGTCTTCAAGGCAATAGTTAAAACACTACTTTTATGTATCGAAAACTGTATACGCGTCTTTCTCGAATATTTTTTCGCGCGTCGTGCAATGCATCTTAGACAATTTTTAACCGATTTTCATAAAACTTACCAGAAATCTTCTTTCACTTACTGGCTATTCCATGACGAGCTGCTTTTTTTAAAAAAAATTTTAACAATTATTTTTATAGACTGTTCATAAAAAATTGATTTTTTTCAAAATGATCCCAATTTTCAAAAAAAAAATTTGTTTAATTTTCTCTTCTTCATATTCGGTAAATTTTTCCTAAAATCTACACACGAAAATACGCATTTGAATCAAATATGAACTGTCATAGTCAAATAGTGTGTACGCTATCCAAGTTTCACGGAATATTGTTTGAATTTTACGGTGATATAAACCGGGAATATTCCTGTGACATTCAGGCGATATCATAATGTCCGCTTCACGGGGGCATTCCACGGTGATATTCCGGTGATATTAGCGTGACATTCTTATGATACTAATAGAATATTCTAGTAACATTCTTGTGATATTGAGGGTATATCCCTACGATATTGAGAGAATACTCCTGTAATATTGATGAGGTAATTTATAAAAATCCAAAAAAATTTATCATTTTTTTTATTTAATTATTCAAAACAAACTAATTTTATAAATTACCCTATCAATATCACAGGAATTTTCCTCAATTTCAGAGAAATTTTCCTAAAAGTTCATCGGAATATTCTATGATGATATTCAGGGGATTTACCATGCTGTTTGGGTGTAAATAAAATATCATATACACACATAGGCAACCATCCTCTCGTAATTTAACATTTTTGGATTCCTGAGTGCTTAATGCGTAATTTGTAATGGAAAACTAAGATATTTAACCTTCCGTTCTCTGCACTTCTAACTAACTATTTTACTTTGCAGATATAATTTTTCAACTTCCCCTATAACCACACAAATAGCTGGGAACAACTACTATGGATAATATAAATGCAGAAAGGAATTCAGAAGAAAGTGATAATTATGATGCCGATTTTGAAGAGGACGAAGATGATATTATAAATGGTTATAATGATGGTAATGATGATGATGATGATGATGATGATGATGATGATGATGATGATGATGGTGATGATGATGATGTAGATGATTATGAACCTGATGATATTATTGACGTTGATGATATTGAGGAAGAAGAAGATGAAGAAGGAGATGATGGAAATGAAGATGAAGTTGGAGAAGAAATTGATATTGAGAATGATGAAATGGAAATTCAAAATGTAAGAGTAGAAGAAGAGGAAGAAAGAGAAGATGCGGAAGTGGAAAATCCAAGAGTAGAAGAAGAAGATGATGATGAAGTAAACAATGAAAATGACGATATTAACGTGCAGACAGATGAGGAAGTAGAATTAGAGGAACTTCCTGAAAGAACTTTATTTCAAGGACTTAGAATCGTTGGAATGAGGGCACCATTAATGCTTAAGGAACGTATAAGATCAATTGACCATTGCCTAATTGCTTTAGCTCAATGTGTAAAACACCACAATACTTATGAAAGTCTATTAGATCAGTTAAAATGGATGAAAATTTTTTTTCAAGTTATTAATATTCCAACAACAAAAAATTCCTTGTGGAAAATGCTTGGTAGAAATAAATCAAACTTAGTTTATCGCTTATACTGTTCAGCTTGTCACGACAAAATTGGCAAAAGTAAGAAAGTAATTAAAATGTGCACTTGTGGTAAATGTGGACCTGGCATGGACAAAACAAATGTAGCTACATACATACAAGTAAAATTGCATCCACAATTACGTGACTTATTGCAATTACCTAACATCGCAGAAAAATTACAATATAAAAACAATAGGATAAAAAGAGATATTAATGCCATAGAAGATGTTTTTGATGGTGCTAAATACATTAATTTGGAAAGACGTGGGAAATATTTATATAATAACTTAAACTTAACATTGACGTTATGGACAGATGGCATGAAACTTACAAAATCCTCTCGAGCTACAACATACCCTATCGTTTTTCATGTGAACGAGTTATCACCACATGCTCGCAAAAACAATTTACTGCTGGGTGGAATATGGATAGCAAATGAAGAACCAATAATGAAAAATATTCTACAGCCTATTGTCCTGGAACTTTGTGATTTATACCATGAAGGAATTCGTTGGACACCCGCAGGACAGAATGAAGTAGTAAGTAAAGTTATGACAACAATTTTTACAGCAGACTCTGTGGCTCGACCTAAAGTTTTGCGTATGAAGCAGTATAACGGAAAAAATGGATGTACTTTTTGTACTGCTCCTGGTCAGAGAATGGAAGGAAATAAAAGAGTTTATCCCGCAATGCGCCATCAACTCAGGACACATGACGAAATTCTTGCAAATGGTGAAGCAGCATTCATTTTAGGAACACCCGTTAATGGAGTCAAAGGATTCTCGCCTCTTTCACTTCTACCTGAATTTAATCTTGCAACTAACGTACCCGTCGACAGCTGTCATGCTGCATGGCTTGGAGTAACACGCCAATTGGTAACTAATTTGTTGGAAAATGTTGGTACAAACTACTACATTGGAACACCACGAAATATAAGTACAATTAATTCCCGACTGCTAATTATCAAGCCTCCAACACGCATCTCACGCCAACCGCGTAACTTAAAAACCTTTAGAATGTGGAAAGCTTCAGAATGGCGAAATTGGTTATTATATTATGCACTTCCTTGTTTGCATGGAATTCTTGTCAACCCATACTTTGACCATATGAGAAAACTATGTACAGCTATGTTCATTTTACATAGTTCATCGATTCTTCCAGCGGAACTAGATTTCGCAAGACGATTGTTAATTCAATTTGTGAGAGAATATCAAATTCATTACGGTATAGAAAACATGTCATTCAACGTTCATTTGTTACTTCACTGTGCTGATTCTGTACAAAACTGGGGACCATTATGGGTGTACTCTGCTTTCCCTTTTGAAGCATTTAACAGAAAAATTTCAGACTCTGTGACCAGTCCTCATGAACGAGGAGACCAAATAATTACACGATTCCTAATCAGAAAGTTTGTTACCAACGCTATAAATGACGTTCCAATGGCTGAAGAAACCCGTCAAGAGATTGAGCGAATTCTTGAAATTGGAGTACATAGAATACCTGAAGAAATGATAGAAGGGCGATATTTTGTTGGTTTAGGAATAGAATCTTTTAGACGACCAACAGTTGATGAAAGTAGACTAATACAACTTGATGGCAAAATAATTAATCCAGGAAATTTTATCCATACATATAAAAAATGTATAATCAATGGAACAAAATACGAGGTTCATAATGGAAATAATACTAAAAAAACATGTGATTACGTTCTGTACGGTAGAAAAGGATTTTTACTTGTAGAATGTATATTATCATATACTCACAATAACAGAACCGTAGCAGGCATTATTGGTCAAAAAATAAGAAATTTAAGAGCAGCATATAATTCCCGTCACATAAGACATGTACAAATTACAGAAACAAGGTCATTTTTTTCGTATGAGAACGTTTTCTCACCAGCAATATTAATAAAATTAAGAAATGATCTTCTGTTAACTCCTCTATGCAACGTTTGGGAAACGGATTAATAAACCTCTAATAATGAGTTTAAAAGTTTAAAAAATAATTTTTACCTAATTCAAAAATCTTTTTTCTTGTATTACATCCACTAAAAGTATTATAAATATTTAATTTTACTAAAAAATTTTAGTAAACAATCAATTTTTACTAAAATTTATCTATTACTAAATATTGTTATTATATTTCGTTAATAATTTTGTGGACCTTTTTGTAAAATATAAATTTATATATATATAATGTGATTTTCAGTCAATAAATCAAGACACTTAATTAGAGTACAAGATATAAATCTGTATGCCTTTCGTTATCATACATCACGACTAGTCAAAACTGCAAGAAAAAATAAATTGCGCCTATTTTAAACTTTTCGATCGACTTGCAATACTGATTAATTAATCAGTCATATATTTTTAAGTAGTTTTTAAATTTGTTTAAAATTTTTTTTGTAATATTACCATGCGGCACATATTTTAATATCAATGTAATATTACGTGCTACTTGTGAATATATTTACAAAATTTCAATTTGTTATGACTAAATTTCGTACATGTAAAGGTACGCAATATTCAAAATTTCAGCTTTAATAGTAGCCGGATGTAAGGGACCATACTTTAATTACGTAACGTTTCATAGGGGAGAGGGGAGGTTAAGCTATTTGTTACACACAGCAAAAAAATGGCACTAAAGTATACAAAACTCTATTACATAGGGGACAGGGGGTTCAATTTCCAAAGAAAAAGTGTTACGTAATTAAAGTATAGCCCCTAAGCGAAAGTGCGAGTATAGTTAAAAACTTCTAGAAGTCTGAAGTATGTTATGAAAAGAAACTATTATTCAGAATAAATAACTACTTACCTCATTGGAAATGAACACATCTTATTTCATACCTTAATATTTTCCTTCCGTGAAAAAAACATCCGTGTTGAAATTTTACCGAACTAAATGAATCTGAGATTAAGCGCCAATTGGAGCTTAAAGTTAAGATTTCCCACTTGAAAGTCATCAGGGTATCACTACAAACCCACTATCAAGTTGAAAATCTGACAACCCCAGATTAACATATTAAAAATAAACTAATGATAAATTATAATTAATTTTGTTTGACAAAAATTTGTTTTAGGTTTATTTCTTTGAAAAATTTTGTAGATCACATTCACCAAAAATTTTGTAAAAAAAATAAAATAAAAATAAAATAAATAAAAGAAAAATAAAAGAAAAGATAAAAATTATCAAAATTAAATAAAATAAACTCTTGATAAATTATTATTATCCCTATTCTTTATTATTATTACAAAGTTTTCACAATTTTCAAAAAATTTAACTTATAAAAATAATAGAGATGTGTAAAAAAGCTCGAATGTCCCAGTCGAGCTGTAATTTTTTTGAGTCGAGTCGAGCCCAAGCTTGACTCGAGGTATTGAGAACTCGAATTTTTCGAGCACTAGAGTACTTAGTACACATATTTAATTTCACGTGTAAATTTCACGAAAAATATAGCTCCCCCTTTTGAAATTAACTTAAATATTGCTTCGCTACATAAACTCAAAATTCCTGAAAAAAGCTCAAAATTCCTTTTCATCTTAACTTTAACCATTTTTTAGCCAATCATCTCAAAGTTTGTACATATATATGTATACATTTACAAGCAAATTGAAAAAGAATTATAAAAAAATGTATATTAAACGTATAAATAAAGCCCGTTTAATATAATAAAATAATTCTAAACTTGACTTTTTACAGTTAAGTATTTTTTTTTATTATTATTTATTTATTTATTTATTTATTTAGAACATAACGGGACATGCCCTTTCGTACAAAAGTACTCCTAAATTCTAATAGTTACGTAAGTAACAATACAAAATATAAAATATTAACTAAATCTAGGTAGGCGCTATAATGGCTAAAGTTCATTATAAGTTTATACAGTAAAGAATAACATAAATCAAATTACATTATTATCAAAAGAGAAGATTAATTTTCGATAAATAGAATCTGCTTTACCATTATATCAATTAAATTGAAAAATAATTGTTATTGTTCAATAATACTGATTTTATCTAAATCACAATGTCTACATTTAGTTCTGTATGTATTTCCTTAAATCACTTTCATAGATAGAAATAAAATAAGTTTATCTCAAGGAAGGGACACAACCTTGGGCACCAAGTGGGGAAATCACTATAGATTCTCCTTACACGCATCTATTTGGACTGTAAGAGTGGATGTGCGATTTCTAGGGGGGATTTTAATTATGGTAGGGATTCCACGCCGGTAGACCATTGACACATTCATTTCTCCGTCTAATCGACGGGTCTCTAGTTCCTCCCTCACTCTCTTAATCTCCTCCCTCTGCATAACCGTCCTGTCATTCGACATCCAAAGATCTTCCAACTCCCTTGAACGTGTTGAGTCTCTTTTGACACTTACAAATTTTTTTAGAATTACTTGTGCCTTCTCTTCCGTCTCACATACAATCTTAACAGGGCGAGGCTTACGAGAAACCTGCGCATTAGAACCAATTCTAAATGTGCGTATATTTTCAAGATCATCTGTTTGAATGAATTTTTTTAATTTATTCGTAACCACAGATTTCAAAGAACAACTATTATTTGACGAAGTGTCAAATTCTGGAAGATTAAATAAAACAAGATTGTTCTTTCTTTCATTTCGATCAACAAGTTCATTTATACAGACATTAGTTACTGAATTAGAATCAATATTTGTAGAACCATTTGCCTCAGATTTATCAAGTCTCTCTTCGACAACATTAAGACGCTCTGTCAAATTAACAACTCTGCTTTCCATATTACTCAGCCTACACAGTGTGTCATCGAGTTTTTTGTTGATATCTGACATGTTTTCAGTCATATTGGCAAAATTATCAGAAACTGTTGTTGATAAAACCTTAATAGCTCTCAAAATACTATCCAAGTTAACAGAGGTTTGTGAAGATTGAGAATTATTTGAAGGAGACAATGACCTAGGTTTACAACATTTGGTGAACGACCCATCAGGCAAAGTAGACAGCTGTAACGCACAGCTGGGATGATAAGGAAGATTACACTTCCTACACAAAGTAGGAATAGCACGTGTAATATCTTTACCACATTTTGCACAATTTTCAACACTAGAGGCCATTTTTGCACACAAATAACCATTCAAATAAAAATAAAAAGTAAATTGAGCGAAAGCAGTTCCAATTGAAGTTACATAAACAAAAAACTTCACACAAGTATATCAGTCCAATGTTAGGTTAGAAAAAATTCAAATCAGAGAGCCAAGTTAAGGCAAATGGTGCAGATAATAAAAAACTTTCACTAAAAACCAGCACAAAATAATGTTTATAACTATAAGGTTGTAAAAGAACAGACCAAACTTAAACCGTTTTATTTAAACAAAATCAACCGAGACACATGTGAACACGTGTTTAGTAGCTGCCACCTAGCGGCATTATATTATTCTCTGTACTGCCCAAGAGTACGCAGTTACAATTTCTTCAGAGTATTTACCGTACTAAGTTTATGGGGTTATATACCTTTATGCGCGTCAAAAAAGAGGAATTTTCAACAAATTTGTTAGCCGTTGTTTAAATTTTTTTTAAACAAAGTTTATTATTTTTATCTAAATAGTGGGAAAAGCACGATTAGCTGAATATTGGTCCAATATTAGGAGCACTTTTGCCAATCTTGGTCCATTATTTTAGCCAATATTAGACCAAGTCTGGGAGTGTAGAAACCAATGCCAAGGCTCAAATTTTAATATTGACCCAATATTCAAAAATACAAAAATCAGATTTCAGCCAAGATTAAAAAAATTAATTATTAAAACTGAAATATAATAAATTTTTTGTTTACAGTTTCTCCTTCATGCAGTTTGAATTTCGCGCTACGTTAACTTTCCAACTATCCGCCAGATGGCAGTGTTTTTCTTTCTGAAAAACAAGATCAATTAGTTAGGTTCAGACATGTGGTATAAGTGCCCAAAATATTGGGCCCAATCTAAGAAAATGAACCCAAAATTTTTCTACAGATAAATAGATTTTAAAAATTCAAACATTAGGGGATTTTTAGAGTCACAGGATTAGAAATTTTAAATTGGGCACAGAGCCCAATGCCCCGGTAAGAAGCGAAGAATTGAAAAGAATTCAGAATCTGAATTCCTTTGAATGGGTGATTTTACGTTTTTATTCAATTCCTCGATGAAGCAAAAAAAAGTAGAAAAATCTATTCTTCTTAATTGACTTGGCCAAAATGACACAGTCAATTAAACGGAATAGACATATCCACTTCACTCTCCAAATTTCTTATTCCTTTCAATGCGCTTCAGAAATTTTGATACTGTCGATTGAAAGGAATAGATATTTAAAATTTACTCTCCAAACATTTAATTTTTCTCTATTCGCTACCAAAAATTTGAAAATATGAAACTTTGCGCATTAAGAAGAATAAGAAGTTTGAATTCTTTTCTATTGACTTATATGTACTGGGAATAGAAAAAAATAGAAAAAATGATTATTCATCTCTCAATCTTGGATTTTCCGACGAGTTGACTCTGAGACTCGAACCCTCGACCATCAAAGCTCTCAACCGCACTGGGAGCGCCTTAACGCGCTCGACCAGGGGAGGTTATAAAATTTTTTGAGAAAATGTCTCTTATAACGAACACATTAAACAGATACTTATATTATTTTATTAAGTCATCAAACAGCTTTTCAGATGTTCATTATTACAAAGAGTATATTATCGTATATATATTTTTATGAACATTAATGATATCAATTAATAATTTTGTCAATTTAAATAGTTTTAAATGATTAATTGTGTTAATAAATAAAAATTACAAAATTTTTTCATCTTTACAACACAAAAATGGTATATGAATTTTAATACCTAATTTTAATGTGAAGTTTATTAACTTCGACATTTCAATTTAGAATGACATGGACATGAACTTAAATTTCAATCAAGTGAATTCTGCATACATTCCAATTTTTTCGAAAATAAATTAAGTAACAATGTTGATATAGCAAATTTTTTTAACAAACTAATGTAATTTATACAATGCTAATACTTAATCAGCACTCAATTTTTTACCAGAATTTTTTTAAGCATATGGAAATATTTCCATGTAATATAAATAAATAGTTCAGGTCTCATATATTGACTAATATTATTAAAATTCTATTTTACAGAATATTCAAGTACAAAAATAATTTCCCGGTAAGAGGCGAATAATTTAAAAGAACTCAGAGTTCCAATTCTTTTGAATGGGAGCATTTACGTTTTTATTCAATTCCTCGATGAAGCAAAAAAAAGTAGAAAAATCAATGCTTCTTAATTGACTTGGCCAAAATTTATACTCTAAATTATACATATTATTCTTAACAACCAGACGCTGTCAATTGTAGAACATAGAAATGCCTCATTTATTCTCCACATTTTCTATTCTTCTAAATGCGGTCCAAAATGCGACATTTAAAATTTGCTCTCCAAACATTAAATTTTTTTCTATTCGCTTCCAGAAGTTTGAAAATAAGAAACTTCGCGCATTAAGAAAAATAAGAAGCCTGAATTCTTTTCTATTGAGTTATCTCTACTGTGAATAGAAAAGAATTTATTTTTTATATATTTTGATGTTCAATGAGGAATTGAGTAAAAACGTAAATTCACCCATTCAGAAGAATTGAAAATGATCAACTTATGCTTAATATATGCAAAATTTCAATCTTTCTCTATTCCTCCCTTCTTACTGGGCAGGTTTAAAAATTGGTTAAATAATTTAATTCAGTACACTATTGTTTCACTTCCATTTTTACACACACTGAAAAAGTTCAGATTTACAGTAAAAATATTTGTTTATTCAACTTTTTTAAAAATGTCTTTAATTAGTCAATAAGTAAATATTAACTTATATTCTTTTAAAATCTTAAAATTTATATTCATTTTCTTTCGCTTCTTATAATATTTTTAAAAAAATTGAAATGTTTGGGAATTATTAATATACTCGCCAGTTTTTCCATTCCTTTCAATACACTTTTAGAAATCTGACGCATTCGATTGCAAGAAATAGAAATATTTAATTCATATTACAAAATTCCCATTCCTCTGAATACGGTCCTAAAAACTTGACTCAGGCGATTGCGAGGCATAGAAATACTGAATTTATACCCTAAATTTCCCATTCCTCTGAATATGCTCTTAAAAACCTGACGCAGTCAATTGCAAGGCATAAAGATACCTCATTTAATCTACAAATTTTCTATTCCTCTAAATACGCTCCTGATGTCATGACACAGTCAATTAAAAGGAATAGACATATCCACTTCACTCTCCAAATTTCTTATTCCTTTCAATGCGCTTCAGAAATTTTGATACTGTCGATTGAAAGGAATAGATATTTAAAATTTACTCTCCAAACATTTAATTTTTCTCTATTCGCTACCAAAAATTTGAAAATATGAAACTTTGCGCATTAAGAAGAATAAGAAGTCTGAATTCTTTTCTATTTATTGACTTACCTCTACTGGGAATAGAGAAGAATTCATTTTTCTGATATTTTGATGTTCAGTGAGAAATTGGGTAAAAACGTAAAATCGCCTATTCAGAAAAATTAAAAATTCTTAACTTCTGCTCTATGTCTGCAAACTTTCAATTTTTCTCTATTCCTCGCTTCTTACCGGGGCAAGATTCCGCGGCCCAATGTGAGGCACAATTAAAAAAATTTGTTTTCTTAAATAAAACCCTCTAATTTTCAGTATCCATTTCGTAATCGTTATGAAATTTTGGATTTAGGCTTGTTGTACAAATGTGAAAAATATTGGGCCCAATCCCAGACATTGGGCCCAACATTTTTCTACAATAAATTTAAAACAATCTCATTTTGGGGGGTTTTTTGGGGTTACAAGATTAGAAATTCGAAGCTAATTTTCAAATTAGTCTTAGAGCCAAATGTAAAATTTTTCGGACTTTGAGCCCCATAGTAAAGAAAAAATTTTTTTTTTAAATTACCCCACATAGCACAGTATTTTGCTGTAAGGCTGAGATAAGGGTTAATCGTATAGCTTGTAAGGTTATGCGATAGAGCTGTGGTAGACTTAAGGTGAACTCACAATTTCCGCCCAGATGGTGAGGTTACCAGTAAAGGTTTAGGTAAGCTTACAAGTAAAGGTTGAGGTAAGCTTACATGTAAAGGTTAAGGTAAGGTTACATGTAAAGGTTGAGGTAAGCTTATGAGTAAAGGCTGTGGTAAGGTTATTATTAAGTTGTAAGGTTGAGGCAAGGTTGTGGTAAGCTTACAAGGTAAGGCAAGTTATATTCAAATAATAATAATAATAAATAAATATTCAATAAAAATTTTTTTTTGACTTATTCTATTTTGGAAACCTATCATTTCGCAGAAAGTTTTGAAAACAAATTTGGGAGGAGTAGGATTCGAACCCGGGACCGACGTATATATCTAACAACCTAACCAACTGAGTTAAACGGGTAACTGACAATGAGAAAAGTAATCTTGCTTTTAAAGTGGAACCAAGAAGATAATCAACTCCTTAAAAGCAAGATTAATATTCACATTGTCAGTTCCCGTTTAGCTCAGTTGGTTAGGTTGTTAGGTATATACGTCGGTCCCGGGTTCGAATCCTACTCCTCCCAAATTTGTTTTCAAAACTTTCTGCGAAATGATAGGTTCCCAAAATAGAATAAGGCAAAAAAATTTTTTTCTTGAATATTTATTTATTATTAATATTATTATTTGAATATAACTTGCCTTACCTTATAAGCTTACCACAACCTTACCTCAACCTTACAACTTAATAATAACCTTACCACAGCCTTTACCCATAAGCTTACCTCAACCTTTACATGTAACCTTACCACAACCTTTACATGTAAGCTTACCTCAACCTTTACTTGTAAGTTTACCTCAACCTTTACTTGTAAGCTTACCTCAACCTTTACTGGTAACCTCACCATCTGGGCGGAAATTGTGAGTTCATCTTAAGTCTACCTCAGCTCTATCGCATAACCTTACAAGCTATACGATTAACCCTTACCACAGCCTTACAGCAAAATACTGTGCTATGTGGGACATCACTAAAATTAGTATGAAGTTTGTGAATCTGATGAAGAGAGGAGGGTGGGTAAAAAAGTGAGGATGAAACAAAGATTACGAAATGGATATTTAAAATTAGAGGGTTTTATTTAAGAAAACAAATTTTTTTAATTGTGCCTCACATTGGGCCGCGGAATTTCACATTGGGTTCAGTGCCCAATTTGAAAATTATTTTAGAATTTCTAATCCTGTAACTCCAAAACCCCCCAAGGTTTGATTTTTCAAAACCTATTTATCTGTAAAAAATTTTGGGCCCATTATCTTCGATTGGGCCCAATATTTTGGGCACTTATACCACATGTCTGAACGCAGAATTTCATGGGATTACGAATTTGATACTGAAAATTGGTAGTCTCATTTTAAAAAACCAGTTTTTTCATTGTAAGGCCCAACATTGGTCTCCGGGACCAATTTTTTGGTTTCAAAAAATGAGATCTTTTTGTTTGGAACAACTTTTGTGTTGAACATTTTTTACGAAAATTCGTATCTTTCGAGATATTTGCTAGTTTCCATACTTTTGGAACACCCTGTATAACCCTTGATCAGAAGTTTTTTAAATATCACAGTCACCGTAACCGTAGTTCTCAAAAATCCCGATTCCGAGATAACAGCTTTTAAAGTTTCAAATACTCTTCTATGAGAAGGAGCTTAGTGGGTACACTTGTTCTAAAGACGTCTTGAGGATGTCTTTTGGACTTGTGACAAAAGATGTCTTTTGGACGTCTTTAATTTGTCCCCGTATGGTATATCTTAAAAACGTGAATAATATGTCTGAGGTACGTCCAAAAAGTTCTTATGTCTGTTCATAAAGATGTCTTTATCATGTCTAAAAGAAGTATTTTTCAGATTTTGAAAATAAAAAATTTTTCATAAAAATAATTTTTATATTTTATTTTCTATGTTCAACATAAACATCAAAACTGTTTAGGATAAATGTTATAGAAATTTCTTAAATTCGATTTATTTCATTGACAAATAGGTTCGTACAAATAAAACAAAAATCAAAATAAAGTCAAAATTTACACAGAAAATTAAAAGGTATTAAAATAATCTGCAACGCTTCTTATTTTAATCCATTTTTACTTATTTTAATACCAAAATGGATTAAAATAAGAAAAATTTGATTAAAATAAGAAGCGTTGCAGTTTATTTTAATACCTTTTAGTTTTCTGTGTAAGTAAGATAATAAATAATTAATGTGTTTTAAGTTAAAAGATATTCTAAAGAAAAAAAATTTCTAAGTCCCAAAGACGTCTAAAGGACATCTTTTGGTAGTCTTTTTAGACTTCCTTTCCGAATGTCTTTTAGACGTTTTTTTCGATGTATTTTAGACGTCTTCTGGCCAGACATATAACGCCTTAAAGATGTCCTTTGTATATCTTTATGATGTCTTCGAGACATTATCATCAAAGTCTTAGAATGTCCGCGGATAAAAAAAGACGTCTTTAAGACGTTTTTTAGACGTCCCAGTGCCCACTGGGAGCGGATTAAAACAGTCATAACTTTGATTCTAATGCACCGATTTTGATGAAATTTTGGGAAACAATACTCGATAGTATGTACTTTTTATATGTGCAATGAAAAAAAACCGATTTTTTGACCCATGAAAACCCAGATATCACGCAAGTCTGCTGCCAACTTGCAGCCGACTTGCAATGCAAGTCGTCTGCAATTTTGGAGCTAGCTGGGAAGGTACATAACCCCGTACTCTTAGCCCTATTGAAAATCCCTGTACAAGATCTTGAACAAGAAAATGTACTTGTTCAGCAGCTGAACTTGTACCTGTTCTGGTAAGAAAAAGTAGAAGATCTTGTACAATTTCCGCACCAGAATTTGGAACAAGGTCTTGTATTAGAACTTGTACAAGATCTTGCACAAGATCGTGTACAAAAAATATATTTAATATTTGTATATAAGAAAATGTACAAGGACTAGAATATTTTCTCGTACAGGTTCATTTATGTCTTCGTTTAGTGAAAATTAAAAACTTTAAAGGCTGCGCAGTAGTTTTCTTAGGACTTTACAGCTGCGCAATAATTTTTGGCATGCTTGAACAAAAAATAATTCTAAATTATTAAAATCTCAAATTTTTTTCAAACAAAATTTTTTTAAATGAACTTGTACAAGAACATGTACAAGAAAGTGTACATCTTCTTATATACAAATATTAAATATATATATTTACTTGTACAAGTTCTCGTCCATGAACTTGTTCCAAATTCTGGTGCCGAAATTGTACAAGATCTTGTACATGTTCTTACCAGAACAGGTACAAGTTCAGCTGCTGAACATGTACATTTTCTTGTTTAAGATCTTGTACAGGGTTTTTCAATAGAGAGGACACTTCACCCTAACGCCATGCTATTGTAGCAGGAGTTGCACTGCCATTGGAACACTGCTGTTTTAACATGAAACACTGCCGTTTTAGCACTGTGATATACTGCAAAACGGCAGTGTTTCATGTTAAAACAGCAGTTTCTGACAATTTCTTTCTCTCAGTGCATACAAAAATTTAAGGCGTGCTTGAGTTTAAAAAAAAAAAATTTAACATTTTTTTTAATCCTTATAGTGTAAAAAATACGCATGTAAAATATTATGAAGAAATTCAGATTTTTAACAAAGTTATACAAGAATATATACCTACATGTACGCAAAAACGATGTGAACATAAACTTTAAACTCATTTTTCTGGAAACAATTTTTTGAAACTGGTACCCCCTGTATCAAAAAATCTAAACGAGATTTTTAGAATTTCTTTTTTGCATGTTTTTAAAACACCATAGTTATGAGATTGAATGGAATTAATTAAACTTTATAATTTCTAAATCCGCCATTTTTAATTTTTTAATAAATAAAAAATTTAAAATCAGCGCCCTCTATAACCCCAAAGTAATGTGATGGAATGGACATAATTAAAGTTTAAAATTTTTTCAATCCGCCAGTTTGAATTTTTTAGTCAATAAAAAATTCGATAATAGCGCCATCTATAACCCCATAGTGATGAGATTGAATGGAAATATTTAAATTTTCATAATATGTCAATTCACCAATTTCAATTTTTGTGTAAATGAAAAATTCGAAATCAGCGCCTTCTATAACCCTCTGGAAAAAAGTTTTAATGTTATTAATTAAATTTAAAAAAAATTATTGATATTTATTGTTAATAATAATTGTAATTTAATTTTATTATTATTATTTCTATTATTATTATTATTATTATTATTATTATTATTGTTTATAATAATTATTATTTATTTCGTGTTGGTAATTTTGAAAGCAATTCTATTAGGAATCTGATTTCTTTACATTATATATTTAAATGGCTTAAATACTGCCATCTGTCGGTGCACCCTACCAACTTGCGATTTGCTGTCGGTATATGTATACTGTTACAATACACATTATTTTAGATGTATTAATCATTTAATATTAATAATTATTCAATGATAATTTTATTTTTCAATAATATAATTACATTTTTCCACTATTTTTTATTACATTTTACTTATTATTTCTCTATATTTACTTTTTTTTTGTTTAAATATAGACAAAATCTTTACCATTTTCATGAAAATATACTTTACTTGAAATAATTTTTTTTTCACTTACTTTTCAATAATCCAATATAAATAGGGTATCTATTTATTCATGAACACTTTTTCTATATATTCTAATACTTACCCAACCTTATTTTTATATTTAAACTGTAAAAATAATCAAAAAAACAAAACGTCGGCTCCCCGACGCTTTCCCGACGTTTAAACGTCGGCTAAGCGCACAACCTATCCGCCAGGGATGTCTCTCTTTCTGTTGCTTTCACATTATACATGTGTACACATATGTGACCACGTCTGAGAAAAGGGTGCTATCTACCAAAATCAACTTTTCGAGAAAAACGCGTCTAAAGTTTTACTACCAATTAAAATGGATTTCTTGAACCATTTTATATTTCAAAGGATCTAAATAGGTGTTCCTTATGTATTTTTTTATGCTGAACACGATTTTTATGGTTAAATAATTTTTTGAGCATCAGTGTTATTGTTATAAGCAATTTGTTTTGCAAATGTAAAAATATGAAATTTTAAAATTTAATTTAAACAACTTCCTGATGTCCTAGATGTCTGAAATTTTTTTTGCACCTTTAGAACTGACAACCGAATGGTTGTCAAACAACCATCCATGGTTTTCTTTACCTACAGAACCAGGATGCCGATGATGGGTATACTTAAAGATCATCTACGAGAATTAAGCTCAAATTTTTTGTTAATGGTTTTGGCATTCATATTCCAGGTTTGGGAAAATATCCTGAAGACTTGGACAACCAGGTCGCCGATGACGGGTATACTTAAGGGTCATCTTCGAGAATTCAGGTCGAATTTTTTGTTTATGGTTATGACATTCATATATAAGGTTTTAAAAAATATTTTTTGCACTTGGACAACCGTGGTTGTTTGTCAGGTATTCCATGTAAGTAGAAAATTTTTAAATTATTTTATTAGTGAATTTAATTCTAATAATAAAATTTTTTAAATAAAAAATAAGTTTAAACAATTAAATTAATTATTACTTTTAATTTATATTACACACAATAAAATAAAAATATCTTATTTTGGAAAAATATAGAAGCACATATTCTACTTACATAGAGACAGTTATATCAAAAACTTGAGAACGAAAACATGTACTTTTCAGTTTTGAAAAATTCATAAGTTTTTAATTTTTTATTTTAAACAAAAATACCAAGAGTGATTTTTGTCTTAGAATTACTAAAAATTGTCATTAAAAAACTTTTTAGAAAAAAAATTTTTTTTTAAATTTGTTTAAACAAATGAAAAAATTTTTTTTAACATTTGGGACTTGTTGCATTGCATTTTTAGGACCTTAAACTATAAGAAACCGTCATAAAAAAAATTGATTTTTTGGTCGATAACACCCTTTTATCAGACGCGGTCACATATATGCCTGATGAAGATCGCTTTTCTTGACCTGGTGCTCGCAAATTTATTTTGTTATATTTAAAAACAAAATACTTTATTTTCAGAACATACATTTTTATTAAAAATATGAAAAACATTAAAATATAATAATAATATTTTTTTTTATTTAAACATTAAAATATAATAATATTTTAATTTTATTAAATACTGTTAAAAACACACAATAGAAAAAAATTATTTGATTTAACATTCAAGTAATTCAAAGTAATTTGAAAAATATTTACTTTTATCAAACATTTTTTATTTGGTCCAAAAAAATATGTATCTTTTATTTAAATAACTACAATTATTTAAATCACACTTATTTGAACAAAATAAATCGTATTCGGTTAAAGTGTTCGTGTTGAGGATTGCCAACTTAAAAAAAATTTTGATGTTTTTGTCAAGAAACTGACACATTTAATTTTTTTAAAAGTGTTCGTGTCCTCAACTCAATACGACACGATGACAGTGACAGTCCCTGGTTATATATAATAAAATCGTATTCCTTACGTCAAGACGAATCGATTGATATATATATATAAAGTATACATTTGAGGTAAATTTAAAGAATTAATGAAAGTTAGAAAATCAAAAATTCACATATTGGCTATAAAATTTTGTGTTTTTTTAAATTAAAGTTTTATATTTTGATATATTTTTTTTTGATATATGAAATAATTGTATTACTTACGTCAAGACGAATCGATCGATATATATAAAGTATACATTTGAGGTAAATTTAAAGAATTAATGAAAGTTAAAAAATCAAAATCACGTTTTGGCAATAAAATTTTGCTTTCTCCACGAGGAAGCAAATTTTTTTGCTGATCGTAAAAAGGAAGCAAAATGTTCATGTAATGAACATCTGAATTTACAACTTGTTTTTCTTTAATTACAATCTTTTCGTTTGAGACTAAAACTGAGGGGAGCATTTAGCAACTGATAATTCATCACACGGTAAGTAAAATCATTTTATCATTTCTGGTTTCAGGAAAAATTGTAGTGATATGTATCGAAACTGCCGAAGATAACAACAATTATAATAATATCGGGTGAAATTCACCCGCTAACACTGTCACGCATTTTTACATTGTTTTCCACGATCGATTTCTCCATCAACCAGGCACTGACGCAAAACTCCCACAACTCATTAGACAGGTGATGATGTCTCATTAGAGCACATTTGCATCCAGTCCTTTGACAACGTGGTAGGAAAGGATGTCTGGCAAAATATTGAGGGCGGCCCAAGTGGCAGTTCGGCAGTTAGACCACGTAAGCCTCCCTCTACGAGAGTTCTCTGTTCTTTTACATGAGAATGTGCTAGGACCTGTCCCGACGGTGCTGAAATTGACTAGAGATATCGACCGTAGGTTTTCCAGCAAAAAAAAGTAATTAAAAAATTAAAAAAAAAACAAGGCAAAACTAAACAAATAAGAAAAATTAAACCAAAAAAAAACTTTAGTCATATATGAGAGATTCTTTTTCAATCGCCCCAGCCCAAAAAGTCAATGTTCTGGGATTGGCTTCATACTTTGGTAAATTGTTGTCCTATATGATAGTAATAAATCCCTAAAATATAAACTCATTAAAAAAAAATTGTAGAAAGTAGAGGGGGTTGAAGTTTTGACGTTAAGGGTAACATTGTCATTTTCAAATCCGTATAACTATGACAAAAGTTAATGGATTTTAATTTATCCATAATGAATTTTAATGCATTTTTCACGTACATTTCAAAAATGTATACAAAATTTATAAAAAAAATTTTTTGACCCCTTTTTTTCAAAATCAACCCTTATTTTTCGATTTTCACCCCTTCGGGTATTTTTTTTTTTTTATTATTTTCATTGGAAAGCTGAGGTTTTTTCCCATGAGCTATGTAAATATGAAAATGTGACAACAATAATTTTGTGAGAAACAGAATATTAATGTAGGCGGTGCCGATAAGGGGTATACCTAAAGATCATCTTCGAGGATTTAGGTAGGCACCGCCTGCTTTAATATTCTGTTTCTCACAAAATTATTGTTATCCCATTTTCATATTTACATAGCTCGTGGGAAAAAACCTCAGCTTTCCAATGAAAATAAAAAAAAAAAAAAAAATATCCGAAGGGGTGAAAATCGAAAAATAAGGGTTGATTTTGAAAAAAACAGGGTCAAAAAATTTTTTTTTTAATTTTGTATACATTTTTGAAAAGTACGTGAAAAATGCATTAAAATTCATTATAGATAAATTAAAATCCATTAACTTTTGTCATAGTTATACGGATTTGAAAATGACATTGTTACCCTTAACTGCACCCTTATCGGCACCGCCTACTTTAATATTCTGTTTCTCACAAAATTATTGTTGTCCCATTTTCATATTTACATAGCTCATGGGAAAAAACCTCAGCTTTCCAATGAAAATAAAAAAAAAATACCCGAAGGGGTGAAAATCGAAAAATAAGTGTTGATTTTGAAAAAAAAGGGGTCAAAAAATTTTTTTTCAAATTTTGTATATATTTTTGAAAAGTACGTGAAAAATGCATTAAAATTCATTATAGATAAATTAAAATCCATTAACTTTTGTCATAGTTATACGGATTTGAAAATGACAATGTTACCCTTAACGTCAAAACTTCAACCCCCTCTACTTTCTACAAATATTTTTTTAATGAGTTTATATTTTAGGGATTTATTACTATCATATAGGACAAGAATTTACCAAAGTATGAAGCCAATCCCAGAACATTGACTTTTTGGGCTGGGGCGATTGAAAAAGAATCTCTCATATATATATATGGGTACATTGTGTACATAGCGCGCTCTTTTGTTTGTCAACTAGACTGGTTGAAGTTTTTGTATGGGTAATACAATTACCCTTTTCAAGTAGTTCTTCGCTGATAAATTGACGCTGTTGGTCGATGTTGATGATGTGGTTGAGGATGTTTCTTCCAGGATCCTGAAGTTTTCGAAATTTAATTGTCAGGATCGGGTTGTTGATATAGGATTCTCAGTTGTTTCAAGAGTTGATGTTTGCCGGCGTGACACAGGTTCGTCAGCTGTTGAGGTCATCTCCAGGAATTCTGCTCCTTGTTCTAAATTCACTGATGTTGATGGGATTTTCTTAGATCTTTGAACATATGTGTATTCGCCTTGGTTCTTCTTCCTATAGCCTGCTTCTAAAACGGGGTCAACTTCATCTTTTTTTAATTTGATTTTGTTAGTGACAATGTTGATCTTTCTAGTGATCGAGTTTCTACACAGGAGAAGAAGAGTGACGATGCTGAGAAGAATCAATGCTCCAAATGATCCATAAACAAGAATGGACTAATGGTACTTCCATTTACGCTGCATCGCAAAATCCTCTAACTTTTGTTCCAATTCTTCTAGAGTTTTGGAGTTGGTCTCGAAACTGGGAATCCTTGATTTTGTTCGGCTGCTCTCTTCAACTTCCATCGTAGTCGTTAAATGGGAATAGGTAGAAAATACACTTGAAATCCGTTTTAGATCCAGATGTAACTCGGATTCGTATAGGATTTCCGTTTGGCCTATCTGAGTTGCTGTTGCTGGGATGGTTATATCTTTTGTTTTTGCTGAACATCCTGGGGGTAACCTTATTATCCCAGTGCCTGTGACATTTATTTTGATCGGATAAGCAGAGTGGAAGATAATTAGTAACACTTTCGGTTTGGCCAAGGAATAAAGCCAGGCTGCTAAAGTTTCCAAAAAGATTCCAGACTTGAAGTAATTCGGATATCACAGGATCTTAGTACTTAGTCCGTGGGATTGGTCATCAGCGATACCTCACAGATTGGTCTATTCTAAAGGTCGTAAATGGGTAATCCTTTCAAACATGCATGGAACGATGTCGTTGTTCTACAATTTTCCCAATCTTCATTTTTAAGCAGGAGATAGGTTCTTTGCTCTTTGTCAACGATTAAGTAATCGTATGTAGGATTCACGTATGCCCTGGCGGATCCGTTTCCAAATTCACCTTGAAGGGTTGGTAGTGGATGTAGTTTGAATGCTGCATATTTATCTTGTTCCAGGAGAGGAATGTCTATCAAAATTTTGATTTTGTGGTCCTCGCATAGAATACTGGTTGTGGCTACTTAAATCAATTCGTCAACGCTGACCTTGGGTCCAGGTATGGGGAAAATAACATCAGTGGCGTTATTTCTGATGTCGTTGACGATAGGTCCCAATTGTTCTGAAGATAAAATTCCAGGATGAAGATGTCCTCTTCTAGCATCGTGAACTGCGTCTAGCATTGTTGTCGTCGTTCGAATGTTATGATCAAGTCCCAATTTTATGTCAGCCAGTGTTTTGTCCTGGAGTTTGGAGTATTCTTGGAATTCAGAATGTTTAAATTGTACATTTAGTTCCTTATTCAGGGTGTCGAAAGATTGGTGTAGTTCCTGCAAGACTTCGTCGTGATGTTGCACCTGACTATGCAGACTTTCTAATTGAGACCTAACCACATGTGTCTGCTTTCCAACAAGGTGTGATAAGTTTGCTTGTGCTTCATTCAATTCCTGCATAACTGCTTCGTAATGTTCACCATCTTCGTAGTTTAGTACACCAGCTGTGGGTCCTGCAGTCTTTCCAAGGAATCAAAAAAGAGGAACACTGCGTCGAGCTCGAAAATGTGATGATACCAATATAGGAAGATTCTGGCGTGTTATTTCTAGTTCTTCTATTTGCCGCTGAATTTCTCGTTGTAGGTCTGCAGCTATCTCCCATCGGTCCTCCCAGGGAAATGACTCGATTCGGACTCCGCACCATTCTTCTCTTGGAAAGCATTGCTGCTTCACGTCGTTCAGTTTGTAATTAAAATCCTCGAAATGCCTCACTTGTTTGCCGATGTCCAGGAAGATGCTGATCCTCCAATTACTGACTGACCTTCTTACTTCTCCCAAATATTCGTAATATATCCCACTACTTATGTCAAGTGGGGTAATCTGGTATCCGGGACCGTCAATTGGTCCTATTGGGATTGGATTGATCTGCGCCTTCACGATCAGTGAGTTGGAGAGGTGCAAAATGACTAAGTATTGTGCCAAGTACATCTTTTCTACAAACATTGTAATGTATATTAATAGCAAATTTTTTTGTGAAGGTGATAGTTAGAGATAGGTAATCATCACCTTGTCTTTGTGTTTGGCGAATCTTTCGCCATTGTCATCTTCTAAAACGACATTATTATTTTGGGTTAACCTACAACAGTGTACGGACCATTAGCTCGATTGTCGAACTTGTTCGTCCTGGCCTCTTTATAGGTATAGACTTGGTCGCCAACCTTGACCTTCAATGGTCTTGACTTTCGGTCATAAAATTCTTTGGAGCGTTGTTTTGCTCCTTTAAGCTTGTCGGCTGCCAGATTCTGAAGTTCGTGCAATCGGACCACAAGATCCTTTAGGTATGAACCATAGGTTTCTAATTCTGGTCCAAGTGGTAGGGAGGAAGGGATCCGGGCTACTCGTCCAAAAACTAACTCGAATGGGGTTAGATTAGTAGCTTCATGAACCGACGTATTGGATGGCAAAAGGAAGTAGACGAACCCAATCGTCAAAATCTTGAGCGTAGTGATTAATATAATCTGTCAATTCAATATGTCTTCTCTCCAACGCTCTGTTAGTTTGAGGGCGGTATCCGGAAGTCGTAAGTTGTTTTACCCCAAAGATGCTTTCAAGTTTCCGCATTCCTGATAAAAGCTCCGTCATTTTATTTTGAGAGAGTGCTCCTAGAAGGTCACCCGAATTGGCCATTCGGCAATGTTTCTGATTGTCTAAGGTCAAAGTATGTCTCAAGTTGGTTAGCCCAGTGATTACGTCATTCCAATTGATTTCGTCAAAATGTCGCTTTTTTACAATAATTGAGAATACCTTATAGCGTCCACAGATAGTGACGTACACCTGTCCTTTAATTGGTTTACTGTCTCTTATCTCCTGTAAGTCGATCTTTTCGGTTGCCACTAAAAGTTTCACAATGGGGTCAATGGGTTCACAGTCTTCGGAAATAAAGTGGGCGTAGTTGTCTCGTTTGTAAGTCAAAGGTTCTGTCCATTGATGTAAAATGTTTGGTGGGTTTAAATGAGCACAATTGTTGGGGTTATCTTCTTCATTGCCTGAGGAATCAGGGGAGGTGGAAGAATCACAATAAGGAAGGTTTAGGTCCATTAATAGGTTCCTTTTTGTCTTGGTTTGCCATTTTGGAACCCATTCTGTTATTCCTTGGACAAGAACCATTGAGTCAGTTTTAATTCTTAATCTGTTTATGCCGCCCTTCTTTGCTTGTTGGACGGCGGTGGCTGCTGCTTCGATTTCGGGTGCGTTGTTTGTTTGTCTACCTCTATATCTTCGTGAAACGTTGAGGGGATGATCTGGGCCGAACCAAACTCCTATACCTGAGGGGGGTCGTACACCGCCATTGTCACAACACGCACCATCCACATAAACGTTCGTATACGAGTCTAACAACTGGGGTGTCCATGGACTTAAGGGTGAAACTGGTTTTGGGACGTTTTCGGGAGTAGGGTTGTTTGTTTTCACAATATTAGGTGGAAGGCTGGGAAAATCAATACTGCTTGATCGAAACACTGGGGGATCCGAACATTCTTCATAATCACTGTCAGGAAAATTTTCTTGGGATGATGAACTGTCTTCTTTTCCGCCAGGGGGATTGTTGTTCGATTTCATTTTACGTTTCCTTAGTCGCTTCGCCACGCAGCTGACATCCAAGTCTGTCGGATCAACTTTCAGAGGGGAACATAGGGTTCATCTCCATTTGGATCCTTTGTTTGTGAGGATCCTCTGGGTCTTCCTCTCGGTCTCAAAGGAGGTTGTGAGGATGGTCCTGGGGTAGGGGAATTAACTGTACCTTGTGGCCGTGATGTAGATGGTAGTTCTGACGGCCTCCGCAAAATAGCCTTGGGTTGAACTTGGGCGACTATTAAAGGTTTAAGTTTACTGGGGCCACCTACGGTTTTAATGGATGGGTGTGCTTTAGGGTCATATTTGGAAGGAACCTTGAAAGTTGGGGTTGGCCTCAAGGAGGGTTGTTGCTCCAAGGGGTTTGATGATCTGGTCCTTGAATTTGTTACTTCTTGTGAGTTGCCTTTCTTATTTTTCCTTTCAGGGTTCGTTTGTACATTGTCCTTGCCCTTATTTTTAAAAGAGGACCGTGTGGTAATAGGGAGTTCCCTGAATCGTTCTGTTTTGAGTTTCGGATGCGAGATATCATCATCTGAATCTGGTTCTTTAGTATCATCTATCTGAGTATCATCTATCATCCTATCTGAGTCCGAAGAGGAAGTTGCATCCATTTTTGTTTCATTTCTTTCAAGGGGGTTATTGGAAAGTGCCCCAACAATTCTGTTGATCTTGCCTGGCTTGTATTCGAATTTATATTGATAGTCCTGGAGTCTAAGTCTCCAACGCATGAGTCTCGCTCCAGGATTCTCAACATAAGACATCCAGTGAACCGGTTCAAAATCACATGCTAGAGTAAATTCTCGACCGTATAGATAGGGTCGGAAATTTTCTACAGCATACAAAATTGCCAGACATTCTTTTTCGGCCTTAGGATATTTTCGTTCATTTTCATTCAATGTTTTTGAAAAATATGCGACGGGTAGATCGATCCCATCCTTTTCCTGGGTGAGTATTGCACCGATTGCGTACTCCGAGGCGTCAGTTGTCAATTTGAACCTTTCGGCGAAATTTGGATATTGCAGAATAGGTTTGCGACACAGGTATTTTCTAAGCTTTAAAAAACATTTCTTTTGGGGTTCGTTCCATTCCCACTTGCTGTCCTTTTTCAGTAGGTCAGATAGGGGTTTGGCTAATTTAGCATAATCTTTAATAAATCGGCGATAATATCCAGAGAGTCCTAAAAAGCTTCGAATTTCTTTTTGGGTCTTGTGTTGTGGAAAATTCTTAATAGCTTCGATCTTATCCGGGTTTGGTTTTATACCGTTCTCGCTTATTATATGGCCGAGATATGCTACTTCTGTTTTTAGAAATTCACACTTGTCGGGTTGTCATTTTAAATTAGCTTCTCGAAGTTTGGAAAAAAGTCTTCGTGCTCTCCTATCATTTTCTTCGAGTGTATCCGAGTAAATTATAATGTCGTCCAAATACACGAATGCTTCCGTGTCGAGCATTGTACTTAGGACATTATTGAGTAGTCGCTGGAAAGTGGGGGGTGCATTTTTAATGCCAATAGGCATTCTTCGATACTCGAAATGTCCATTGCGTGAGGAAAATGCAGTTTTGTGTCTGTCATCCGGGTGTGTTACAAATTGGTGAAAACCGCTCGCAAGGTCGAACACCGTGAAGTACCTAGCTTTCCCGAGACTGTCAAAGATGACGCTGGTGTTGGGGAGGGGAAAAGCATCACCTTTTCATTTAGGGCCCTATAATCGATAACAACCCTCCACTTTTTTCGCCAGAGGCGTCAAGTTTTTTCGGTACTATTAAAAGTGGAGAATTGTAATTTAAATTAGAATTCCCGATTATACCGCTATTAAATTGTTTAAGGAGCTGAGTGTCTATTTGCTCTAGGGCTTCATTAGGAGAGCGATATTGTTTTCTTCGAATAACCTGTTCATCAATTGTCAGGATTCTGTGTTGGATCAGATGGGTGCACGAAAGCATTTCTCCATTTAAATGAAATATATCCGTGAAGTCCTCTGCCCATCGATTCACAAAGTCGTTTTCTTCCTGGGTCAAATGGGACACATGTAGGGCATTTTTCACTTTTACTACGCGATCGGAGTACTCGGTTTCGGAATTGATTAAGGGACTTTCCGTATCGGAATCTGAAAATTCTTCTCCAGGAAATTTACAAAAATCAAAAGGAATTATTTCTTGCGGGGTAATATGTACATCAACGTCTTCCTCGGTAGTGCTGATTGCCATTACATGGCAAACATTGTCTTTGTTAGATACCAAGGCTTCGCCTAGATAAATTCCCTTTGGAGTTTGTATTCGCGAGAGGTATCCTTTACATAGTTCGGGGTGAGTAGTGTCTTTTGCCACGGGTCTTCTTGTCCTTGCTTTTAAACTAAGGACTCTGGCAAAAGGTTTTATTTGTGGTTTTAGAATCTCTTTCGCTTTCAGTGATTCTCTATCTATAAAAGGGATAGGGGTCACTGGTTTAGAGATAGTGACAAAAGCATTATGCCTTAATGAAATTTGGGCCTGCTCTAATCGAAGGTAGGGCCTTCCTATAATTCCATGTGTAGAAATGGGATAATTATTTTTAACTATGTGAAATTCTACAGGAATGTCGAAGAGTGTTAGTTCGTCTGTGCCCAATGTTTTTACGGTGTGAATCGTGATTCCAGTGATCTTAGCACATTTGCTTCGTGTAAATGTGAGGTCAGGACTCAATACACACACTTTAATCAAATTTGTGTCGGATCCAGGATCTACCAGAAAGTTGACCTTGGGTATCCTGAATTCAGGTGCAGATAACTGCACTACTGGGGAGTCTTCGGCTTGGTATCCTGCTCTAAAGACCCTATTTGGTTGTCCGCAAAGTGGACGCTCCGTTGACGCTGGGGAGTGGGACTCGCTGCCGCGTCTAAGCGTCCAGTCGGCTGAAAGTTTAAATTTCCTTGTGGAGAATTTAAACTTTCTTGCAGACCAGGGGATACCGAACGGGGTGGAGTGGCACTTGGTTTAAATCCTGACTGCTGCCGGTTGTAGTTAGGTTGGTATCCCATTGCCTGTCCAGAGGTAGATTGGTAGACCATGGGCTGCATAGGAGAGGATTGGAACGCCATCGGTTGAAGAGGGGGTTGGTAATTCATAGGTGGAATGAATTGGGGCATCATTGTCCTATAAAAGACCGCTAGTTGCTCAGAGGTAAACTGGGGCGTCTCGTTATTTGATCCTCGTGATGATCTCAGAATCGAGGTTTCCTTTTCGCCATCGGATTTCCGTTTGTCCGAAGATGGTTTCTCGGCTTGTCTGGAATAAGGGCTGGGGGATCTTGGTCGTTCCTCAGGCACAGTCTATAATCGTTAGTATTAGGAGTTCACTTTCAGGAAACACACGAGTACGCGTGTTGGGGACATCGGCTTCGCGAAATCGTCTATTATACTTTGCTTCGACGGCATGTTTTGCACCACTTAGAAGTCCGTGCTACCTATCGTTATAGTCCCGCACAGTTTCGGATTGTTTCATCCTTATTGTCATGATATTTTCGAAATACCATTGGTATTTTTTTGTAGATGCAAATCGTTTTTGCAAATGGGCGACAAGCTCGTCCACCCTATTGAAATGTTTATCTCTAACACTTTCCCTAGCCGCGCCCTTTAACTTACTAAGGACTGCTTTAAGAAAACCCGGTTCTGTGGCATCAGTGGTGAATACGACACCATTTGCTACATCTTATAGAAATTATCTTAAGGGTAGTAGAGGGGGTTGAAGTTTTGACGTTAAGGGTAACATTGTCATTTTTAAATCCGTATAACTATGACAAAAGTTAATGGATTTTAATTTATCTATAATGAATTTTAATGCATCGGGTATTTTTTTTTTTTATTTTTATTGGAAAGCTGAGTTTTTTTCCCATGAGCTATGTAAATATGAAAATGGGACAACAATAATTTTGTGAGAAATAGAATATTAAAGTAGGCGGTGCCGATAACGGGTACACCTGAAGATCATCTTCGAGGATTTAGGTAGGCACCGCCTAATTTAATATTACGTTTCTCACAAAATTATTGTTGTTCCACTTTCATATTTACATAGCTTATGGGAAAAAACCTCAGCATTCCAATGAAAATAAAAAAAAATTCCTGAAGGGGTGAAAATCGAAAAATAAGGGTTGATTTTGAAAAAAAAGGGGTGAAAATTTTTTTTTTTAAATTTTATATGCATTTTTGAAAAGTACGTGAAAAATGCATTAAAATTCATTATGGATAAATTAAAATCCATTAACTTTTGTCATAGTTATACGGATTTGAAAAGGACAATGTTACACTTAACGGCACCCTTATCGGCACCGCCTACTTTAATATTCTGTTTCTCACAAAATTATTGTTGTCCCATTTTCATATTTACATAGCTCATGGGAAAAACCTCAGCTTTCCAATGAAAATAAAAAAAAAATACCCGAAGGGGTGAAAATCGAAAAATAAGTGTTGATTTTGAAAAAAAGGGGTCAAAAATTTTTTTTTCAAATTTTGTATACATTTTTGAAAAGTACGTGAAAAATGCATTAAAATTCATTATAGATAAATTAAAATCCATTAACTTTTGTCATAGTTATACGGATTTGAAAATGACAATGTTACCCTTAACGTCAAAACTTCAACCCCCTCTACTTTCTACAAATATTTTTTTAATGAGTTTATATTTTAGGGATTTATTACTATCATATAAGACAACAATTTACCAAAGTATGAAGCCAATCCCAGAACATTGACTTTTTGGGCTGGGGCGATTGAAAAAGAATCTCTCATATATATCTACCTATATTACAAAAAGATATCGCCGCCAACGCCGCCGCCGCTGTTCCAAGACTCTGAATATAGCCGCAAGTCAAGAGAAGGGGGGGGGTAGAAGAGAAGGGAGGGAGGGAAATGCGGCTATATTCAGAGTCTTGGAACAGCGGCGGCGTTGGCGGCGATATCTTTTTGTAATATAGGTAGATATATGTATATGCCTACGAACACATACACGTATATTTGTGTGCTCTTTTACACGCAAACTTGTCAGTCTCTTCTTTTCGAGAGGGGAACAAACTATCTTTCCTATTTTCTTTTCTCTTACGCCACCGCGGAATATTCCTGCAAACTTGCTTTAAGGAAATTGAGAATGCGGAAAATTATAATCTATCGCGTTGGCTGATTTTGTTTGTGGCGCAGATAATGGTACTTGATTTGAAATTTTTGTTCAGTTGAGCATAGTCGATATAAAATCGGTTATTCGCTTTCTTAAAAACCAGCACTAAGGGGATGTTACAAGGCGCCAAAGACGTAGGTGTTAAATCTTTGAGTAGTCTCGTCAGAGTCGTTTGAACTATCGTCTAAGTGTTGTTGTAAGAGTTTTATTCTGCGACGAGCCAATTCCTCCTCTCTTTCTTCACTTTATTAATGGGTCTGATTTTTAATGTCGGTTCTGTAAGGTTATAATAAATTTCCGAACTCGGAACTCTTGTCGCTGGTTGTTTTTCTGTAATTGTGGGTGCACTCTTTCTTCCTGCAATTTTTCCCCACCTCTTTCCTGCTCTTTTTCCTCTAGGGTTTTTATTGGGAGAAAATCCGTTTATACTGGACGACATTTTGAAATATCCATTATCGAAAATTTTCCTTTCTTTTCACTGATTTTCATTAATTCCACGCCAGGAATTCGTTACATTTATATCAACTCAGCAAGTAAAACTTTCCTCACAGAGAGATCGTATTAAGACCAGCGCTTCTGAAGGCCAGGCTCCTCCGAAAACCGTGTTTTTTTCAAACAAATTTTATTTATATTACAAAAAATATTTATAAATCAAAGTTTTTATAAATTAAAAGACTTATAAAAGTACTACTTGAAAAAATTTTTTTTTCTTATTTTTTCAAAAT
Organism: Leptopilina boulardi; assembly: GCF_019393585.1. Lineage (NCBI taxonomy): Eukaryota > Metazoa > Arthropoda > Insecta > Hymenoptera > Figitidae > Leptopilina > Leptopilina boulardi. Next base: position 799,279 of record NW_026137695.1, on the reverse strand, counting down.
GGCGGCTCCTAAAATCGCTGCCGAAACGCGTCCTTCGTGTTGGTGTGTGACAGGATAACTCAAAAACGAATCATCTGAAAGCAAAAATCAAAACGGTTTCTTAATCTATATCACATTGGCTATGGTGTAAACTACAACCAAAAATATTCATTGTTATTTACAAAAGTTATAAACAATTAAAAGTGAAAAAAAGGGTAAAAAACTTAAAAAGTCTGCCATTTTGTTTTTTTTTGTGAAAATATTTTATTGTAGTTCACACCATAGCCAATGTGATACAGATTAAGAAACCGTTTTGATTTTTGCTTTCAGATGATTCGTTTTTGAGTTATCCTGTCACACACCAACACGAAGGACGCGTTTCGGCAGCGATTTTAGGAGCCGCCATTTTGAAAAAATAAGAAAAAAAAATTTTTTCAAGTAGTACTTTTATAAGTCTTTTAATTTATAAAAACTTTGATTTATAAATATTTTTTGTAATATAAATAAAATTTGTTTGAAAAAAACACGGTTTTTGGAGGAGCCTGGCCTGAAAATGACGAGGTACAAAAGAGAATTGTATTTTCTTTCTATCTCGCTTTTCCTTATGGAAAACTATTCAGATGCAACATAGGAATTTTCGATCTCGCGGTGTCGTATCGGCAACAGCGATGGAAAGTAACTGGTTTTATAATCAATTTAATAGTTCTAAAACTTCGTTTTACCACAATTCTCTTAAAGGGAAAACCTCAAGTGAAAAACATTTTTATAAGAAAATTTCAAACAGTATTTATAAATTTTGGAATTGTAGTAATCCTAATTTAATGGCGCTTTGTCTGACAATTATTCCCGTTGTAATGTGACAATCTTGCGAGAAGAAAGAGTCCACTACAAAAACCGATCTCGATTCCATTTACTAGTAGAAAAACAATGCCTAAGATTTCTGCATATTCGTCGTTTATGCAGTCTCCCGACGGGAAACCAAGAATCGCGCAGTCTGTCTTAAGTTGTGTCTCACAAATATAATTAAGTTTGGTATCGTTATTGACAGGGATTTCTAAACTATTCCAGAGGTGTTCCGAACGTACTGTCATAGTTTGTGCACTGTTATATTTTACTCGAATAGTCATGGTAATTTAGTCATGACAAAAAATAATATTTGTTTATTATAAAATTATTTTTCCGTTCAGTCTTTTAAACGAGAAACTGACCGTTTCTAATCTTCGAACTCTAAGGTCTTGTTTAGTCGTATGAGTAAGCACGTCAGCTGATCCAACAAGTGTGAGTAAGAGTCTCTGTAATTCTCGTCGGTTAACAATGCCTCCGTGGTGAAGTGGATGTTTTAGGTTATATGTCACAAAATAATCTAATTTAATTTGTGATTCTGGTTTAATTCGTCTATTTAAGGGATGAAATCTATATTCTGATTTTACCGAAACTTGATTTTCCGTAACAATTTCGTTTTTAGCGAGGGTAGTCTCTATTTTCTTATCTGAATTTTCCGATTTGTATTGAATATTTTTATTGCGTGAATTAATTCGTTTTTTTGAGCGACCGCCACGGGGCCTAATTTTATTTGGCATAATTTGAATGATTCATAGCAAAAAAAAAATTAAAAATTAATAGTTTTCAATTACTTCTTTAACAGAGTAAAGTGGCCCTTAAACAGAAAAGTTGAAATAAGATTCCTAATAATTCCGTAATTAGAGAGTGCGAAAAGGTGACGATAAGTAACACGAAAGGCAATAAAAGAAAAATTTCTATTAAAGACATGTTAAGTATAGAAAAAAATAGGTTTCTTTCTTTTGCAATGAGAATTATTCTTATTTCAAAATGAAACAAATTTTTAGGACTTCGCTGTTATGAATTTTGATTAGTCATCATCAACGACATAGTCGGAGAGCCAGAATCAAAAATTGAGAATGAGTCATCATCAATGACCAAGGTCAGAGAGCCAAATTCACAATTTTTCGCAATTCAAACAGGTTGTCACTTAAATCTTTGAATACATTAGGAAATTGAAAATTTTTCTTTTGAAAAATTTTCTCTTCTGAATTCTCAAAGTAAAGTATAAAGAATGGAGGAAAATATTAGGCAGTTAAAGAAAGTATCACTTCTTTCGGTTTTTTTCGATGAGAATTTTATCTTTATTTCGAAAAGAAAAAAATTTCCAGAGTTACTGTTATGAATTTCGATTAGTCATCATCAACGACATAGTCGGAGAGCCAAAATCAAAATTGTGAATGAGTCATCATCAACGACCAAGGTCGGAGAGCCAAATTCACAATTTTTCACTATTCAAACAGGTCGTCACGTACTTTTTGAATGCACTTCCAAATTGAAAGGTTTTTCCTCTGAAAAATCCTCTCTTACACAATTCTCAAAAAGAAGTTTGAAATTAGTTGATTAAAGTTTTTAACTATTCTTTTCTTTTAACTGAAAGAATTTTCGGAACCAATGTCTCAGATAATGTCATCATCAACGACCAAGGTCGGAGAGCCAAAATCATAAATTAGGATTGCGTCATCATCAACAACATAAGTTGGAGAGCCATAATCCAGAATTTATTTTTAAGACAAAGTCATTATGTACTTCTCTTTCAATATAAGGAAAAGAAAATCAAACACTCAATAAATTAGAATCATTGATTTTTAGTCTTGAAATGTTAGTAAGGTATAATTATAAGAATTTTAAATTAAAAGTAAACATGAAAATTTGTCGAAATTAAAAAATGTTTGAAAAACTCTAAGGTGATAATTGATGAATATCAATTGTTCCGATAACGTAGCTGGCAACAACGTAAGGAAAAATCACACCGCTGCCACCATCAGCTTGTTACGAACCGAAAAAATATTAATTATAAAAATTATTATCTCCTATGTCTTGGAGGCACCAAGCTGCCGAAATTAAAAAAAATTCCGTTTATTTTATGGGATCGTGTATCCTATTTTAAAAAAAACTGCCAAGTTACGTTATTCGAAAATGAATTTAAGGGATAAAACACAATAAAACAATTAAAACCCTTTTATATACATTTATTTTATAAAAAGAAATCTCGACTTTAAAATATTGAAATAATACAGTAAGATAAGAAGATGGAACGATACATGTTTTTAAAAACTTACTCTACTGCTTATGATACCGTCGCAAGCTAACGAGGGCGAGGCGTCGAGCTGCTATCCGACGGGCGGAAAAATGTACACACTTATCAAAGCGCGAAAATATAAATTAATAGCGCCCAAGAATGCACTTACGGGTCCACCGAATCTAAACAGCGCAGGCACCACACGTGCGGACTGGCCGGTCAAAAAGACAAAAATTCAATAATTTAATTTTATTCAAATTATTGGATTTCTATTAAACACGACTTCCGTTGGACTTCGTCGGCGTGAAGTATTCACTTTAAATTTTCGTCCGTCTAATTTTAATCACTATCTATGTAGTGGATTGCAAAAATTGAAAATCCGACTCACGGACGGGCTTAGTCCCGGCGTCTCAAAATCGTTTTTATGCCTCTAAAAAATTTCAGAGCTGACTCGCGAATGAGAGTTATACTGCAATTAATTGACTTCCGCGATGTTCTTTTATATGAACGTTTAGAGACTTCAGGTGGGAAAATTTTGTGGACTAAGGGTTTTTAACACGTGATCAAGGCGTGAGCTCTGAGCCTGTTACTATGCCAATAATGCTGAGTTTCTATTTTCTTTTAATCGTATAGCCAAATATAATAATATGCACTTGATAAAATCAAGCACGAGTTATATTGAAAAGCTTGTTTTCTCTTGGGTCTATTTTATGAATTTTCCTTGTTGGAAAATGTTTGGTTTTAGGTATATTTACCCTTTTTTCCATTTGTGACAATTACAACTTTGATGTTGCATTGTCATAGGCATGTAAAATTGTTAGGCCCAGAATACGTAATAAAATAGTGCAGAAGAAGATGGGAACTGAAGAATTTTTGTTCACGGAAAAGCTCATCGCGTAGATTTATTTTAAATATTATTTTTATTAAAAATTTTTTTTTATCTTGTATAATTTTTTTTTTCGTGAGAAGTCCAATTTTTAATGTGGTTCCTATGCCTATTTATACTCATTTTGGACCTACAAGTGATGATAGCGTGCCTCACAAAATAAGGTATCTATTGTTATCATTTGCAATTAATAATTCCTGTAAATTTTAAATGATAAACATTGCCGCAACGTCCAACGCATTTAGGGCGCTGCCGCAATGTTCGTTAACGCACTCGCAACATTGTCGTTCGCTACTTTCTTCAATTTTAAGTGGGGAACATTGCCGCAACGTTTAATGCGCTCAGAACGCTGCCGCAATGTTCATTAACACATTCGCAACATTCCCATTTACTAACTTTTACAATTTTGGTTTGGGAACATTGCCGCAACGTCCAACGCATTCAGGGCGCTTCTGCAATGTTCATTAACACACTCGCAACATTGTCGGTCGCTACTTTCTTCAATTTTAAGTGGGGAACATTGCCGCGACGTTTAATGCGATCAGAACGCTGCCGCAATGTTCATTAATACAATCGCAACATTCCCATTTACTAACATTTACAATTTTCGATTCGGAACATTGCCGCAACATATTGAACGCGGTTGCAATGTTCATTAACACACTTGTAGCATTTACAGCACTAAAATTAAAGATTTTCAATTAACTATGCGAATATAATTTTCATTTTTCAATGTTATATTTAATTATGAATACTCGTAGAAATAATATTAGAATATATGCACATATTTTTATTGGTGATATTTATGACATTTTGTTTTAGATATTTGTAATAATAATAATATGTGCATATGTTACATTTCAAGAATAAAGCCCGAGTCCGTTCTCGTCGCATTATGCTAAAAAGTGAATTCTATTATCAAAGTATTGTAGTAAAATTTACGAGAAGAAAATTTTACTACAATACAAGGAAAAAAAATCAAATTTTTATGTACTATCGTGACAGTAATTTACGCGTAAAAATACGTATGTGTACTAAATAGCAGTTCATCATATACAAAAATGTAGAAGTTAAAGGAGGGACAATGCAATTGTTTGCAATTTTATCGAAAAACCCGATTTCTTTCCTATCTAGCTCGTAGCCATCAAGTCCAATCTGTCTCCCTATATTTTTCCTGTAATCTACACGTAAAAATACGTATGTGTACTAAATGGCAGTTCTTCATACACAAAAATGTAAAAGTTAAGGGGGGTGGGGGTGACAGGGTTATATTTTGCAATTTTTTCGAAAAAACTGATTTCTTTCCGTTCTAGCTCGTAGCCATCAAATCCAATCTGTCTCGTTACATTTTTACTGTAATCTACACATAAAAATAAGTATGTGTACTAAATTGCAGTTCTTCTTTAAGAAAAAAGTGGCATTTAAGCGAGGGGAAAGAGTCTTTTTTTTAAATTTTTTTTCGAAAAAGACCGATTTCTTTCCTTTTTAGCTCGTAGCCATGAAATCCAATCTGTCTTGTTACATTTTTCGTATAATCTACACGGAAAAATACGTATGTGTACTAAATGGCAGTTTTTCATATAAAAAAATGTGGCAGTTAAGGGGAGTACAGTGTCATTTTTTGCAATTTTTTCGAAAAAAACCGATTTCATTCCTTTCTAGCTCGTAGCCATTAAATCCAATCGGTCTCGCTATAATTTTCCTGTAATCTACAGGTAACAATACGTCTGTTTACTAAAGGGCAGTTCTTCATATACAAAAATGTAGAAGTTAAGGGGGGGACTGTGTTATATTTTGCATTTTTGTCGAAAAAAACCGATTTCATTCCATTCCAGCTCGTAGCCGTCAAATCCAATCTGTCTGGCTATATTTTTCCTGTTATCTACACGTAAAAATTCGTATGTTTACTTAATTTGATTTCTTCATATAGAAAAATGTAGAAGTTAAGGGGGTGACAGGGTAATTTTTTGCAATTTTTTTCGAAAAACACCGATTTCTTTCCTTTTTAGCTCGTTCAGTGGTGGCCCCCACTAGTCGGCGCGGAATAGTATTTTAATTTCAATTTTGATAATTACAATTTCTAAATTTTGGTTCAGTCAATTCCAAATTTCATACTTGATTTAGGTCGATGTAACTATTTACATAGATTAAATAATAATAATGATAATAATAATATTTAGGTTTAATCATGCGAATTCATGCGTATCTATTTATCCCATTACATTCTATGGAGTATAGGCCTGGATATCCGATGATCCGCGACGCTTTACAGGTTATCCGGATTATCATCGGTGTTTATCATTCGGGAACATTGCGGCAAGGACTATTGGATTTAGAATATTAAACAGAACTAAGATTTCGAAACCGCAACCTTCCCAAAAATTCCGTTCGCTGGTTTACAGGTTGTTTACGGGTTGTTTACCTCAATTCAGAAAGACCTGAGTCCAATTGATAAACTAATAATAATAATATAAGAATATGGTTAATGACCCGTACCGAGTTTAAGAGCTGAAAAGAAATATTTTTAATTTCGAAATACATTTTATTTCTAATTTTCCAATTGCATTTGCGCGGAGGTATAGTTTACTATACCGGGAATGCTGACGCATGGAATTCCATAGCGATAGCATGAGCCTTGGACTTGCTGTTCGAGAAATAAAGCGAGTCCAGGGCAATTAAAATATAATTTAGCAAATAATAATTTGAAATTAAAATATTAAATGGTAAAAAAAATAATTAAATTTATTGTAAAGGTTCGACGTTACAAATCACCATGGAATTCCGTTTATGGTCCCCGATGAACTAAATGCTCTTGAATTCGACATGGGTCGTACATTAAATGGAGGCTATAATATAAACGGTAGCAAGTTGGTTGCATTGTCCTCACATCAATCTCGGCGTCTTGGTAACCTTGCATAGGTGTCATATTGTCACCATGCATTTGTCTTGGATGCTGAGATTCGCGCTACAATGTATGTTGCGGTGCAGACTCCCAACCCCGCATGGTCAGTTCGTGGGTGACCTGCGAGTAATTAATTACTCGCGCGTGATAGTTCGCTGGACTGTCCGTTTCTTTATTTTAATTTTATTTCGATTTTGAAAATTCGTGGCCGAAATGGAGCGAATCGGGTTAAAAGGTGTTGGTCGGGGTGCGTGTCTACTAGAAGCCCAATTAAGACTTCGTTATAAGGGAAAAGGTCGTGCTTACCATCGCTATGTGGGACCTTTTGAGAATTTTATAAAGCCTCAGGTGGAGGAAGTGCGGTCCAAATTATTCCCGGAATTATGTAATGGCGTGTTTGATGGTAGTGAAGAAGAAAAAGGTGTTGTGAAAGAGTCGGAAGAAGTTATCACACCTGAGGAAAGGTCAACAGAGAAACCTGCAATACCCCCTGGGCGTAGGGATCCTGCCATTAACGTGACTAACCCGACCGGGTAATTTATTTATTTAATTTTTTTTTTATTTTTCAACAGCTTTTTTGTAAAATTCGGATCATGGCCGTTTCCTGATGCAGTTCCGGAGGGGGGCATCTGGTCATTTCGTGTGGCTTCGGGTTTGCTTACTCCGAAAAAACCATATTCCAGAGCGAAATTGACGATTGAAACTCGGTGGAATTTGCTGTCGGAAAAATATAAAGTTCGGGGTTACTGGGCTTCTGTGAGTAAAAAATTTTTTTCTTTTTAATTTTGTAAACTGGTTTTTAATTTGAGATTGGCTAATATATATGGGACGTTTCACGTCAACCGGCCCAGAGCTCCATCCAAAATTTTAATCAACCAAAATCAACTTATTACGGCTCAAAATAATCGTCAGCTCATACTGCTTCGAATAAAAAGTGGCGAATTAAAAAATTCAAACTGGCGTCCTTACTGTACCATGTTTTGCAAATTTTTTTACTAACTCAGCAAACAAATTTATTAATTACCTTGAGAAAATAATTTCAACTTGTTGGATAATGTGTCACTTTTATGTTTTTGGGGTCGCTGATTACGAATCTGAAGTCAGATTTTAAAATTTTTCAAAATTCATGATGGCGGATCCAATATGGCGGACATTTTTATTAAAATTTGATCAGATTCGCTTGAAACTTGCTACTCGGGGGTTTTTGGGGTCGCTGATTACGAATCTAAAGTCAGATTTTAAAAATGTTCAAAATTCAAAATGGTGGATCCAATATGTCGACCAAAAATTTTTTAAAAACTATCAGATTTGCTTGAAACTTGTTACTCGGGGATTTTTGGGGTCGGTGATTACGAATCTAAAGTCATATTTAAAAAATTTTTTAAATTCAAAATGGCGGATCCAATATGTCGACCAAACTTTTTTAAAAATATTCAGATTTGCTTGAAACTTATTACTCGTGGGTTTTTGGAGTCGCTCATTACGAATCTAAAGTCAGATTTTAAAAATGTTCAAAATTCAAAATGGTGGATCCAATATGTCGACCAAAAATTTTTTAAAAACTATCAGATTTGCTTGAAACTTGTTACTCGGGGATTTTTGGGGTCGGTGATTACGAATCTAAAGTCATATTTAAAAAATTTTTTAAATTCAAAATGGCGGATCCAATATGTCGACCAAACTTTTTTAAAAATATTCAGATTTGCTTGAAACTTATTACTCGTGGGTTTTTGGAGTCGCTCATTACGAATCTAAAGTCAGATTTTAAAAATGTTCAAAATTCAAAATGGTGAATCCAATATGGCGACCAAAATTTTTTTTAAAATTATCAGATTTGCTTGAAACTTTTTACTCGGGGATTTTTGGGGTCGGTGATTACGAATTTGAATCTAGATTTTGTAAAATAAGATTGGTGGTTCCAAAATGGCTAATAAAATATTTAAAAATTGGATGGATTCGCCACCCTTAACTCCATAAACCACCCCTTTCACATTATTCAATTAGTTGTTTTAAATTTTTCTTCCATACAAAGAACGGTGCTGAAAAATGGCCAAAATTTGCCCATGTGGGAATTATGAAAAACGAGTAGTTTCCCATAGTTTGAACCCTGCTGAATCCGAAAATGATAATTAGAATCTTGCAAACCTGAGGGAAAGGGATGAAAAACTACTCCTAAATAAGCAATTCCAATAATTCACGACAATTAAAATGCAGTCAAGTAACATATAAAAAATAAACCAAAATCGCTTAAAACTTGTTACTCGGGAATTTTGGGGGTCGCTGATTACGAATATGATGTTAGTTTTTGAAAATTCAAAATGGCCGATCCAGTATAGTGGACGACTTTTTTAAAAAATCTTGAGAATCGCCTGAAACTTGTTACTCGGGGGTTTTCGAGGTCGCTGATTACGAAAATGATGTTAGTTTTTGAAAATTCAAAATGGCGGATCCAATATGGCGGATAAAAATTTTAAAAATCCACAAAATTTGCTTAAAACTTGTTACTCGGGGGTTTTCGGGGTCGCTGATTACGAATATGATGTTAGTTTTTGAAAATTCAAAATGGCGGACGAAAATTTTAAAAATCCACAAAATTTGCTTAATACTTGTTACTCGGGGGTTTTCGGGGTCGCTGATTACGAATATGATGATAGTTTTTGAAAATTCAAATTGGCGGATCCAGTATGGCAGACGACTTTTATAAAAATTCATGAGAATCGCCTGAAACTTGTTACTCGGGGGTTTTCGGGGTCGCTGATTACGAATATGATGTTACTTTTTCAAAAATTGGAAATGGCGGTTCCGATACGGTTGGACAGTTTTCTATGAACCGTCGTATTCGCTTGAAACCACTAATATTTACTATTTGAATTGTTCTAGACATCACTTACTGTTTATTTATACGTATACCCAAGAAGCACGTAATATAACCTCAATATCAAGGTAATATTACACGTGAGATTCGTAATATAACGCTGTAATATTACAGTAATCTTACAGTGATCTTAAAATGTCCGCCTCAAGGTAATATTACCGGGAATATTACTGTAATTACAGCAGGGTTCAAACTATGGGAAACTACTCGTTTTTCATAATTCCCGCATGGGCAAATTTTGGTCATTTTTCAGCACCGTTCTTTTCTAGAATTTCTTGTGGCAAAGTCGAAATCACAATATGTTGAACTTCTAAAAGTCTCTTACAACTATGGTCAAGTAATGACTGTAACGGTACTTCGGCAAGAGTTTCAGTGACATTAATATTCTCTGGATAACAACGAACTTTGGATGACAAAATGTGTTCATATGGTGGTAAAAATGTAACACCCATTTTATTTTGCAGATTTCTAATGTTTTGATATGCATGTTTAGAAAATTTTGATCCAATCATTAAGGCTAGGGCCTCATCATCAGGCACTTTGGTATCAGGCTGATTTTCTTTTGCTTTCAAGGCAGTTTGATAATTTTTTGCTTCACTCGGAGAATCTGTAATACGGTTAATAACCGTAGCAGCTCTATGAGCTCCAGACGAACGAAGGCTTACTTTCGTTGCAAACGCAAGCTCGGCTAAACTATAATTTTCACGCAGACTTTCCCTTTTTCTCCTTTTTGTTCGTTCAGAGGAGTTTTCGAATTCTAAAGAAGGGCGTCCACCTTTGTTTACTGTTGTTGACGATGCATGTACAGCACTATTCTGTAAAATACATTTGACGATTTTTTAACTAAGAAATAATGGTGATAACTAAAGGATTGCAGAACAATATATGAACTTACCGAAATAGTTTCAATAACATTCAACCAAGTTTGATTTTTGCTCAAAAACTTTTCAGTTATTCTATGTGACTCCGCCCATTTTACTTTTATTTTTGAAAGCAATAATTTAATCCTTTTTTCTTCTTCAGGAATAAAAATGACTGTAGCAATGTTTCTTTCTTTGATAAACCCTTGTTGTAAAATGTCAAATTGCTTTGCAATGTCATCTTGAAAAATATTTTTCACTATATTGAAAATTTCTAGCCATGTGAATTCCATTCTTGTATCATTGATGGATTCTAAAATATTAGTAATGTAGGGAATAAGGAAATAAAATAAAGAATAATTTATTATATTGAAAATGAACGATATATATTAAGAATAAAAAGAGTCATTACATGATGGCTGTCGGCCAAAAACTAAGGTTATACATAGATAGTGTTCGTGTGTGAGATCTATGATCAGATATGCGCATGCGTTGAAATAAGTCGAGCGCCAACACAATTCAAATTCAAATAATACAATAATGTTAATTATAAAAATATAACTATCCTACATTCGGCCGTCCTGACTTTTCATTCGACTCGAATGATCAATTAACAGAAACCCAAGGTTTTAGATATTCGGCGCAGGAACTAGTTTTAGACGGACCATCTCCATCAGTTTTACGCTGAACATCATAAGTGTCGTTGGCTTTAACAGAAGTGATTTCATATGGACCTAAGTACTTCGCATGTAGTTTTCTACCAGGACCCATCTGAGTACGTTTTATCGCTACCAAATCACCTAGTTTGTACTTGTTCGGTTGACGACGCCTGAGATTGTATCCTTTTCGATTTTCCTCTTGAGTTTTCTGTATTTGTTCTTTAGCCTCTTTTCGTAGAATTTCGCGATCTTCTTCAAAGTTTTCTTGAAATGTTTGTTCGACAATTTCTCGCAAATGAAGATCTTCTTTTGATTTCATTTTTACACAAATTAATAGTTCAAAGGGAGTAGTATTAATGCTTCGATGAAATGTTGAATTTAAAATCTGCTGAACACTGTCGACGTGTTGGTACCATTTCGCTGGATCTTCTAAAGACAACTTTGTTAGTACGGGTATTAATGTTCGATTGAGCCGTTCTACTTGGCCGTTGGCTCTAGGTAGACCTGTCGTAATCATTGAATGTTTGATTCCTTCTTGTTCGCAATAGTTTTTAAATTCTGCAGATGAGAAAGCCGTTCCTCTATCTGAGATGATATATGCAGGATTACCAAATACACGTTTCTGCACATTTAATTTCATTATCACCTCGTGGGAAGTCGTGGATTTCGTTGGATATAACCAAGTGAATTTTGTAAAACTATCAATTACCGCGAAAATGTGTTGATATTTTTTACTAGTTGATTCCAATGGACCAAGGTGATCGATATGGAATGTATTCAACGGCACGTCGGGTTTCGGCAAAGGGTTGAGAAAGCCTTCTTGTTTTCCTTGCTTTTTATTTGCTAAAATACACGGAATGCAACTTTCAATCGTTTTCTTTACTTTTGAATCCAAGTCAGGAATGTAATAATCTTTTTTAATGACGTCTCCTGTTTTTCTGTCGGCGAAATGTCCTTTTTGATGAACCATCTGAATTATTTCTCTTTGCATCGAGGAAGGAACTACAAGTAAATCTTGACCATTGACAAACTTGTACAAAATTTCACCACGTAAGGAATAATTTTTATCAGGTTTATTTTTCGCAGATTCTTTCAATGTGCTCACTTCCGGATCATCATCTTGTGCTTTTCGTAGCCTGACCAATACTTCATCTTCAGCAACACTTAAAACTGCAACTCGGCTCAAAGCATCTACGTGCTTCATGCGATCACCGGGCCTATGTTCAATGACATAATTAAAATCTTCTAAAAGCGATGCCCAACGCCAAATTTCGGTAGATACGTTCTTCTTTTTCATCGTTTGCGTAAATGCAGCACAATCGGTAACAATTTTTATTGACTTTAGTCCCATTAAATAGTTTCTGAATTTTTTAAGTGCTTCGATGACTGCTAAAACTTCCAATTTGTAGCTTTGGTAATTTCTCTGTGTTGGTGTAGTTTTTCGACTCATGTAATAAACTGGATGTAGTTTATTATCATCAGGCGATCGTTGTAATAGAATGGCTCCAAATCCATCTTGACTGGCATCCGTGTGGACCTCTGTTTCGTGACTCGGGTTGAATATTTTTAAAACAGGCTGGTTCGTCAACTGTTTTTTCAATTCGTTGAAAGCATGACGTTCAGGTTCGTTAAACTGAAAAACTTTATCTTTACGTAACATGTCACTTAAAGGTTTCGCGATTATCGAATAAGACTCTATAAATTTTCGGAAATATCCTGTCAAACCTAGGTATCTTTGTACATCCTTTATCGTTCTGGGTTCAGGATAGCGAATGACAGCGTCAATTTTAGATGGAGACGGGTATACATTATTGTGCTCCACAATATAACCTAAAAACTCGATACGTTTTTTCATGAATCTACATTTTTCAAAATTAAATTCTAAACCATATTCACTGGCTACTTTAAAAATTTTAACCAAATGCTCGTAAGCCTCTTCCATCGTTTGAGCCTTTATAATTATATCATCTAAATACAAAGTCATAATTCCCTGAATTATTAAGTCATGAAAAATATAATTAATAAAACGTTGAAATACAGGCGGCGACAGGCAAAGGCCAAAAGGAGCTTTCAAAAACTGATATTGTCCGTTGTGTGTAACAAACGCAGTGTACTTTTTACTGCTTTCATCAATTTCAACCTGTAAAAAAGCATTTTTTAAATCAAGTGTACAAAATATAATCGAGTCTACAAGTTTATCTATTTCATCTTCGATTAAAGGCAATGGATGTCGATCTTTAACAATAACTCGATTAATTTCTCTATAATCTACGCAGAGTCGAAACGTACCGTCTTTCTTTCTAACAACAATAATTGGACTTGCGAAATCTGAAGAACATGGTTCAATTACACCAGCATCGATCCATTCTTGAATTTGTTTATTTACAAATTCTCTTTCTTCAATTGATAACCTACGCGGACTTTGATAAATCGGATTTTCGTCTATAACAATAATTTTTAATTTAATATTCGTTGTTTTCGTTTTTTTATCTGACGTATAATTACTGATCAATTCTTTAAGTTTACCTTGTATTTTTTCGTCGGGAATTGTATCAATATCGTTTATAGTTTGTTCAGGCAATTCTATTTTTGACAAGAAAATTGCGGGTTCTGATTTAATTACTTTAATTCCATTTTCATCAATTTCTAATCTCGCAGATTCTAACAAATTTCGACCGATAACTAAATTCTCTTTCATAGCGTTGTTAGGAATTACATAAATAGTTAAAGGATAATTTTCACTATCTAAATTAACTGTCGTCTGTATATATCCTAAAGTTTTAACTTCGCCATTACCTAAACCTGAAAAAATACGCTCTGACTTAGTCATCTTTATTTCATTGACGTCAAATTTAAGAAATAAATCCTCTCGAATCAAAGAAATCGGACTACCGGTATCTATTAAAGCTAAAGTTTTTTGACCACACACAAATGCTTCTTTTACCGCTTCGTTTTTAATAGGTATATTTACAACATTTACATTTTCGTTGACATCATCCTTTGACCTACCCTTTCTCGGTTCCGTACACCTCGCTGATACATGTCCAAATTTATTACAATTGAAACATTTTGTACCTAATCGTTTCTTATCACAGTCCTTGGAAAGATGTCCACTCTCACCACAATTGAAGCATTTTCCATCTGATTTTGTTTCTCTTGTTGTCACTTTCTGTTTAACGTCGTCCTTGAAATTTTTCCTTGTAGCATCAAAACCTTTCGTGAAATTATTTCGATTCCTTGCTTGTTGATTGGTTTTATTTACACTGTTTCTCACTTTTTCGTACACTTTTAGTTTTTCTTTAAATTCACTGACAGTCTTTGCACCATACAAATTTGCTTTATTATTCGTTTCGTCATCAAGTCCATTTATCACATATTCAAATAAAGCATCGTTTTCAATAATACCTTTAGACAGTTCCTTCATTATTAAATAGTACTCTTGAACAGTTTCACCTTTTTTAATCTTGCGCTCATCTAATTTTTTGTGAATCTGAGCACTATTCACTTTAGTAGCAAATTCTTCGAGCATTAACTTTTTAAACTTATACCACGTTTTCACTGTCCCTTCGCTTTGCATAAAGAGTTTTGCCACTCCTTTTAAAGTCTTCTTGGCAAACACTACCTTTTCTAATTCTGACCACTGAAACATCACAGCGGCATCCTCGAAATCAGAAATCCACCTTTCGACAGGATAATTGCTGACACCGTCAAACTCGCGAACAAAGTCCTCGACATCTCTAAAATTAAATGTAAATTTGGACTTAATTCCTCGATTCGTTGTTCCATTTCGATACATTCTCGGACCGTTATCTTCAGAAGAAACACCCATTCCCCCTTCGTTATCATCGTCTTCTCCACCGAATTCATTTCCACTACCGTTCTGATTGTTACCACCGTCTACAATTTCATGCTCGTCGTCTGCTCCTTCGTTATTATTTACTCCGTTGTCGTCTGCTCTGTTTGTGCGAACAGCGCCACGGCCATCAGCTAAACCATTTCGTCGTCTGTTCGGTGCATGTTCGTCTATGACGTTTTCGTCATCGTCGTCTTCCGTCATTTCATCGTCGTTTTCATTTAAATTCGCCAACTCATTAATGTCAATTAAACTTTTCAAAATTCGCTCACGCACTTGTTCTTTATTGCCTTCGTAATTTATTCCGAGTAAATTACAAATAGACGTTAAATCACCAAATGAAAGTCTGCTAACAAAATCCATTTTGTTTCTGTACTCTTCCGAAGTATCGTTAAAAGGAAAACCCGAAAACTCGCGAAGGCGTTGTCGATTTTTCCTATCGCCGTCTTCTTCAAAAATGAAACGATGCATGGCCAATATGGCTGCTCGCGGCGCTACCTTTATCTTGTCTCGGATCGACGGAATTTGAGCAAGATTCTCCATCTCGTAATTGGCTCTCAACAAAAATTTCTGTGCAAATCAACTGCGTTATCGTCGTTTAAGAATTTAAGGATTCTCTTATCGTCGTTGAGAAATCTTATGGCGTCGTTTATCGTCGTTTGCGTCGTTTTTCAATACACAGCACTTTTACACAGAATATTTGTTCACAACTCACAAGACTCGCGATAGCTCATATCCCGGCTGAGCCCCCATTTTGTAGGGAATAAGGAAATAAAATAAAGAATAATTTATTATATTGAAAATGAACGATATATATTAAGAATAAAAAGAGTCATTACATGATGGCTGTCGGCCAAAAACTAAGGTTATACATAGATAGTGTTCGTGTGTGAGATCTATGATCAGATATGCGCATGCGTTGAAATAAGTCGAGCGCCAACACAATTCAAATTCAAATAATACAATAATGTTAATTATAAAAATATAACTATCCTACAGTAATTATGACTAAAGCATTTCTATCATATTCACTTAAAACTGAATTTTATTGAAAGAATAATATAATTTTTAAATTAATATATTAACTTCTACTTACTTTACAGATTATTTAACTAATTTATCACATTCCACATTAATGCTAATGACACTGGCGAATTAGGTTAAAGCCGTGTAAATAAAAAAAAACAAATGAATGACTACTTATTTGTCACAAACTTCCTCTCATAGCATTTTATTCAAAAAATAATTTTTAATTTAGAGAAATACGTATAATTTTGAAAAATTTACAAAAAATAGTTAAAAATTAAAATAAAATGATTTTAATAATAGTTAAGAATAATTAATAAATTTTAACTATTAAAAAATATAAAGAGTTAAAATATATATCATTAAAGCTTTTATTTGTTAAATTTTTTTGAAGTCAGTTAATGAAAATTTTATGTAATTTTCAAAAACATTAAATAGCGGACAGTTGTTATTAATTTTTATAAGACTTTAATTTTAAAAATCTTTAATGTCATTAATTACTATTCCCAAATAAAATTTTAACAATTTCAAAAGATTAGATTTAATATAGCAAAATTGTTTCGAACAATTATTTTATAAGTGAACATTAATTTTTTAAACTTTCTGTCCGCCATATTGAATACGCTATTTTCAATTTTTTAAAACTGACCTCAGATTCGTAATCAGCGACCCAAAAAACCTTCAAGTACCGTGTTTCATTAAAATCCGTTAACTTTTTAAACTTTCTGTCCGCCATATTGGATCCGCTATTTTGAATTTTTGAAAACTGACTTTAGATTTGTAATTATTGACTCTAATAACTCTTAAACAGTAATCAATGTTAGTCTTTAAATTTATTATGGAATGTTTGTACACATTTTTGCATTTTTTAAGCGTTTTCCTCCATTTTGTGTCACTCAATTGAAGTTTCAGAACAAAGTTGCAAAAAGTAGCAGCCAAACTTGCTTTTATATGATTCTGTAACTATTTACCTTCATTTTTATCAAGGGTAGAAAGCGGAGAACCATGGAGCAAAAAACTTTTTGAAATATTACGATAAAATAATTTATCGCTTGCATCGATCTTATCTTAATTCTTGGAAGTATTAAAAATAATTATCAAAACCAATTAAATCTGCTTAAACTAGAAATTCGTTAAGTATATACTTCTAGTAACAACCTCCATTTTACATAAATGCCAAAAAAAATTCCAGACAAAAGTAATGGACCCTTTAACAGAAGTCAATTTTTCTGTGCTTTATACAGTTTTTCCAGTTGTGCTGACATGACAACTTTGACGTTCTGTTACAACGAAAGTATGCAGTTTAGTGATCTGTCCTTTTATAACTAAATGCATCAAGTACCCAACTAACTAATCTTCAAGTAAAAATAGTATTTTTTAAACTTTTTTTTGAGGTTTTGTCCAGCTAAATCCGGGTTTCAGACCACTGTGGCAATCAAATGAACGAAATTTTTTTTTCATTTACTAATAAAAACCCAATAACATCACTCAGAGTAGTTAATAATACAATAATTATCAATAAAAAACCAAAACTTTTCACATTAAGGGTGAAAACAACCCTTGATCATATTATGTCTATTGTGAAAAAAAGAATATCCAAATTCAACAATTTAATGTTCGACTTTTTCTCAAAAATACCGCCAAAAATTCTGTAAAAATATATCCAACCAAAATCCATTATCCAGATGCGGCGCTCGCACCCCTAAGAGCCACCCCTATAGATGGTGCAAAATAAAAGTGTCGTTTTTCACCCTTTGGTGTTCGGCTTTTTTCTTAAAAATACCGGCAAAAATTCTCTAAAAATATACCCAACCAAAATCCATTATCCACATGCGGCGCTCACACCCCTAAAAGCCACCCCTATAGATGGTGAAAAATTTATTTATTATTTATTAAAAATATCTCCAAAAATTCTTTAAAAATATATCCAACCAAAATCCATTATCCAGATGCGGCGCTCGCACCCCTAAGAGCCACCCCTATAGATGGTGCAAAATAAAAGTGTCATTTTTCACCCTTTGGTGTTCGGCTTTTTTCTTAAAAATACCGGCAAAAATTCTCTAAAAATATACCCAACCAAAATCCATTATCCACATGCGGCGCTCCCACCCGTAAAAGCCACCCCTATAGATGGTGAAAAATAAAAGTGTCATTTTTCACCCTTTGGTGTTCGACTTTTTACTCAAAAATATCGCCAAAAATTCTCTAAAAATACATTCAACCAAAATCCATTATCCACACGTAAAAAAATTCTCCTGCAGCAAAAACACTATAAATTTCAGAAAAGATAATTCTATAGATTGTCTTGTAGACTGTAAGAAAATTGCATTTCGAACTCATAAATTGGGAACAGCATAACTTGAGTTGCGTTAGTACGGAGACATAGTGCATGCGAAACGGATTGTACTTTGTCACACTCTAGGAAATTTGTTTGTTTCCCCAAACATCAGCGTTTGCCTTTTTGTGAATACTCTAACCGGGTTTTATAGATGGCGGTAGAGATCCAGTTGATAACACTAGAAATTTTTTTCTTGCACATGCGGCGCTGACACCCCTAAAACCGACCCTTATAGGTGGTGGAAATTAAAAGTGTCAATATTTAACCATTGGTGTTTGGCAATTGCATGTAGTTGCGGATAGATACTGACATTGGCTGCATAGCGTGCGAGTACACATTAAATTAGAATATAACCGACATTATAGTATAATTATAATTATATTATAGTATAACAGTTCTGACTGTTGTACTGGGTCAGCAGTGGGCCAACCCTAGCTGGTAACGCTGTTCAGTACTGATTTTGTCCCGCTCACTAGTACTATTGTAGTACATACTGGAATAATACTAACATAGTACTCATCGGGAGTTAAAATCTCAATTTTTTTTTCAAAATGCTATAATATGGTTTCCTTTGCAAATTTCATCCTTATAAGCATATTACTCCCATTTTTACCACGAAAAGGTAATGGGAGGCCAGTAATAGTTAATGTTAGTTAGAATATATAAATTATTATTAACAATGAATGATTAAAATAATAATTATCATTCATGTTAATTAAATTATATTATTTTCCAAAAATATTTTTGCGTTGTAAATTTTTTTTTTCATTCATATATACTATTTAATTTTTTTTATTTTGCACTTATACCTAATTTAATAATTATTTAATAATTAATATTACAGATAAACAAATATTGTACTTATAACACTTAAAACTACGAATGAAAACTCTCGCACGCATGGGGGATCGAACCCTAAACCCTAATGTCGTGTCCACCATAGACCAAAAACATGAACGTGAACGAAACGTATCCATTTAAAATACATTGTGACGTTACGTTTACGTTCACGTTTTTGGTTTATTGTGGACATAACCTAAGAACGCTATTCCGATACGCATACCGCACTGTCTTCAAGTGCTGACTTGAAGTAGTTCACCCTAATGCAAAAGATTTTATTTCGATGACCGTATTGTCTATTGATCACGAAAATAAAATGAATTTATTGTTTAGTTTTTTTACCTCACAAAATTTTTTAATTTTTACAAACATTTGATGAATAAAAACTGGATATCAATTTCAGTTAAATATTTTAAATAAATTATTCTTGCCTTGAACAATAATATTAAATAAGGATTAAAATAACTAATAAAAACATATATATATATATATATATATATATATTATAAAAACATATCGCCGCCGCCGGCGCTGATTCAGAAATTTTGACAAGGATGGGTCATTCCATGTCAAGTGTACCCAACCCATGTTTTTGACAAGGTTAGGTAAGGGTTAGCCAACCCACGTTTTTGACATGGATAGTACAATGGTTGGTTACACTTGATATTCATATATACATATGAATATAGCCGCGGGGTCTGAACCTCCATAGTGAGAGGTTGTATGGGAAGTGGTTTTTCGTTTGCAATTTTGATTTAACGCGCGTTTTATTGTGTCATTAGTTCATTGTGGTTCCTTTTGGGCCCATTTCTTTCCATATTTAACTTTATTGGTGTAAATACCAAAATATAGTGAATTCTGCGACAAGGGAAGCAGATCGCCGGCGCGCAAGCGCGCGCTTGGCTCGTTCTCGATTTTTTCGACAAGACATGTCACAGGACGATATTTCCACTGATAAGCAGATTGATTCTGCTCACAGTGATGAATTAAATGATGTCATGGAGACTGAGACTGAAGAGGACGATGCTGCATGTGCTTTACTTGCAATGCAAGATTCCAAAAGACTGAAAACGATTACAACACAAACTTCAAATGCTTTAGGAGAAACAGGATCTGTCTCTCGCATTCCTTCCTCCGAAGTTGAAAGAGACAAGAACACAACAAACGAGGCCTTCAATCCAACAAATCAAACAAAGACTCGCGGACCTAATACGTCCCTCAGATACCCATTGTCCGAAAAAGGCCATTGCAAGGTCCTTATCCAACTCCACCCAAACAGAAAAAATCCTAAAAAAGGTGAAACTTCATAAGGTTTCTTTCGGTCGTCTTCTGCATGCGCGGGATTCGATCCACAGGAATTCTGTCGTAAATGTTAATTCTAATGGCATTGGTAAGTTGTGCGTTGTAATGAAATCGGGTGCTGAAGCCAACAATTTGCTAAATGATGAGCAAATAAAAAGCAAGGGTTATTTAGCTTTCATTCCTGCCAGTTTTTGCAGATGTCAGGGTGTCATTCGCGATGTCCCTACAAACATCTCAGTCGACGAAATCAAACAAAATCTAGAAATTTTAGGTCACATGGGAGGAAGAACTTCTGTCATAGAGGTTCGACGTCTCAATAGAAAATTGAAAAATAGTGAAACTGGTTCTTTCGAATATAGAGAATCCCTTTCTGACCTCGTTACGTTTGCCGGTACAGAACTACCAGACAAAGTGGCGCTTTATAAAGCCTCGTCGTCAGTTTTTCCTTACACACAGCAAGTAAGAATGTGCCTTAAATGCCTCCGCTACGGCCATATTGCCTCTCAATGCCGCTCAAGTGTTCGCTGTGTCCATTGCACTGAATAACATTCTAACTCTCCTCCCACTCCTTGTCCCAATCTTGAAAAATATCCAATCTGTGTGCACTGTCCTGAACAATCTCGAAAACATCGTTCTGACTGCAAGGACTGCCCCGAACAGATTTTTCAGAAACAGTTTAAAACTTACGCCGCTGTCAACAATGTCACCTTCCCGGAAGCTAAAAAAGCTATCAGACCGAGAAAAGAGAACTCAAAAAATGATCAACCCCAAAATCATATTCCAAAACCAAGTTTCAACTTTTCTCAAAAATCAACTCTCACACCCAATTCATCTTAAACGACTAACGCTCCCTTTCAATTTACTGCATCTGCTAATTAATTTACAGACAAAAGAACTTTTTCTAACGCTACAAAATCATCAAATGATCAAATTGACAGAAAAATTTCACCACAAAATAAACGGAAACACATGAGTCAAAGTAATCCTTTGACCACAAGTTTTTTTTAACAATGGTAGATCGAACATTGATCTTCCTAATGGTTTTGCTTTAAGTAATTCAAAATCAGTAAATTCTAATCCCATTACAACCTTTTCTCAGAATAAAAACATTCCCAATCTCTCGAATACAGATTTATCCGGAACAATATCATTCTTAATCCCAACGTTGTCGACTAGTCCTCAAACGGCTATTAATGAAAGCCTCAACTTGCTTAGTAACCTCTCATCTGTGATTGCTTCACTATCTGCTTTTTTCAAATTCAAAATCAAAATGAACTTAACGAATAAAATCCGAATTGTGCAATGGAACTGTCAAGGCATTCGAAACAAATCTGGCGAACTACGCAATTTGTCTTCTCATTTTGACATCTTGCTACTGTCAGAAACTTTCTGGAAACCTTCTCAAAGATTTTATTTTAGAAATTATAATATCATTAGAGCTGACAGAATAGCGAATAGAGGCGGCGGTTTAGCAATTTTAATCCGTCAGGGCATAAGATTCTCTAGAATAACTTCCGTATTAAATATTGATAATAGTCTTGAGACACTTTCCATTTCCATCCAATCAACTATAGGAAACATTTTAATTACTACCTTATATAGGGTCCCTTCCAGCGACAATAACATTTCTAAAATTACCTGTCTAACCTTTTTAATTCTATATTTAACCTTAACGCAAATAATGTTATCATTGCTGGTGACTTCAATTGTCACCATAGCTTATGGGATAGCGCAAATATTTGCCATAACGGTTCAGAGTTATGTGATTCACATGGACTATTGCCAAATTCATATACAACTCTACAGCGTGTAAAAATTTATTTTTTAAAATTGATGGCGAAATAATAGGTCCACGAATCAGTACAGTTGGTTTACCGCAGGGAAGTATTCTTAGTCCTTCTCTCTACTCTGTCTACACAAGAAAATTGCAATCACTTTTACCACCTAACTGCATATTAGTTAAATTTTCGGACGACTTATGTGTTATTTGCAGAGGAATTGACCCTGTCTTATGTATTGATATACTTCAGAATTGCCTTAACATTTTCTCAGACTACTTATACAGTAAAAATCTTGAACTCTGCCCTGAAAAAACATCGATCAGGATATTGATCATATTCTCTGGGCCTGTCTTCTCTACGATCAAGAAAGAATACAGTTACTGAAGTCTTTATCAAGAGCACTTAAGTGTGGCCCACCATTTAGCAGTGTCCAAATTTTGTCAAATCCGTCATTAAGAATATGCTCGCATGTTTTTCGACTTCTCAAAAAGTGCAATCTTAAAATTTGAAACGAATTGAACTATTGAATGAAGTCATATTCAAACTTTAAAATACCAGGTAATGGCTGTATGTACGCACCTTAAAGGACAGTACAGTGTCAATGTAAACCTTGTGTACACGACACAAGGAAATCTAAAGTGAAGTGAAGTGAATATAGCCGCAAGTCCCCCCTCTCATCTCCCCTCCCTTGCAAAAATGACCTAAATTTTGAGGTTAGGTTCGTTTCAAGATTCTAAATAGGGCCGTAAGTCCTCCCCTCTCTTCGTATTTCCCACCAAAAGTGACCTAAATTTTGAGGTTATGTTCGTTCAAGACTGTGAATATTGTCGCAAGCCCCCACCTTCCTTACGTTGAAGAGGAGGTTGATTTTTCGCCGAAATGGAACTAAATTTTACAGTTAAGTTATTTTGGCAGGAAACGGCCAAGAAACAAACATAACCTAAAAATTTAGGCCAAAATTTGGCGCAAAAATCCAAGAAACAATCATAACCTCAAAATTTAGGTCAAACTTTGAAGGAAAATTACCAAAAAAACTAACATAACCTTAAATGTAGGTCAAGTTTTAGCATGAAAATTTAAAAAATTAGGTAAATTTTGTTTTAAATATTGAAAATAATAAAAATTATTATTAATAAAAATCATAAATAACATTAAAAAAAATAAATATTAAAATATTAATAATAGTTTTAAATTCCAGAAATTGGCCAAACATTAACTCAAAATAGGTCATAAGGCCATTTACAAAAACAATAAAAAACAGGGGGTTGGCGTGCGAAGTTAATAATATAATATATATATATATATATAATATACACTACCGTCCAAAATTGTGCGAACTCTGCTTTTTCAACAACTATAAAACTGTTCAAATCTTCAAGAATATTAAAACTAAAAATTTTTCCTCTTTATTTTATTAAAGCTAATAAAATTCTGAAAGAAATGACACCTTGACAAAGAGAATATGTTAATTTTTCAATTAGATATCTAAGAAAAACCCAATTTTCAATGTTTTTACTATTTTTTTTATTTCTCTGGCAAAAATTAATATTTTTAAACGTTCTTAGGCTCATTGAAATCGTATTTTGTTATGCAATTCAAATTATATAAAACAATTCATGTACACGTTCTTCCCTAGCGTATGCAAACCGTGAAAGTTGGCTCATAAAATGTCAAAAAATTTAAATTCAATTCTACAATAAAATATAATGTTTAAAAATCAAGTAAATATATCATTCTAAACTTCTCTGATTTATGTAAGTAAATTTAAGATTTATACATTTTACTGATCATTTTTTGTCATATAAATATTAATCACAATTTTTTGACATTTTATGAGCCAACTTTCACGGTTTGCATACGCTAAGGAGGAATGTGTACATGAATTGTTTTATATAATTTGAATTGCATAACAAAATACGATTTCAATGAGCCTAAGAACGTTTAAAAATATTAATTTTTGCCAGAGAAATAAAAAAAATAGTAAAAACATTGAAAATTGGGTTTTTCTTAGATATCTAATTGAAAAATTAACATATTCTCTTTGTCAAGGTGTCATTTCTTTCAGAATTTTATTAACTTTAATAAAATAAAGAGGAAAAAATTTTAGTTTTAATATTTTTGAAGATTTGAACAGTTTTATAGTTGTTGAAAAAGCAGAGTTCGCACAATTTCGGACGGTAGTGTATATATATATATATATATATAATAATAATAATACATTACAATTACATCAAAATTTTTGAGAGATAGTATTGGAAAGAAATTATTAAACATATTTTTTAATAAAAAAAATCATCGTTTTCTACCTATTGGAATAATTGAAAGACTTTTTTATTTAATGTTTTTTACCACCGACATAGTACTAATAAGGTGTGAATGACAGTGTCCTGCCAGTACTCGTTTTAATATTTTTTTAACTCCGACAGAATACTGATTCGGTGTATGAGTCAGTACACTGGCAGTACTGAAAGTCAATACCGACGGCCAGTATTGGATCAGTACCATGCCGGTGTTTAATTACGGCGAGCTACGGACATTTATACTTGGTTTGGTAGACAATTTACGGAAAATTAAATTTACCGAAAAAAAGACAATTACAAAATATTTAACTAAAATTGAATTTCCCGCTATAGAGGCTGTTCTTTGGGCTTAAAAGCCCGATTGTCTTTTTTCCGTAAATTGTCTACCAAGTTTAATAATAAGAAAGCGTTATTCAGGAAATTCAAAAATGTTTTCAATATTGAGTTTTTGTTTGTTATTTATATTGCTTCGTGATAAAAAAATATTAATTTCCTAAATGTACTTAATTATGTATAAATAATAATGATAATATAAATAATTTTATTATATTAATATAATTACTGTCATTATTTTTTATAAAATCTATAATGTATTATTCTTATTATCAATTTAATATTTATTAATTAATTATGTAATATATTCTTTATAATTAATTAAATAATAATAATAATTTATTTAAAAAATGATAATAATAATAGATTATAAATATAATAAAAAACTATTAATATTATTATAATTGTACACTTAAGTACATTAAGAAAATTATTTTTTTTATTAAATAGCAATATAATTAACAAAAATTAAATCAATTTAATAGTAAAAATATTTTCATATTGCTTGATTATCCTTTTCTTATTATTAAGCATTTTTATATAAGCGCGCTTTTTTCGATTTACAAGAGTTGTCGTAACGCAAGCGCAGTAGCCGCCAAGACAGCATGTCTATCGCGCATGCCTGATAAATGGCAGACCTTCCGGCATTGTTTACCGTCCTACGTTCTTCCCTCGCATTCCTGGAATTCCTCATTTTGTGTGCAGCGTGACCGGTTAACCAGCGACAGCCCACGTGGACGAATTCAAAAACATTTTCCTGAAATTATCTAAAGGGAACGATGTCGAACAGTGATTATGAAGGTACCACTAATTTCAAATAAAATGATAATAAGTATTCTATTATTATAATTTAATATCGCCCTTCAATTTATAACCTACAAGCACGTGTTCACAAAAATAATTATGCATTTTTCAAAATTTCTTCTTACATAGACATATATTAATTAAATTTAAACCTATTATTCTATTGTTATTATTATTTCTATTTTAAATAACCCTTCAAAAATTGAGATAGAAAATTTCTGCTTTCTTCTCTTACCCAAGAAGCAAGTAATATTACAGTAACTTTACAATAATATTACTGTAATATTACGTGCTACATAGGTACCATATATTTACATTCTCGAAGGAAGAGTTTAATTAAGATTATTTTCGCAGATAATTATGCCATCAACTTGTGCCGCTGTTGGATGCAAAAATGTACAGGACAAAAGAAACCCTATGTTCAGGTTCTTTAGATTTCCGAAAAATGAGCTGTGTTGTAAAAAGTGGCTAAACGTTTGCAAAAATAAAAACATTAATATAAAGAACGGTGAGTTAAAATAAGTTTATTAGATGGAGATAAGTACTATAAATTTGTATATTGAATTAATTTATTTTCCAGCTAGGATTTGTTCAATGCACTTTCGGGCTGATTCTTATAAGCCAATCTCATTCGTGGATGAAATTTTGCAAACATATAAAACAACTGTGAGGACACTTTGTGATGATGCTATTCCCAGTGAAAATCTTTGTTTTCCGGATGCAATTGTTTGTGAAAATAATAATATCAAATCTTCACAAAATGCGAAAAGAACTTCTCCTATCACATCTTCGCCAATAGCATCTTCGATAATAAAATCTTCGCCAATAGCATCTTCGTCAATAGAATCTTCGCCAAAAGCATCTTCGCCAATAGCATCTTCGCAAATAGCATCTTCGATAATAGAATCTTCGCCAATAGCATCTTTCTCAATAGCATCTTCTTCTATCACATCTTTGCCAATAGCATCTTCGCCAATTGCATCACAACTTCTCGATAATGATTTATTAAATTCATTCCAAATGTTAATAAATGAAATATTTGTAGATTTTCGTAAACCAGAGTATCGCGAAGATTTGCAAAAACATTTGCACATTTAAAAAAAAGACTTTGAAACAGAAATAGAAAACGAATTAAAAAATGAAAGCTTTTTCGAAATGATAGTTCAACGTTTAGATAAGTCAGAAGAGAAAGTAAAAAAAGTTTAAGAAAGTATGGAAAAGATGGAAAAAAAGTTGAAAGTAGAAGCAAATAATTTAAAATTTAAATTAAAAAAACGGGCCGAAGAATATTTTAAAGATTTATCAAAGAGAAAAGAAAAGGAAGGAGTTTCAAAGACACACAGTAATTATTACAAACAAAGAACAAGTTATGCCGAAACCAAATTAAAATTAGCTGCAAAAGAAAAAAGTGACATTATTCATAAATTAAAAAAAATATTCACTCCTGGACAAGTCAGTAAATTTTTGAATCCAGGTAAACGAGTTAATTGGGCTCCTGAGGATATTGCTAAAACAATTTCATTTCGAGCCCTAAGTGCAAAGAGTTATGAACACATGAGAAAAAATATAGGTATTCCTTTACCAGGATTGGCCTCCATAAGGCGGTGGATCCAAAAATTCGATGTATCACCAGGTATACTCTAAAGCGTTTTAGAAATTATGAAAAAAAGGAACACAATTAAGAACGAATGCTAAGTTGGCAATACTCAGTTTGGAGGAAGTTCATTTAAGTCAACAATTTTGTCTTGACAAAAGTGAGCAAAAAATCATTGGTCCTCATAGAGCGTGCTTAATGTTACTGCTTAATTTATTGCTCGAGGCTTAATTTCGTTAATTTCGTCCATGACGAAAAAAGTCTTGTTAGATATAATACAACAACTAGAAGCAACTGGCTATACAGTTGTCGGAATTGTTTCAGACTTGCATGCCTCCAATACAAAATTGTGGACAAAACTGGGTATTGACACAGAGACATTTGAAAAAGTATATTTTCAGCATTCTTCTCGTCCAGAAACAAAAGTGCACGTATTTGCAGATATTCCTCATTTGATAAAATTAATTAGAAATTGGTTCTTAGATTTATTCTTTGTGTTTGAAAATAAGAAAACAGATGTTTGTTATTTGTATAAACTTTTAAATATTAACAAGGGAGAGCTGAAATGTGCTTTTTCACTAACAGAAGGACATGACCGACCAACATGTTTAGAAGTAAAGCACCGACTTCGATGGTATATTTTGGGCAAACATGCAATGATAGCTCTGTCACAAGGTTGTAATACGGAGAAAGTATTTGATGAAAGTCTTTTAAATACAAGTGACATACCTGAAGCAGGAAAATAGAGTGATATCATAGGTGAAATAAATATTATTTCAAACGAAGATAACGATCTTGTAACTGTGAGAGAAATTTGTGAATCTCTGTATGATGGTAGCAATGAAGATGTTATTGATAACGAATGTGAATTTAACGACAATGAAGATGATATTATTTTGAATCTTCCGAATCATGTGGTTATTTTTCCAGAACATGAAGAAGAGGAAATATCAGGTTAGTATCTCATAATATATTTTTTCATTCTAATTACAATTAATTTCATTTTTTTGCTTTCTATATATGTCTCATTTTTACAGTTCAATGTCCAATAAATTATCAACCACAGAGGGTGGAAATGGATCTCCTTAATGAACTTGAAAAGGAAACAGCGTTTGAAAAAATGTCTGAAGAAGGTTTGAAATATATAGCAGGATACGTTGCGTACCGATTTCCAACTGATGACACACTTGGTTGCCACACTTCAATCTTGCCTGAAATATCTGACAACGATTGGATTTGCCATTTATCGAAAGGATATCTAAAATATCCGTCCAATAAATTACTTCAAGCTGCAATTATCATGGAAAAAGAGTTCATGGATTTTCATGGCCCAACTTTTTCAAAGGAAAACATGATTTATGAAAAAATAGCTACAAGAGTAAACGACAAGTTAGTCAACAAATTGGACGTAAAAGTATTATTATGTCTAGTGCGTACGAGAACACTGAACCTGAAAAAAATATTTTTTAACCTGGAAAACCTGGAATTTTATTTGGCAAAAGCGCTAGACACCTTCATTTCAAAAAACGTTCTTATAACTTCTTTTAGAACGTTACATGTCCGCCAAATAATGTTCTAAAACATTTTTGAAGTCAGGGAATCTAGAGATTTTGCCAAATAAAATTCCAGGTTTTTTAGGTTAAAAATTAACAAATTTTAACAATATTTCAGAGGTTGCTTCCAACGTTACGTCTACTGAACCAAAAAACAAAAAGCTAAAAACATACGCAGAGATGGCTGCGTGTAATTGGGCCTCGGAGGAGGAGGATGAAAATGAATTCTATCATGATGCTGATAAAAGGACAAATAAATACAAAGGTATTTTAACATTAAATATTTATTAAAGAAAAGTTGGAAAAAGGTTAGGAAAAAGTCTGGGAATTTGTGGGAAAAGTCAGGAAATTTTTTTTGTACTTCTTGCTGGACAACCTGATTGTATACCTGAAAAAAATATTTTTTAACCTGGAAAACCTGGAATTTTATTTGGCAAAAGCGCTAGACACCTTGATTTCAAAAAACGTACTTATAACTTCTTTTAGAACGTTCCATGTCCGCCAAATAATGTTCTAAAACATTTTAAGAACAACGATGTTCAAATAATGTTCTGAAATATTTTTTGGCTAACATGAAACGTTCTAAAAAAGTTATAAGAAGAAGGATGAAAATGAATTCCATCATGTTGCTGATGAGAGGACAAAAAAATACGAAGGTATTTAATTTTTCATAATTTCAGGGAGCAAAAAATGAACATTTTTATAAATTTTTTAAAATTTTTTGGGGAAAGAAAAAGTTTTATAATGCTAATAAATAAAATAAATTTTTATTTTCTTAAAAATACTTTAATATTTGATACTTTTCATTTTTTTTAATATTAAATATTTATTAAAGAAAAGATGGAAAAATGTTAGGAAAAAGTCAGGGAATTCGTCGGAGAAGTCAGGAAATTTTTATTGTACTTCTTGTTTTAAGAATTCTGTAAAATAAAAATTCAATACATAAGAATTCTTTTTAGTAAAAAGTTTAAAAAGAAATTCTGAAAAATGGTAATTCGAAAAATGAAAATTCTATCTCACATAATTCTTTAAAATGAAAATTTTAACAATTAATTTTTATGATATGTGCCCTAAAAAATGTAATTCATGTTATTTGATTTACAGAAGTAAATGACCTCTTGGTGGGAACCTTGTACCGGAGAAGAAAGGAAGCGTGGGACAAACTTAAAAAAATAAATACTTCATTAAAAATGTGTGCTCACTGTCAACAGCTTTTGTCGGAAAGAAAGAAATGGATTAAAACCCGAGACTCAGCTGACAAACAATTGCAAAAAATCAATCGATATTGATATCATTTTCTCTTTTTATATTTAATTTTTTTTGTAATATACCTGGTATTCCAAACGTTCAAAGGAACAAAATCATTCATTAATCTATAAACTTTTTCAAAAAATACATAAGTGTAAAATTAAATAGTATATTAAACATTAAAATATTTTTGAATTTATTTTTAGAACAATAGACAATATTTGAAATAAAAATTGCTTAACAAATTAGTAAAACACATTTTTTGTTCATTTGGACGTTTGGAACCCAGTAAAAAAAGATTTATTGAGCAAGCGATTTGGCTGATTGAGCAAGCCGTCTGCCCAATTGTCTAAACGACATTCGGACAATTGGACTGTTTGCTCAATCATCCAATGCATTATGCCCAATCACCAACATTGTATTTCGCGTCTAATAAAAGAAGAAATCGGTCCGAGTGTTGAGAAAATGATAAATCATGAATAATTATTGTTAAAAAGCAAGAAGTAATATATAAAAATACCTGAAATAAGAATAAATAACGAGTTTTGTAAAATGTTATTTTTTAGTTGACAGTGCACTGATGTAATATGAATTTTGTCGGTAAAAGTGAGGAGTATGATAAAGAGAAACGTTTCTTTATCGACTCGTGATACATTTCAATTGATAATAAAAAATTGTAGATTTCTTGTTTTTTTAAAAAATAAGGAGAAATTTCAATTGAGTATTTAAAAATAAATTTTAATTGATTTAATTTAATTTAATTAGTGGATTAATGAATCAGTGAAGTGAATTAAATTAAATTAGGTTAAATACATTGAATAGTGGTAAGTAATTATATTTTGTAAAATTATTATTTATTAATAGAATTATATTCTTTGTTAATTTGTCTAGTATTATTCTTTTTACAAAAAAATAAGTATAAATAAAAAAATGAGCCTCATAACAAGAATTATTTAGTCAATATTTTAGGAAGGTGTCATTTGAAGAAAATATTGAAAAAAAATTAAAAAATTTTACTATTAATTTAAATTTTTATAAAAAAAGACGCAAATAAAAATGTTTAAATTTAACTTAATAATAAATTGACCAATTATTATTAATTATTATTTTTCTCACAATTATCGTGATACTATATATATTTATAAAAAAACCAGCATTTTTGCTTCATATGCCAAATATTTGAATAATTAGATGTTTTTTTTTATTATAGATCCGGGAGCATTATATGTTTTAGTGTAAATTATATTTTGATCCTTGATATATAAAAATAAAATTTTCTTTAAAATAATTGGATTAATTTAAATCTCCTATTTATTGTTTCTTTTAATAAAAATCCTATTTTATTTAATTAATTGAGTTTAATAATATAAATATATTATTATTAAATTCAATTATTTTACTTACCAGTTTTTATTTATACTTATTTTTTTGTAAAAAGAATAATACTAGACAAATTAACAAAGAATATAATTCTATTAATAAATAATAATTTTACAAAATATAATTACTTACCACTATTCAATGTATTTAACCTAATTTAATTTAATTCACTTCACTGATTCATTAATCCACTAATTAAATTAAATTAAATCAATTAAAATTTATTTTTAAATACTCAATTGAAATTTCTCCTTATTTTTTAAAAAAACAAGAAATCTACAATTTTTTATTATCAATTGAAATGTATCACGAGTCGATAAAGAAACGTTTCTCTTTATCATACTCCTCACTTTTACCGACAAAATTCATATTACATCAGTGCACTGTCAACTAAAAAATAACATTTTACAAAACTCGTTATTTATTCTTATTTCAGGTATTTTTATATATTACTTCTTGCTTTTTAACAATAATTATTCATGATTTATCATTTTCTCAACACTCGGACCGATTTCTTCTTTTATTAGACGCGAAATACAATGTTGGTGATTGGGCATAATGCATTGGATGATTGAGCAAACAGTCCAATTGTCCGAATGTCGTTTAGACAATTGGGCAGACGGCTTGCTCAATCAGCCAAATCGCTTGCTCAATAAATCTTTTTTTACTGGGAATACAGGCAAAATTATTTTTTGTTTTATTAAGGCTAGAAATGCCGTTGACCAGAAATTGCACAACGCAAATGATATTGATGAGAATATCATTTTCTCCTTTCATAATTAATCTGTTTTGTAATATACCTGAAATTCCAAACGTTCAAATAAACAAAATCATTCATTAATCTATAAACTTTTTCAAAAAAACTACATAAGTGTAAAATCAAATAGCATATTAAACATTAAAAATGTTAGAATTTATTTTTAGAACAATAGACAATATTTGAAATAAAATTTGCTTATTTAATTAGTAAAACACATTTTTTGTTCATTTGAACGTTTGGAATACAGGCACTTTTTCGTAAAAATGTAAAGTTTTTTTCATTACATTGTATTATTTAAAGGTACATTGACTTTTGAATCCTGTCTGT
The DNA here is from genome assembly GCF_019393585.1 of Leptopilina boulardi. Taxonomy (NCBI): domain Eukaryota; kingdom Metazoa; phylum Arthropoda; class Insecta; order Hymenoptera; family Figitidae; genus Leptopilina; species Leptopilina boulardi. Next base: position 766,597 of record NW_026137695.1, on the reverse strand, counting down.
CAGCGGGTAGATGAGATAAGGAAGCAACATGAATATGAGCGAGAAGTAAAGTTTGAATAGACCTTTTTATGCTGACCATTCTGTCCTCTTCCAACTCGTGCATCATTGTATGCGCTAGATAAGGACAGAGCGATCAGCATGAAAAAGTCTATTTTCTTTTTCGCTAACACTCATGTCGCCCCCTTGTCTCATCTTCTCGCTAGCTGGCAGGATGTAGAAGTCAATGTATCTTCTCATTAGACAGCTAATCAAACGCTGCAACACAGTCTGAAGTTGTTAACATATAATGTGACATTATAATGTGATACTAGTTAATGTAAGAAAAAAAATTATTACTATAATTATTTTTAATTATTAAAGACTGAAGAGATCCCTGTCGATTGGGAAATTAAAATGGGTTTATTTTAATGGCCTACATTTCTTTATATATTTATCAATTTTTCAATCTTTTGTTTCTGGTTTTAACCATACTTCAATTTTTTTAATTTGAATTTCCTAAATTCCGTATTTTTTAATTAATTCATTTGTTACATTACTCATTTGCTTGCATCATTCCAAAAGTCTAAATTTTTTCCCATAATTATTTTTTAAAATTTAATTTTTTTGGTGCAATTTTCTATTTTTCCAAGTTAGCTTTTTTAGTTATTTTTAAAATTTTCAATTTTTTTCTTAAATTTTTGGTCTTAACATTTCTTTGAATATTTTCATATTTTTTCATTCTTAAAAAAATTGCTATCCCAATTTTAAAATAGAAAAAAAATGAAATTTCCCTGGTGCCCCAATTGGTATCCGGTCTAATTCGTCTCAGGTGCGCAAGTCCTCTACGGTCGGTTTGTTCGGCCAAGGTCGACTTTCTTCGTTAAAGCCATTTTTATTGCAACCTGAGCCTCGAGTTGACTGTTGTGCGCTTCTTTATATTTTTTACTAAAAATAATTTAAGTTATTTAATATCATTAAATTATTACTGCTAATATTGTTGTTGAACTGATTGTTCATTGTGTGCGAAAAAATAATGGACAAGAACGAAAAGATTAAAGCGCCTGTTATAACCATCACCAAAGAGTCACCTTTCCTTGGCTATTGGGAAGTTGCTAAAAAGGTAAGCCATTTCTTGTATGTGTGACTGGATCTGAGAAAATGGTGCGGTGCTATCAACCAAAATCAACTTTTTCAGAAAAACGCGTTTAAAGTTTTACTACCAATTAAAAATTTTTTTGTTTAAACAAATGAAAAATTTTTTTTCAACAATTTGGAATTATTTACGCTGTATTTTTAGAACCTTAAAATACAGGAAACCGTCATAAAATAAAATCGATTTTTTTATTGACAACACCGTTCTTTCAGAATCGGTCACATATATATAAAACGTAAATTAATTTTATCATTCACGTATATGGGTGATTCTCCGCGTAGCGCACATGTTTTTTTTCATGTTGTGACAAAAAAATAACAAATATGTTTAAATAATATTTCAATTCCAATGTAATAAGGTAATTTCTGTGATTACAAACAAAAACCAATAGTTACTTTTGTATTTAACATTATAATTTTTCGTGAAAAGTGGTTTTTAAGGTTGAAAACGTCAAAATTTGACCTGTCCCCACAGGAGGTTTAAACATGAAAGTTAATATTATTAGCAATGTGCACTAATAAATACAGTTACTGTTGAAATTTTTGTATTGTTTATTTTAGTGGAATTGAATAAATACTAGTTTACAAAAAGTTCTAGAGTAAACCTAAAGAATCTTTTTGTTTAAATATTTTGTTTATAAAAAATTTTTCACCTTGATTTTATTTTTCAAAATTAAAATGTATTTTATTTTGCTTTTCTGTGGGTAAAATTATTTAAACAAAAAGTTTCCTGAGACCAATTCCAATGCAAGATTTTCTTTTTGTTTTCAGATATGCAATAAAACGAAGAAAGGCTTTATTTAAAGGATCTTAAATATCATAAAAGTAATTTTTCAAAATACTACCCTTAATCCCCAAAACTACCCCTTAATATAGAAATTTAATATTTTTTAAAATTTACTCTACATAAATCTTTTATAATTTTAGCTAATTTGAGGCTTTTAAATAGCCTTAAATTAAATTTTGAAAAATCTACCCTTAACTCCAAGAACCTCGTCCTTTAAATATTTAAATTACTTTTTTAAAATTTTCCCTTTCCTTTATAAAAATTTTTTCTATATCATTTTTTTACAATTTAAGCACAACTGAAACTTTCAAATATTCTCAAATTGAATTTCAAAAACTGTCTTTAACTCTAAAAACCTTAACCTCAAAAATCAGCCTCATTACTTTTAAGTTTATAAATGCAAACAAATTTTACAATTTCATCCGCCATATTGGCTCCACCATTTTGAATTTTTAACAACTTTTACATCAGTATCGTGATCTGTGACCTGATTTTTAAAAGTTGACGTAAGATTCGTGAAAAAAATTTTGGTCGACATTTTGGATCCGCCATCTTGAATTTTGAAAATTTTTTAAATCTGACTTCAGATTCGTAATCCGCGACCCCAAAAACATAAGAGTGACCCTTTCTCCAACAAGTTGCAATTTTTTTCTCAAGGTAATTAATACATTTGTTTGCTGAGTTAGTAAAAAAATTTGCAAAACATGGTACAGTAAAGACGCCATTTTGAATTTTTTAATTCGCCACTTTTTATTCGAAGCAGTATGAGCTGACGATTATTTTGAGCCGTAATAAGTTGATTTTCGTTGATTAGAATTTTGGATGGAACTCTGGACCGGTTGACGTGAAACGTCCCATATATGTATATATTTATTTATTTTTATTTAAAAAAAAAAATTTTTTAATAATGTTTTTTTTAGAGAGATTGTGCATATCTCCAGGATCAAATTCCGTTCGCAATGGTTTTTGTACGAAGGGAAACTACAACACTAGTGAGTGTCTAAGTGAAATTTAAGTTGTATTTATTTATTTATATATATATTTTTTTTAACAGCACGTATTGATTCTACATGGGTTGAAGTTGAATCTCGAACTTCGATGCTGATGAATTTCTGCAAAGGTGCTGGATTGCCACTTCTAGGATTCGATGTTGAGGCATAAATTTCATTTGGTCTGGATCGAAAGTGGACCTCACTTTTAGGCTGCTTTCGTCTTGTTTTCACGACGGTTAAAAGAGTATATGCCCCATTTGAGATGGGCTTTCTGCACAAATACAAAATGATGCAGACAATGATCGCAGTTAATCCTTCATACGAACTATACGTTAGGGCCGTTTGTCTGTCCTTGAGATGACGCTGAACTGCAAACCTTTGTAGTTCCTCTTCTAATTCGTCTAGGGTCTTTGAATTAGTTTCGAAACTGGATATTTTTGATTTAGTGTTATTCGTGTCGTCTTGTCGACTTTCCAAGGCGAAAGCGAGGTCGGAATATGTTGATAGAAAAGGTGATACATCTAAGAGATTTAGATGTAATTCTGCTCCGTAAATTAATTCTGATTGACCCTTTTGCATAAGATTTGACGGGATGGTGACATCGTTGGTCTTGATGGAACTTCCAAGGGCTAACTTTAATATTCCTACTCCGTTAGATTGAGTTTAACTGGATTCACTGAGTGGCAGAAAATTGTGACCATTTCTGGTCTTGCGAATGAATAAAGTCAGGAAGCCAACGTTCGCAGCGGGTCCAATAAGAATCTTGGGTTGAAATTATCTTGATTGGACTGGACCTCATGTCCTCTATAGTTGGTTTTAACAGGAGTTTAGGTTCACATGCTGGTCTTTCATAATGATCGTACATAGGCACACCTTCTAGGCAGGCGTGATAAGCTGCTGTAGTTCTGCAACTCTTCCACTCCTCTTCACTAAGAAAGAGGTAAGTTTTTCTGACATCATCATAGTCATGTTCTGAACTCACATAGGCTCTCTGAAATCCGTTCCCCAAAGCTTCTTTACTGGTAGGGAGTGGATGGATCTTGAATGCTTAGTAGCGGTAATTTGCTAACAATGGAATGTCAAAAAGGATTTTCATATTGTCGATCTCATACCATATTGACATTGTTTCTATCTTGATTAATTCATCAATGTTGATCTTAAGGCCAGGTAATGAAAAACGGACATCAGTCAAGTTATCCTGGACGTCGCGTAAGATTGGCTCTAGTTGTTCAGAAGAGCTGATTCCTGGATGTAATCGACCCCGTCTGGCGTCATGCACTGCATCAAGCATGGCGGATGTGTTTCGAACATTATGGTATAATCCAAGTTTTATTCCTGTTAAGATAGAAAGTACCATATCTCTTCATGCTAATTCATCCTTCATAGATAGAAGGCTGTCAAACTTAGAAACAATGTTTTGGAGGTTTTCCTCAATTTTTTCGATTCGAGTGTCATGGTGCTGATACTGGGTGTAAAGGGTATCTTGCTGAGACCGAACAACGTGGGTCTGTTTCCCCACGAGATGTGAAAGGTTCGCTTCAGCATCATTGAGGTTCTTTATTTCGGCATCATAGCGTTCTCCATCATCGTAATTGAGAACGCCGGCTACCGGTCCGGCAATCTTGCCCAAGAATCCAAGTAACGGCACACTACGTCGGACCCTTAACTGAGATGATAATTTTGTTGGTAATTTTGGATTGGTATTTTGTAACTCCTGAATTTGTGTTGGAAATTGATTCTGTAATTCGGCCACTATCTTCCATTTGCCTTCCCAATTAAAGGAGTCCGGAGAGTCATGACACCACCTTATTTCTTTATGGCACAGTTCTCTCATCCTCTGCAGCCGGGCCTTGAGGTTGAGGTTCTCCGTGTAATAGGTCATCATCCTGGTCAAGGTTGGAACTTGCATCTACTGCTAGCATAGAAAGCTGGTACAGGAAGGTTAGAGGCCACACCTTCGTCATCATCGGTTCTACCTAAAATCAAAGATTTTATTAGCCGTGATTTGGGCACGAGATAATGATTACAAATGGGTAACCATTATCTTATCAAGATGTTTGGTGAACCTTTCGCCGGTTTCGTCCATCAGAATAACATTATTATTCTGGGTTAAATCGACTACGGTAAATGGTCCATTTGCCCGGGAATCGAACTTATTCGTCCTGACTTCCTTGTAAGTGTAAACCTGGTCGCCGATTTTAACGTTAGATGGAACTATAAGATCTCGCAGGTATGCACCATAGGTCTCTAATCCTGGGCCTTGCGGTAGCGAACTTGGAATCCTGGCGGTTCGACCGAAAACCAACTCGTATGGAGTGAAATTTGTGGCCTCATGAACAGACGTATTATAGTTAAACATAGCGAAAGGAAGCAGACGATCCCAATCGTCAAAGTCACTCGCATAATGTTTAATATAATCAGTGAGTTCAATATGGCTTCTTTCCAATGCTCCATTGGTTTGGGGGCGGTAGCCGGAGGTGGTAAGTTGTTTGATTCCGAAAATTCTTTCTAATTTTCGTATCAAAGAACTCACAATGCCTTCCCCTTTATCTGTGAGTACACATAGTGGCGCTCCATATAGAGAGAAAAGGTTAGTTGCAACAGCATGGCCGATAGTGGTTGTGCGGATGTCAGGAATGGCAACTGCAATACAGTATTTACTAAAATTATCCTGCACTATCAGGATATGTCGATTCCCGTTAGGGGTAGTTCTCAATTTCTCCACAGTATCTAAGGACACTTTATCAAAAGGACAAGCTGGAGTATCAGTTATTAGCATAGGCTCACGAGTTCGGGCTCTGACAAGTTTATTTTCAAGGCAGCTTCTGCACTTGCGAATAAACTGAGTAATCTCGTCTCGCATCCTAGGCCAAAAGAAACTTTCTCTTACTCGTCGATATGTTATTGTAATTCCATTATGGCCGACAATAAGGCTGCCATGGAATTCAGCTATTATTTTTGGACGTAATTCAACGGGAGGAACTTCGATTTTTCCGTGGCAGAGAGTGATTTTCACATCGCCACCACGGAATATTCCTGCTAATATGCCCGTCATGATAGGTTGGGGAAGGTTGCCTAACAGGTCACTAGAATTCACCATACGACAGTGTGTCTGGTTGTCCAAGGGTAGTGCATATTTGAGACCTTTTAACCCTGAGTGACGTCATTCCAGTCGAGTTCGTCAGAAAGTCGCTTTTTTACTACAATCGAGTATACTCGATATTTGCCACAGATGGTAGTGTATACTTGGCCTTTAACGGGGTTGCTGTCTCTTATATCCTGCATGTCAATTTTTTTAGTAGCGATAAGAAGTTTACACGTGGGGTCAACTGGCTCGCAATCTTCTGAAATGAAATGGACATAATTGTCTTTCCTATAGGTCAAAGGTTCTGTCCACTGATGAAGAATGTTTTCCAATTTTATTTTGGATGCATCAGGGGCAGTGTTTATAAGATTTTCATGATCAGTTTTCGGAAGTGGATGAAGATGCCGACAAAGGTCTTGGGGTATCGGTCGAAAGACTGTCCAATAATTCTTGGCCCACACTTGTGTCCTCGATAACTTCAGGAATCTCTCTGAATGTGACCACGCTCTTTTTTCGTCTTTGCGAAAGGTGACTTGTCAACAGTGTTTCCTTTTGAATCTTGGAAGTAGAGGGAGCAGGGGATGAGGATTCGATTGGAGCGAGTTCTAGATGATCACGATTCGCGACCCGATTTTTCTCGTAATTGTCAAGGAAACTTTTCACCCGTTCGGCGAACACATCATCGTCGACTCCTTGGCATGGATCCAAAGTTTTCTGTTGTTCGAGATAATCTTCATCATCTTCGCCGTCTGAAACATAGACTCTGGTTCTGGGTGTCCTATCCATGCCCTCATGATCCCAATCTAACGTTTGGTTGGAATTATCGGGTGTGGGACTAGTTCTCTTCGCCTCAGAGATTCGTCGAATCTTCGAATGGATTGATCCAAGGAAGTTTCTGGTCTGACCGATGTTGATGATCCAGGATTCGTTTCTTGATCCTCTTCAGAGTCGGATTCCGAAGTGTCAGCCGGCCTAGAAGGACCAGTGATGACAATTCGTTCTGGTGGAAGCTCAGCAACTTCTTCGTCAGAGGATTCGCTCAATGAAGAACTGAATTCTGAAGTGGGATCCATCAAAGCGCCTTCTCTTGCCAATCGATCAGCATTCTCGTTACCATCGATCCCTTCTTGGCCAGGTATGTGTTCCCAAATAACATCTAAATCTTTTACAGCCTTGAGCAATCGTTCATAGGCCTTCCGATTTTTTACTGTCTTATTTTCATTTGTTTTCCAGTCATTTACCTGCCATTTTGGATTCCCTGGATCAGGACCTTGGAATCGGTTTTGATTCTAAGATGTTGGATTACTGCACGCCTCGCCTGCCGGGCTGCGGCAGCAGCCGCTTCAATTTCGGAGGCATTATTGGTCTGCCTGCCGGCATACCTTTTGGAAATATTCTGAGGATTGTCTGGTCCAAACCAGACACCAATACCAGCGCAAGGTCTTACACCTCCATTGTCTGCAAACGCACCATCCACATATTCGTCTACGTATTGTCTGGATAGTGGTTGGATGTAGGAAGGAGGCGGGAGTGACGTTGATTCGATAGCACTCTTTAAAGGGGGTGATTTTCTCGGCGATAGGTGGGGAGGAAAACTAGGGAGATCGCTCCGACTTGCACGGAAAACTGGAGGGTTAGAGTTTTCTTCGTCTTCGCTTTCAGAAGAGGGTACATTGGAGGAGCAGGATTCACTCACATCTCGTTGAACCTTTTCTGGAATTTCCAGTTTTCTTTTTCGAAGTCTGTTGGCGATACTGCTGATATTGGGGTCAGATGAATTTTCACCTGCTGGCGGAACATAAGGGTCTTCATCTCCGGGTTCCTTGGTCTTGGAAGATCCTCGAGGTCTTCCTCTAGATCTGGGAACGATTGGATAGGGTTCTGAAGAGGTTCCTGAAACAGGGAAATTTTCTGCAGTAGCGAGGCACAATTACCCCGCTCGTATCCATTTTCTACGATGGAGGGGCATTTCGATACCCCTTCCACTGTCCGAAAAGTTTGGTTATACACTAGGGTGTGGATGTGTTCAAGGTTATAATTTCCACGTCACTGACTATAATTTTGATCACAGGGAAATTCACTGATTCAATATTCCGGATTTTAGGTCCTTGTGAGTTTTCCTCTGGAATGAGCTCTATAGATTCAATAAGGTTTATTGGAATGATTTTTAGTTCTTTTTCACTCAGGATTTCTGGCTCAGCTATTGGAAGGTTTTTATTATATCTTACCAGGTATTTCATTTCTGGAAATTAAATCAGGACTCTGTCTGGTTCGTATATCACAGTGGCGTCACTATCATAACCAAAAACTTCATTATTGCACTATCAAAGATTTTTTCAAGGTTTAGATTTTCCAAGGGTGTGGGTACATTCCTTGAGGGTCCTGGGACAGAATATCCCTCATTGAATCTCTCCTCCGCAACAGCAACCTGCCGGATGGCCAAAGCGTCCTCAATTGCAAGATCTATAATTTCAAATTCCGGTTCTGGTTCCGGTAAAATTGAAGGAGAGCGTGGCACGGGTTTTACACGACAAATTGGCGTATGACGTATTGGAGGATTTATGAAGATATAATAAATTCTAGAAGTTGGATTGTTCACGAGATTGTATTGGAGCGTTCCAGGTAGAATTTTATTTTCACGGGGGTGAAGAATTCCTGATCTTTTCCCTCGTTCAGTTTTTGTTTTTGAGGCTCCAGGTTTTGGTGATTTGGACGACATCGAAAGGAGAAAAATTTTTGTTTTTTAGGATATGAGGATTTTTAATTTCAATGTCTCAGTCTCCGCACCCCTTACATTATGTCAATTATAACGGCCTCAAGCAACGTTCAACATTCCATAACTAGTGCACTGTATTAAAAGCTGCGCAGACTAGTGTAAAAAATTAGGAAAGATAAACGGGAAAGCTTTCTTTCCGAATTTAATTTTCCTTTTGAGAAAATCAATTAGATGCAGCAAGAAAACTTTCCGGAGCCAGTAGTTAGTACTTGCCACGGCGAGGAAGAGTTACTAGCCTTGAAAATAGAGTACTCCTAACGAAGAATCTATTTTCAAGGCTTACGTGCCTCGACACAATGGACTTGATGAAAAATTGTCATTGAACTTAAGGTAAAAAAGGATGGGATTGTTGTCAAAGGAAAATTTTTACAGTTGATCGGAGAGAAGAAAAGAATCTCTGGCACCACCGTATCCAATAAAACCTACCCCAGATTCACTTGATTCGGGAAAAATTGACTAACCGCTTGGAATGTGATTGGAGTGTCATTTACCTGAAATGTTACTATTACTAAAATTTCAACGTATTCACCTTTAATGCAACTTCCGTCAGGTATGGAGTGGATGGCACAATCAGATGCGAGAAATGTTTCGCAAATATAGTTATGTTTGTGCTCGATGTCAACCGGAAACTGGTGAGTAAAGTTTTTTAATTTACTAGACGTAATATTGACAAGGAATCCTATTAAAGGATCAATTTGGATTGTCATAATTTTACTGAGAAGAACTTCCTTTAGTAAAAACCACTCTATGACTTTCCAAAGGGTCGATTCTTGTTACTCTTAGAGCCCGCTTCGTGGTATTGGTAAGAATATCGGCTGACCTTAACAGAGTCAAAGAGGTATTTTTTAATTCTTCTCTATTAATTATGCCTCCTTTTAAAAGCGGAAATTTCGGGTTATAAGAAACGAAATAGTGTAATTTTTCCATGTGAGCAAAATTATATTAAGTTAGTGGTTGACGAGGATGGAAACGTGAGAAGCGCGAAATGAGACCCGTGTCTCGGGCTCCTTCGAAACATAGGATTCCAAGGTACGCTGGCGAATTTTCTAATTTATACCGGCCTACACAAAAGAAATCAATTTCTTTTCCATTGATAAGTAAAGAAGCTACACCCACAATTTTTAACTCCGTATTACAAATTCGGTGAATACCAATTGTTCTATGTGGATAAAAAGGATAATTTAAAACATAATTCATAATATAAGTATATCTCACATTGGTGTCAACTAGAATTTCATACGGCGATAAGACGAGTCGCTCATGTATTTCTACAACATGGGGAGGCCGTTCTTGCAAGCTGCTATTGCGGAAAGAGAGTGACATATCGTGTTACAACCGTTACAGAAAATACTCAATTTGACTTACCTGCGGTACGCAGTTCTTTTGCGCGCTTAATTTCTGTTTCTGCTTTCTGCAGCAGATTTTCAAAATATTGGAAAAATTCTTTCCAAGAATTTAGGATAGGTTCATCGAACCCATGGCCAATAGGAAGAGGGGACAAAGGACGAATTGTTTGAGAGTTGGTTTTGAGTTTTTCCTCAGGATTTTGAAGTTCGAGAGAATTTTCCTTAGGAAACTTGACCTTAGTTCGACCGCCTCTTTTCGGTATCTAGATGGCATTAGTACCGATAACAAAAATTAGCATTGAAATTTTTAGGACTGAGATTTCAGACCCAACAGTGGTTTCTGGGGCCACCGCCACAACTCAGAGATTAGGTCACCATCATCATAAAAAACATCAAAAATCAAAGTTTTTCGCGATTATCTTGTTAAAATCAAAAAATTTCGAAAAAAGTTTTATACAAAAGTTGTAGATCTCTAAAAAAAGACACATTTTATGTTTTATGCATTTTTTACCAAAAGTCATTATTTTTTGAGAAAAATGGTCCCAAAGTAATTTGCGGAAATTGTGGGGTGGAGTCTACAGCACCGGTAAACGCAAAATACTAAACACGGCCTTCGGCCGCGTAAGGTACTGCTCGCTTTTCTTTTTAAAAAAACCTTGGCGAGAGGGGGTGATATTTTGCGGAATTCATTGGTGTCTATTTTATTTGCTTTTGTAGCCCTAAAAAGGGCTAATTGTTTGGTGAGAGTAGAATTTAGATGCTTCTGTAGCCCTAAAAAGGGCTGATTGACAGTTTTTTTTAATGGTTTTCATCATGATAATCAAGTTTGCGCCAATTTTCAGTATGATTTTCGTAAACAGCGCACAAAAATACGTAAGTATACTGAGTTTCATTAAAATCCAAGGGGAGCCTCATTCAAAACTGCACCCTCCCGTCTTTCACCAAGACCGTACTGAACATCGAATTGTGGGCCAGAGACACTTCGTCGGTTCGCTTAGGGATGTTAGGTGGGAAATTAATGCTAAATTGGAATATTGTCAATAAGTGAACATGGTAGCAGGGGCGTTGGACCTGTTGCCATACGGTTTTTAGCTGACTTCGATTTCGACAGGAAGTCACTAAAATAGTTTTTAGAATTGGAAATAAAGTTATTTCCAAATAATAAAAAAAAATTCTTTCCGTTATAGTTCGTAGCCATCAAATCCAATCGGTCTCGCTATATTTTTCCTGTAATCTACACGTAAAAATACGCATGTGTACTAAATGACAGTTCTTTATATTAAAAAATGTGGAAGTTAAGGGGGGGATAGTGCCATTTTTTGGAATTTTTTTCAAAAAAACCTTTTTCTTTACTTTCTAGCTCGTAGCCATCAAATCCAATCGGTCTGGCTATATTTTTCCTATAATCTACGCGTAAAAATACGGATATGTAATTAATTGCAGTTCTTCATATACAAAAATGTAGAAGTTAAGGGGGGGAAAGTCTTATTTTTTGCAATTTTTTCGAAAAACTGAATTCTTTCCTTTCTAGCTCGTTGCCATCAAATCCCATCTGTCTTGCTCTATTTTTCCTGTAATCTACACGTAAAAATACGTATGTGTACTAAATTGCAGTTTTTCGTGTACACGGAAAGGAATTTAGTAGCAATATTTGATAAATCTAATAAGAAATTTTAGTATTCTCTTTTTCATACGCGGAAAATTTGGGTTTGATAACGAAAATCGGTATATTTTTACCAATAGTCTTTTTATTAGTAAATATATTCCAGAAATTGAAATTATTATTTCGTAAATTGATAAATTTATACGAAAAACCAGAAGTAAGTTAAACCGACGCGCACTTCGTTATTTACTAAATTTATATGAAAATTTGGAAAGATTATTTCGAAATTTGTTAAAACTATACTAAAAATTCGAAGTGGTTCAGTCGTGACAGATGATTTTGTATTTCAATAAAAATATTTCAGATTTCGTAAATATTATATCAAATTTTCTTTCCAACTGTATTAAATATTCTTATTTTAATCTCAATCATTCTTAAAAATAGTATCAAAAAACGTTATCATGACAAAATGTTCCGCAATTGTAACCAAATATACTAAAAAGTAACACCATAATATCAAATATTGCTATAAACTTTCTTTCCGTGTAGAAAAATGTAGAAGTTATGGGGGGGATAGTGTCATGTTTTGCAATTTTTTTGAAAAAAACCGATTTCTTTCCTTTCTAGCTCGTAGCCATCAAATCCAATCTTTCTCGCTATATTATTCCTGAAATTTACACGTAAAAATACGTATGTGTACTAAATGGCACTTCTTCATATACAAAAATGTAGAACTTAAGGGTGGGGACACAAAGCTGGGACGGACGCAAGAGTCTTTTCATAAGGGTTCCGTAGGTACACCAACGGTGTACGGAACCAGAAAAACGGACCGATTTAAGTGAAAATAGCAAATTTATGTTTAATTATAGAAAATCAAGGTTAAAATTCAAAAAGTTTAAAAAACAAAATTGACCATTGAAATGTGAATGAATAAGCCTTCAAAAAACATACCTAACAAAATTTTGTTTATTTTATTTATGGAGAGCAAAAATTCAAATAGTAGTACATATACATATATTAATATATCTACATGTAAAAACACGTATGTGTACTAAATTGCAGTTTTCATATACAAAAATGTAGAAGTTAAGGGAGGAGGTACAGGGTCATTTTTTGCAATTTAGAAATAACTACATATTTCTTTCCTTTTTAGCTCGTAACCATCAAATCCAATCGGTCTCGATTATTTTTTCTATAATCTACATGTATAAACACGTATGTTTACTAAATTCCATTGCTTTAGATACAGAAATGTAAAAGTTAAGGGTGGGGACTGTGTCTTTTTTTGTAATTAAAAAAAACGATTTTATTCGTTTGTAGCTCGTAGCCATCATATTCAATCGGAATCGCTATATTTTTTTACTGTAATCTACATGTGAGAACACGTATGTGTACTAAATTGCAGTTTTTCATACGCAAAAATCTAGAAGTTTAGGAGGGGGGGACAGGGTCATATTTTACAATTTTTTTGAAAATATCGTTTTCTTTCCTTTCTAGGTCGTATCCATCAAATTCAATCAGACTTGCTACCTAATATTTGAGTTAATATTTTTGTATTGTATAAAATGAACTTACCTTTTTAGAAAAAATTTACTTATTTTTAACACGTACAAGATTATTCAAGTTCCAAAATTCAATTTCAAAAATTTTGAATATGTTCAAATTAGAAAATTCTTGTATTACTTTTATTAAATTCAGATAACTCTGTTAGTTTTTAATATTTTTCAAAGTGTTTTACCCTAATGTTTATAACAGAAGTCCCTTATTAAAATATTGATACTAATAAAGTTGTATAATATTCATTTTTCCATTTACTTTTCTTTTTCACGGGATTTGATAACAACAGACTGAAGGTCAAAAATTGGAAACTTCTAGACATTATTCTGTGTCTCTAATGTTGTCATATTACTCGTACGTTGACTGACCAGTCATTACAACATTTTCCGTGCTTTGATTTATACGTATCTCTCATTGATTATATTTATTTTTAATTATTACTTGTTTTTTAGTTTTATTTGTTAGTGTTAAAAATTAGTACATTTTTTCTAAATAGGTAAGTTCATTTTACACAATACAAAAATATTTACTCAAATTTTAGGTGCAAAATAACGTTGATTAATTTCTTTTTTAATTATATTATGTATTATATTATATTATTTTATATTTATTATCCTATTTTGCGAATTCCGATAAATTTACATTCTAAATAATTTGTAATGTTAGATTTCAAATTTTTAAAAATTTTATATTAAACTTTTTGGGAAATTTCTTCCAATTAATTTCATCAAGTTTAGGTACCTTGATATTTTCAGCAAATTCATAATAAAAGTTTACTGCAACTTTATCCAGACAGTTTACAGTAAATTTAATAATAAAGTTTTTAGCAAGTTTACCATATAAATTTTCGGTAAAATTACTATGCAAATTTTCAACACTCTTGCTATGTATACTTGCTGTAAGTTTTAAAATTCTACTTCCTGCAAGTTTTCATTGCAATTTTTCAGCACGTTTCATGGCTAACTTGTAGGAGAGGAAACATTTACAAACATGGTGCAAGTTTGCAGCAAACCTGCTAAAAAATGGCGTGCTATGTGGGCGGTATTATGTGTTTGTTAATTAAGGGATGTATAAACAATGCTACCTGTAAAAATAAATTAAAGTAAGAATTAGTCGTTTACCTTGACTAATAATATTGCAGATTTCTCTCAATATGTCATTAATTTTGTAATAAAGAACGAAAATCATTAAAATTGTTTATAAAAAATGGTTCAAACAATTAAAAAATTTTTTTTTTCAAAAAATAAAATCAAAGGTGTTATTCAGAATTATATCATCTTTAAAATAAGACCAAGAACGTCAAATTCGATTGAAATTTGTAGGCTCTATGTTAATTTTTCCATGGCCCACTGTGTAGCGTAGCGCGCGTGGAGCTTGCACGCTGTTACGGACGGATTTCCGTAATATTTTTAATTTTTTTTTGGGGCGATAAATATTATTTATTAAAAATAATATTTATATAATTAACGTTACAAATACTTTGTCAATTATATACCTACACCTATACAACACAAACACACACACATACTAAGTTTCGGACACTAGAATATTCAAATAATATTTCTAATTAATTCAATAAATATTTATAATTTCATTTTTTTATTTTATTTAATTTTTAAATCAAAGTTTATTTCGCAAATGATTTCAGATTATTGAACCTCATATTGCGAAATAATTTGAACTAAATTGTCGATCGATTGCACAAGTTGTGGGACTTACACTGTATAGAAGTTGCCGCATTATTTTGGGAAAATGAGGAAACGTATAAAGTATACCGATAATTCAGGTGGTTGAACCGATCACGCCATGATTAAAATGCAAATTTTGCTGAAACTTGCATGGAAACAACGAGGTGTTGATTGCAAAATCAAATTATTGTTCAGCGAGTCTTATTTTATCTTTCCCGCAAAGCGGATGTGTTGCCCGCAAAAAGGCGGAAGAATTTATAAAGTTCGTTCCCACTAAAAGTGGTAGAAAATAGTTATTTGCTCCCCTCAGTAAGGGTAGAGTCTACGAAATTATCTCAGTAATATAGTAAATATTCCACATTTGTAAAATCGATCATTATATAAAAGTTCATAAATTTAAAAAGAAGAGTAAATTAATTATCAAATACAAAGTGCTATAAATGTTAAAAGTGCAAGTTACGATTAAATTCAGAAAGTGTTTTATTTTTGTTTATAACAACAATTGTTTTTATTTCAAAACTAACTTTTTGGAAAATTCAGGTTTGGTGAACCCAAACTTCTAAATTTTTAATAAGCAGACTTTGAAATATTAAAAGAATTGTCGCAAGTCAATAAATATTAAAGGTTACCCACGTGAAAAGATTACCGGTAAACTCCGCGAAGTAGCTCCGCGGAATTTCCGCAGAGCAGCTCCGCGGATTTTCCGCGAAATTTCCGCAATTTTTTTTTTTGCATAATAATATATTTATGTTATTATTTAAAGTAATATAATATTAAATTCAATACATTCTATTTAAATTACGTTTTATACTTTAGTTAACAACTGAGACAAGATTTACTGTTAGACACGTCAATTTTTTGAAAAAAAAATATTGATAACCTTTAGGATAGTTTCGTGGTTACAATCGGTAAGGATTTTTTAATGATTTTAACATTTGAAGACATGATGAAAATAGCTCAAAATTTCTGAAGTGGGCCACTAATTTTTCGATGGCGAGATTTTTATAAGTCATATCAATAATTTTATAGTATTTTCGAATCAAAATAAGATCCTAAAGTTATATTGCAAAATTTTAATATTTTAAAAAGTTATTGTTTAAACAATTTTTAAGCAGCCAATTAGTAAAAAAAAGCTTTTCTACGGTTCCATTTGATGGATTTTGCTGAAATTTGGTATGAGTAATGTACAATAACCATGCTTTCAAATAAAAAAAATTTGTTTCATTTTGTTCATAATTTGTTGAAAATAGCAACAATTATTATAAACAAATGAAAATTTAATAACCTTCTGCGCCTAATTTCGTATTTTTTCTTGTCAATTATGATTCCCTATTTTATCACGAGTATTTTAAAAAAAAAAGTCAGTATATTGCATTAGGTCAAAAGTTATTATATAATATAATTGACAAGAAAAAATACGAAATTAGGCGCAGAAGGTTATTAAATTTTCATTTGTTTATAATAATTGTTGCTATTTTCAACAAATTATGAACAAAATGAAACAAATTTTTTTTATTTGAAAGCATGGTTATTGTACATTACTCATACCAAATTTCAGCAAAATCCATCAAATGGAACCGTAGAAAAGCTTTTTTTACTAATTGGCTGCTTAAAAATTGTTTAAACAATAACTCTTTAAAAAATTAAAATTTTGCAATATAACTTTAGGATCTTATTTTGATTCGAAAATACTATAAAATTATTGATATGACTTATAAAAATCTCGCCATCGAAAAATTAGTGGCCCACTTCAGAAATTTTGAGCCAAATACGAAGCATTAGAAGAATAACAAATCGATGTCACTCAAGAACTAGGTAGCAGCAAGAATACAATTTTTTGGGGAAGTTAAACATGTCGTATAAAATTTTCATGTTACGAAGCCATCAATAAGTAACGGTAACGACCGGGAAATCATTTCTTTTTCCAAACCTTTTTAAGAGCTTATAACCTGTATTTAGATTATAAAGTTATTTTCTGAAAGTTTTAATTGTAACCTAATTTAACCCTACTAAAAATTAAAATATATAATGAGTGAAATAAATTTTATTAAATAAATAGAAATCAGTATCATATGGCAAATGCATTTTTATTTTTTTATTAATAAAATTTTTATATGAAATGAATTTTATTATTGTCTTATAAAAAGGATAAATACAAGTAAAAAACTATTTAATGTATAATATATTTAACTCTCTTTAATGCAATAATCTGATATCAATTTTGGGATTACTTTTTTAAGTAGAAAAGAAAAATATATACATCTTTACCGGCTATAACCGTGAACCTATTTTTATAGTTTTCAATTTTTTGTTAACAAAATTAGTGTGAGAGTCTTCTCTCAATTGTTAACTAAAAATTAAAAAGTAATTTTAAGTAGAATATACACAATTTAATTTTATATTATTTTAAATAATAACAAATATATTATTATGCAAAAAAAAAAATTTGCGGAAATTTCGCGGAAAATCCGCGGAGCTTCCGCATGTTCGTGAATCATATATATATATATATATATAAAATACGAAGTTCAAATATCAAACGTTGAAAAGTAATTAGATACTTTTCAGTATCTTTATTTTATTATTATTCTGGTGAGTTGCTTCAATGCTATATATATTAATTTAAACATATATAAAAATCTAAATACGATAAACAAACATCAATTTACACACAGTTCACACACACAAATTGTTTTTCTTTTTATTGAGAGTTTTCTTTTATTGGATCTCTTTGTTTTTCTTTTTTACTTGTCATAAATGACATTTTTGTGAGACTTGATTTTGTTAATCAAGTAGCTTAAAGTAAACATTATTTAAATTGTAAACCTTTTCTATTTAAATCCAATTGGGGAACTTAATGTAAATCGTTTGGGGGTTGAATGAATAAATGTAATCTTATTTTATGTTAATTCAAGTTTGATTTATTTAATTACCTTTATATGCATTTGTCTCATTTCTTTCTTTGTAATCATTTTCAATAAAATACCGTCTACCCGGAGGTGTTGAATGAATAACATTCTGGGTGACAGTTCTGGGTGACCTTTTTCTAACTTGCTTGGCGAAGAGCAATTACGTTTTCCGAATAAGCGGAATTGTTGAGTAATAAAAATTAGTATTTTTTTTCTAAATATTTATTATTTCTCTTTGAATTATTTATATTTATTTTTTTTTGTTAATTAACATCCGTCTTTAACACACGCAATTTTTAAAAATTCGTTTAAACTTATTTAAGGGGGGAACACCAGTTGTAACTCAAGAAATAATGCTTTTTACAAGAATATTTTCCAAAAGAACAATGAATCTTTTTAAAGAATACTATTTATTAGTTAAAAGTACATGTTAAAAGCTGTAATTTAAAAGAAAAAAAAAATTTTTTTAACAAAAACTTTTAGAGATATGAGCCATTGAAGTGGCGCCTTAAGAAAAAAGGCGAATTGCGGTGACCAGCATTCTGCAAGTATACTTCGTCTGAAATACAAAAATGAAATTGATTTACATTTATTATAAGATTATCTAGTTCGTGATCGAAGGATTTAAAAAAAAAAAATTGACAAAATGGCGACCTGTCAAAGTCAAAAGTATAATTTTCGTTAAAAAAATACGGTCGATTTTCAGCTATATAAAAAAAGTTTTGCATAAAAAAAAAATCCTTCGATCACGAACTAGACTTATATGTGTAAATGAAGCACATTAAATTTTAAATAAATCGGTTTCATGGTATTCGAGTAATCGTGGTCACCGACTTGGAAAATGTCATTTTGAGAAAAACGCATTCAAAGTTTCAACTTACTTTTTTTTGTTCAGAAGAAATTTTGTTTCCAATTTACAAAGAGTCATTGATTCCTGGACCATATAATAACTCTTCCGCAGTGGTTGCCGTTTCTAAATCATAGGAAAAGCCCATCTGTCGTTAGGGTCAGGTATGGCTGGCCACCTTGTCTGAAGCCACGGGACGCGCCGCTGCAGTGTTCTGTATATCTCATTTATTTTTCACCGGATCAAGTTTAAAATTTACAGACACATTTCTAAATATGTATACTTTAAGAAAATGCAAAAAAAAAATCGATTTTTCGAAAGTTACAACTGGTGTTCCCCCCTTAACTCATCAGACCCATTATGGCTCTTTTTGCAAAATCTTTGTATATTTTCAGGCATGAATAAATCATAAAAAAAATAAAATTTAATCGGGCCCAATTAAAAAAAAATTAATTTTTTTTCATTAAAAATAAAAAAAAATATTGTCTAAAATTTCTTAAAAATTAAAGAAAAAACAAAACTTTTATTTTTTGGCAAGATTTTATTAAATTTTATATTTTCTCAGATATAAGTCATTAAAAAAAGTTCTACTTTTGCAAAGCCAAAAATTCATAACTAAAAAATTTGGCCGATTTTTCAAAAATAAAAATACGTATTTCATGTTTTTCTACAAAGAATAAGAAAAAAATATATTTACCGGAATTTTAAACCTCGACTATAAATCTCACGTGGAATCGCCCATATGTACAACCCATGAAAATTTCATGGCAATGATCGATGCTTCTGATCTACAGAGACTGACGAAAGATTCAAAAAACCCGATAAATGATTATAATGATGCTTTAAACTTGTGCTTTGTAAAACTCCGTTGCCTGAATGTTACTTAAATAAGTGTACAGCATGTCCCAATTTCGACAATTTTTCAAATTACATTACCGACGTTTTTGACCAAAATGGAGTTGAAGAAATAATTTTAAGTACTTCGTGCAGGACGATGCACAGGCTTTTCCTTTTAATAACAACTAATGCACAGTCCATCCAGCAGTTGTTTACTACAAATCAGAAAACGAAGTTGAAGCATTGCAGTTATACTGAATTGTCAGATTCTGCGGCACAAAACACCTTTGTGGTTTTCATTCTTCAAGAATTTATTATTTTTAAAGTTAAGAAAAGAGTTCCGAATATAAAAATGGTTATTTATGTAACGGGCAGTGCTAAACAACACTAAAAAACAAGTACCAAATGTGCAATCTGGTAAATCACAAGGAAGATTTTGGCATAGAAGCAGAGTGGCACACTCATGCTTTTGTCCATGGTGAAAGATCATGTGATGGAATAGGTGCAACTTTAAAACGGGAAGCAACATGTGCTAGTCTGCAGGCGAAACCTACAGAAGCACTGTTAACTCCAGAATCTCTTTTTAAGTCGGCTCAATCGAAATTTCAAGGGATAAAAATATTTTATTACAGTACAGCAACGCATAAAAAAGCGAAAACACCTCAACAAACGTTTCACAGATGCTTCTGCCGTGAAAAACATTCAAAGTTGTCATAGATTTATAGTTACACCCAATAAAGGATTGAAAGTTTTGCAATTCACAAGTGGATCAACTTCCAACAATATTGTCAACCATAAATAAGACCACAAATCCACTTTGCAAGATTTAATCAATCTGCCTTTTTCAAGGCCACCAATCCTTTGCACTTTACAACATTTTATTAATCGGCTTTTTTCAAGGACACTAAACCTTTTCACTTTGCAACATTTAATCAATCGGCCTTTTTCAAGGCCAATAAACCTTTGCACTTTCCACGTAATAATCAATCAGCCTTTTTCAAGGCCACAAAACCTTTGCATTTTGCAACATTTAATCAATGAGCCTTTTTCAAGGCCACCAAATCTTTGCACTTTGCAACATTTTATTAATCGGACTTTTTCAAAGCATAACTGCGGTCAAACAAATATCGTGAAATTTCGATTAATTTTTAAAATGTTGTCCGACATTTTGTATTTTGAAAAAATAACGTCAGATTCGTAATCAGCGACCTAAAAACCCCCGAGAAACAAGTATCGAACAATTTCGATAAATTTTGAAAAGTTTTGTCTGACATTTTGCATCCGTCATTTTAAATTTAAAAACTAACATCAGATTTGAATTTAGCGACCTCAAAAACTATTGGATATGGTATTTAAGAATAATTTGAGTTCTTTCTGACGTTTGATTCACAAAGTTATTTTAAAACATTTGATTTTTGTGTCACTTACCCGCCATATTGGCATTGCCTATTTGAATTTTCGAAAAAGTCCACTCGGTATTCAAAAGTATATGATTGTACGAATTTTTTAAGCATTAGGACATTAAAATCGGTTAAAACCATTTTTTAAAGAAAACTGTCCTCGTTGACGTAGAACGTCCCATATATACATACAATTTTACACTTTCACTACTAAAAATATGAATACTATTAAAATATTAGAAAAAGGCTTTACTTTTTTTAATATCATTTAATCTCTTAAACTGAATAAGTTTTTTCATTATTTTTAACACACAGATAAAAATAATTTATTACAGGGGGGCGATTACGTAACTATTCCAAATTCCGCATTCCACTTTTCACATTCCACATTCCGAATTCCGCATTCCACTTTTCACATTCCACATTCCGAATTCCGCATTCCACTTTTCACATTCCACATTTCGAATTCCGCATTCCACTTTTTACATTCCACATTCCACATTTCGAATTCCGCATTCCACTTTTCACATTCCACATTCAGATTTCCAGATTCCACTTTTCACATTCCGAATTCCGCATTCCACTTTTCACATTCCACATTCCGAATTCCGCATACCACTTTTCACATTCCACATTCTGAATTCCGCATTCCACTTTTCACATTCCACATTTCGAATTACGCATTCCACTTTTCACTTTCCACATTCCACATTTCGATATCCGTATTTCACATTCCGCATTGCGTATTTTACTTTCCACATTCAGAATTCAACATTACACTTTCCACAATCTACTTTCAGAATTCTAAAATACATTATATACTTTCATTAATTACCTTCGAATTCTTATTAATTACTTTCGATTTCTTTTTATTATTTTATAAATACTGTATTCTCCTTTTTACGTGTTGGATTGTAAATTTCAAGTCTAACTTTTTAAATTCTTTTTTTACTATTCTGATTTTACTTTTTTACTTTCTGATATAGGGTGAAGGAACCAATTGACGAGCCGGCACCAGTGTTCGAGCCGCGTTGACTAATTTAAATAATAAATAGTAAATATCATTATAAACTTGAGATGTAAAAATATTAAAATATTCCTGAACAATATGTACGCACATAAAAAAATATTTCGTCACATATTTCAAATCCAATTTTCTACAAAAAATAATTTTAAATACGAAATCGGAGAACAGACGCCATCTGCTATTTTCATTCGTAGTGTGACACATATTTTGTATTTTCAAAAAGCAGAAATTTTTTACATTTTTTAAATAATGTCATCTATTCCATCTGATGCAAAAAATGACAAGGATTTCGGAAAACCTATCAGCTATTTCTTGTGAATTTTTGAAATTTAAATAAAATTAAATCTCGGTAAATGGTGCTGTATTTTTCTTAATCTCCAATTGTCGAGTTATCAACTCGGACACTGAGTTTGACGTGTTTTTTGTAGGTTAGGTTTCCCTTGGTTATTTTTTAGAAACGTCAAATACTAGAGCAGTAATTAATTTTTTTAATTTTTATAAAATATTAATTGTACTATTGAAATTTATATATTTATTGTATTTTGATATTTATAAATATGTTATGTGCGCTCTGTAAATTGAAAACGCGAAAACTGGGTCCCGAAATCGAACACTGGTGTCAGAGACTCGAATACTGGTGTTTAGCACACCATGCAGTATTATATTAATTTTTTCATAAATAATTTACTTTTTTAAAATAAATTATATCAAAATTAAAAGCTTTGAATCCTCTTTTTCCAAAAATCTATTTGCAAAATGTATTGATGGCATTATTTCTGAGTTATAAATTTTTTAATTTATAACCTCACTATTTCCTTGACAATTGGTTCCTTCACTCTATTCCATTTCTAAAAAATATTTAAAATTTTTTAAATAGTTTTGTAAGTTGACCAAGTTAACTTTATTTTTGATGAATTAACTTGACATCTTTTTGGAGCATTAAATACGATAAACATTTCAACGTATTATTAAATTAAACTTGAATTAAATGAACAAACAAGAATAATAATTTAGAACGTGCGGCTGAGTTAACAAATTAATAAAACCAAATTTTAACAATTTAAATATAACTTATTGAAAAAAACTTAAAATTAAACTAACAAGAAATTACAGAAAATGTTCTCGAATTATTTGCGTCCTCACTTCTTCGCCAATTGCAATATCTTCTACATTTGGCAATTCCTCCTCATCATTTTCTATTTCAAGCTCTCCCGCAATGCGTGGTAAACGATAAAATTTTCTTATGTTGTCAAGAATACAACAAGCGTTTACTATCATTCCTAAGTAAATAACAAGTTTTATTGTATATTGTATATTTTATTTATTTTTTTATTTTATGCTTATTATTTTATTTTTATTTATTTATATTTTATTGTATATTATCTAACTATTAAGGCTATGTGAGAGCTTTCTACGCGATTCCCATGAAAAATTTTTTTAATGTAATTCCAATATTATTCTCTGAAATGATAAAAAAATTTGGACTGAAATTTCGGGGGCATGATAGATAAGGTTATCCAAAATTGCACTGATGTTCTCGGTTTGAAACATCAAGTACAAAAAATAAGTTTTAAAATTCCCATTTGGAACGAAAGTTTGCAGCAACATGGTAGGGAATATACAGACATCGCTTGAATGTGTTATTGGTCTTGGAAGTAACTCCAATTCGAGTTAGTGGTCGCTTAGTAAAGAACTTCTTTTTTAAAATTGTTTCGCATTAAATTAAAGTAAATAAATAGAGAAGCAGAATTCCTTGAACCCTTTTCTATTCTTCCTCAAAATTTTATCTCAAAATTTCTTTTCATTTCCCAGAAATATTGAAAATCACAGAAAACGTCCTTGTCTCACATCGCCTTTAACAATACTTTTCCTTTAAATTTTGATTTTATAATTTGAAATTTAAATAAAAATAAATTTCTTCTCAGGGCATTTGAAACTTCGTGATATCATAAATCATGTAGCAAATTTAGAAGTGGATAATAGTTTTTAATATTTTTTATGCAAATTGTTGGAAAATGTTTATACTATACAATCTTTAAATTCAATACCTGCAGTTTCTGGGTGGTAATGTAATGCCCTTTCTTTTCGCAAACACCTAAACGTTCCTTTTAAAATCCCAATGGTTTGCTCAATAATAACTCTAGTAGATTTTAGTCTAGAGTTAAAGAGCGCTTCTGGTGAATTTTCTTCAGGATTATTTACCGGAGTTATCAGTACTGGACTGCATCCATACCCTGAATCCCCTAGTTTATTGTATATATTAAAGTAAAAAAAAAGAATAATTAGCACTTAGCATTTTACGGCCTTGGCGGCGGCCGTTGCAATTAGAAATTGGCTGATTGACGAATTACAACGTTTTCCCTAAACAGTGATGTTGTAATTCATAAGAGTTTCAACTAGCTAGTTTTAGTCATTTTTTATTATTTTAAATCCGAAAAAAGTTTGAATAATCTTAATATTAAATTATTTAAATAAAAATATTTCATCGGTAAGTAATTAATGGTATAAAAATAAATTTCTGAAATTAAATTATTATCCGCGTGGAAATGGAAGTATGGGCAAAAGATGGAAAAGTATGGCCAACTATGGGTTAAACATGGCCAAAAGCTGACAAAGTATGGCAAAAGTATTGCTAATGAGCGAATCCCATAGTTAAAGTATGGCTTCAAAAAAAACCATTTTTTTTCAATTTTCCAACTATGGGCGAACTATGGGCCAAGTATGGCGAAGTATGGAAGGCGAAAAAAACACTTTTTTTTTTAAATTTTTGAACTATGGGCGAACTATGGGCCAAGTATGGCGAAGTATGGGAGGCAAAAAAAATCATTTTTTTCAAATTCTTCAAATATGGGCGAACTATGGGCAAAGTATGGCGAAGAATGGGAGGCGAAAAAAACCCTTTTTTTTAAAATTTTTGAACTATGGGCGAACTATGGGCCAAGTATGGCGAAGTATGGGAGGCAAAAAAAATCATTTTTTTCAAATTCTTCAAATATGGGCGAACTATGGGCCAAGTATGGCGAAGTATGGGAGGCGAAAAAAACAATTTTTTTTTTAAATTTTTGAACTATGGGCGAACTATGGGCCAAGTATGGCAAAGTATGGGAGGCGAAAAAATCACTTTTTTTTAATTTTGGAACTTTGTGCGAACTATGGGGCAAGTATGGCGAAGTATGGGAGGCAAAAAAAATCATTTTTTTCAAATTCTTCAAATATGGGCGAACTATGGGCAAAGTATGGCGAAGTATGGGAGGCGAAAAAAACCCTTTTTTAAAAAATTTTTGAACTATGGGCGAACTATGGGCCAAGTATGGCGAAGTATGGGAGGCAAAAAAAATCATTTTTTTCAAATTCTTAAAATATGGGCGAACTACGGGCAAAGTATGGCGAAGTATGGGAGGCGAAAAAATAATTTTTTTCCAATGTTCGCACTATGGGCGAACTATGGGAAAAAGTATGGCGAAGTAGGGGAGGCGAGAAAAAAACTGTTTACTAAATTTTTGAACTTTGGGCGCATATGGGGCAAGAATGGCGAAGTATGAGAGGCTAGAAGAACAACTTTTTCAAAATTTTTAAACTATGGGCGAACTATGGGCCAAGTATGCCGTAGAATGGGAGGCGAAAAAAACACTTTTTTTAAATTTTTGAACTATGGACCAAGTATGGCGAACTATAGAAGGCAAAAAAAAATCATTTTTTTCAAATTTTACAACTATTAGCTAAGTTTGACAACTATATGAGGCAAAAAATCATTTTTTTCCAATTTTACAACTATTTGCTAAGTTTGGCGAACTATGTAAGGCAAAAAAATATCATTTTTTTCAAATTCTTCAAATATGGACGAACTATGGGTAAAGTCTGGCGAAGTATGGGAGACGAAAAATACACTTTTTTTTAACTTTTTGAACTATGGGCGAACTATGGGCCAAAGTATGGCGAAGTATGGGAGGCGAAAAAATGATTTTTTTTGCCTTCCGTAGTTCGCCATACTTGGCCCATAGTTCGTCCATAGTTCAAAAATTTTTAAAAAAAGTGTTTTTCTCGCCTCCCCAACTTCACCATACTTGGCCCATAGTTCGCCCATAGTTCAAAAATTTTTAAAAAAAGTGTTTTTTTCGCCTCCCATACTTCGCCATACTTGGCCCATAGTTCGCCCATATTTGAAGAATTTGAAAAAAATGATTTTTTTCGCCTCCCATACTTCGTCATATTTTGCCCGTAGTTCGCCCATAGTTCAAAAATTTAAAAAAAAGGGTTTTTTTCGCCTCCCATACTTCGCCATACTTGGCCCATAGTTCGCCCATAGTTCAAAAATTTAAAAATAAAGTGTTTTTTTCGCCTCCCATACTTCGCCATACTTGGCCCATAGTTCGCCCATATTTGAAGAATTTGAAAAAAATGATTTTTTTCGCCTCCCATACTTCGTCATACTTTGCCCATAGTTCGCCCATAGTTCAAAAATTAAAAAAAAAGGGTTTTTTTCGCCCCCATACTTCGCCATACTTGGCCCATAGTTCGCCCATAGTTCAAAAATTTAAAAATAAAGTGTTTTTTTCACCTCCCATACTTAGCCATATTTGGCCCATAGTTCGCCCATATTTGAAGAATTTGAAAAAAATGATTTTTTTTGCCTCTTATAGTTCGCCATACTTGGCCCATAGTTCGCTCATAGTTCAAAAATTTTAAAAAAAAGGGTTTTTTTCGCCTCCCATACTTGGCCCATAGTTCGCCCGTATTTGAAGAATTTGAAAAAAATGATTTTTTTTGCCTCCCATACTTCGCCATACTTGGCCCATAGTTCGCCCGTATTTGAAGAATTTGAAAAAAAATGATTTTTTTTGCCTCTCATACTTCGCCATACTTGGCCCATAGTTCGTCCATAGTTCAAAAATTTAAAAAAAGTGTTTTTTTCGCCTCCCATACTTCGTCATACTTGGCCCATAGTTCGCCCATGTTCAAAAATTTAAAAAAAAGTGTTTTTTTCGCCTCCCATACTTCGTCATACTAGGCCTATAGTTCGCCCATATTTGAAGAATTTGAAAAAAATGATTTTTTTTGCCTCCCATACTTCGCCATACTTGGCCCATAGTTCGCCCATATTTGAAGAATTTGAAAAAAATGATTTTTTTGCCTCCCATACTTCGCCATACTTTGCCCATAGTTCGCCCATAGTTGGAGAGTTGAAAAAAATGGTTTTTTTTGAAGCCATACTTTAACTATGGGATTCGCTCAGTAGCAATACTTTTGCCATACTTTTGCCATACTGTTGCCATACTTTGTCAGCTTTTGGCCATGTTTATTTCATAGTTGGCCATACTTTGCCATCTTTTGCCCATACTTCCATTTCCACGCGGGTACTTATAGCAACTTATAGGCGTTCTAAAGCGCGTGTAAATGGCGCATCTTCATTAACAAATGAAATAAATTTTCATTAGATTTATAAAATTCTCATACTTAATAAAGAAATTTAATTTATTTTTAAACATACATTTGTTTCATGGGAACAAATAAATATAAAAATTTTTTAATTTTAACGAAAAATTATATTATTTTTAACGCTAAAATCTACAATGTCTATGGGCTCTTTAGTGCGCATATAGTTATGATATTTTAACACCTTTAAAAATTATAGTCGATTTTTGGGTATTTAAAAAATCGAGTTCACACATTAAAATAATTTTGTTTCGTCAATTCTTTTAAATTTAAACAAGTATTTTCATATGTTTTCTATTAAATAAATTTTCTCGAGTTATTTAAAACTTTTTCAGAAACGTAAACGATTTTCGAGAAACTAAGGTTTTCCACTTTTTTAAAGTAATGTAAATTGACTATTTTTTTAATTCTTAATGAACTTAATAAATTATCAAAAATTTTAGAGGAACTTCACTTTAAGAAATGTAGAACTTTCCAAATCAAATTAACAAATGCTTTACAATTGTAAATACAAAAACATAAGCAAATTATAAATTGTCAAAAGTCAAAATCTATCAAAAACTAAAAAACATGATCAAATACAACCAACTTTAAACTGCGGACAGAATGAATGAATAAATGAATGAATGAATGAAAGAATACGAAGATCATTATAGTTAATTTAATTTTTATTCTTTTTAAATTTATTATTCTTATTTGTATTGAAAATAGAAGCAGATTTTTACTTAATGTATGATGGAAATTTAATGTATTTTTTTAATATATGTTACGGACAATGTTCAAGAACCGGGCAAGGTCTGAGAATGCCCGGGCATTGTTGACAATGCCCTAGTTTTTTCGGGCAATGTCAAAAAATATTGGTAACTGTCAAATTTTCTGGGCAATGTCGACATTGCCCGGTGTGATTTGAGCAAGGTCAACAATATACAATATAATGTTAATAGCTTAAGAAATAACGATATGAACATTGGTTTATATTATTAAGTTTTCAATAAACTATTGAAAGTTAATGACTCAGTAATATAAACAGGATTTCGGTATATTGATTAGTACACGAAATGAAAATCTCAAACCCAAAAAACTGTTTCAACGAAATTTTAAGTGAAATATTGTCTAAAAAAATAAATAATTAAACAATGTGAACATATCTAATTACAAAGTTTTTATCCAATTAAATTTTATTAAACCGAAGTAAAATAATTAACTAATAATTACTACAACATTTCTATCTCACGAATATAGACTACCCTGTCTACGAATTTCAGCCGTATTTAACATTTTACATTTAATATTTAATTACAAATTTAGAATTGCACTTTATAAATGGTATTTTTCAACTCTAACACAATGCACTTTCTCATTTAAGGGGGCACCCGCAGTTGTAGCGCCAAAAATAGATATTTTTTATGAATTTTTTTCTTTTAAACCACTAAATTTTTTTTAAATATCGATTTATTATCTAAAAGTACATGATTCAAAGTTGAATTTAAAAGAAAAAAAAGTTAAAAATATTGAGTAGTTCTAAAGTTATGTCCTGTTGAACTGACGTCCATCTGGAAAACATGGTTTGCGGTAACCAACACTACGGAAATTTTGATCGTCGGAAATCGAAAATTGAAACGGATTTACATTTATTGAAATATTATGTAGTCCTTGATCGAAGGATTTAAAAAAAAATATTTGACAAAATGGCGACCTGTCAAAGTTAAACGTTCGATTTTCGTAAAAAAAACCGGTAATTTTGCATAAAAAAAGCAATCCTTCGACTAAGGAGTAGATTATTATGTATTGAAACAGTATATGTAAAATTTCAAGACAATCGGTTCTGCAGTTTTCAAGTAAGAGTGGTCACCGACTTCAAAAATATACTTTTGAGAAAAGTTTAAAGTTTTACCTTACATTTACATTAAGATGATATTTTTTTTTGGAAATCACATAGAATCTTTAATTCCGGGGCTTTATAATAGTCCTTCCGCAGATGAAACTCCCTCCAAAATCCCGATTTAGAAAAACCAAACGCGCTCGAAGTGTGCCGTTAGCCCGTTCTCGACCGACCTGACGCGCCGCCTCCTTTTCAGCCTGTATATCTAATTCAATTTTCATCGGATCATCTTAAAACTTTATAGACATATTTTTGACAATATATTCTCTAAGAAAATGAAAGAAAAAAAAATTGATTTTTTGAAAGTTACAAATGCGGGTGCCCCCTTAAACATTTTATACGGCCCGTCCTAGTAAAATTCTCTAAATATAGCTGCTTTAAAATCTTACAAATTACAATAAAACTGTTCACGAATTTGGAAAAAATTTATAAAAACGTCGTAATTCGTCAAACCGACAATTTTGGATTAGAGCGACCTCAGCCAAATCCGTGAAACGTTAAGTGTTATAATTATTCTTTTTTTACTGATATATAAATATACATATTAAAATGTATATTGCCGCCGCTATTTATAAAGACCTAGAACCTACAAGACAGAGGTTGACGGGAACAGCAACCCTTTCAATATTTCCAAAATTTAGGTAAAATTTAAGGTCAGTTTTGGGACAATGATTAAGGGGGATTATTCTCTAATTTCATAGGTAAGTATGGATTATCATTATAATTTCTCAAAAGTTATGTCATTTTTTAAGTGTCCTAGAGGTCAAAGGTTGAGGGTAATTTTTCTCCCAAACCCCAATCGTCTAAAAATTTATGTCAAAATGAATATAAGCATAAATGTTTGTATTTATCACAGTTCAGAGGTCATTTTTAATTGACAAGTTAAAGATCGAAAATTAAGTTAGCTTTTAAAAATGTTGATCTACAAGTATTAATTAAATTTCCCGAAACACGTTCTTTTGAATGTTCAATGTCTGTAATTGACTGACAATAATGGAGCGGTATTGGTACTTTTCCAGCGCCATTAGTCAATTCTGGAAATTTTCTTCAGATTATTATTTATATACTTTTAAACATTATTATAGGAGTTTGCATTATAAATCCACTAAAGCATGAACTGGGTCTTTAAATTAGTTTTAAAAATGATCTCTAAATAGTTCAGAGTTTTACTACCTAACAGCCAGAATCCTCTCAATGCTTCTGTATACGTTTGTTTCATAAAAGCCCGAAGAATTGAATTGTTAAAAACTCGAGCATCATTTGCTCTGCCACCATACCTGGCATTAATTGCTAATATCTTGTTGTCAGCATCTGATACCTATTGTTATTTCCTTAATAAGTATTTCAATAAAATTTATAAAATAAATAATTTTGATTGGGATCGTAACTTGATTAAAATCGTAATATATAAGAAATTTATTAATTTCTATTGAATAATTAATATATATATTTTTGTCCTACCTGCACGGAAAGTGTGTTATTTCGTGCACTTGAGGCGGTCGCAAAGTAAGTGATTCCCGCCCAGAGATGGGGTGAGCGGGCGCAAAGTACATTCGCGCCCGCACCATTAAAAAATGTATTGTTTTTATTTTTTGTGACATAATAAACATACGTAATATACGTAAACAACTACATGTAATTTACCTTAAGTATATTATCTTCCCAACCCTGATGGAACATTGAAACAAGCGGACTTGCATGCACTCAATAATACACTTTCCATGCAGACAGGACAAAAAATGTTGTTCGCAGTACGGGCGCAAAAGGTGATAGTGTCTCAGGCGAGATTATGAAGAAACCTCGGCGACCCTTGGTTTCTCTAGTCTCGCCTTCGCCACAATCACCTATTTTGCGCCCTTGATACGAAAATAACTATTATATACACGTACAATCATCGCATTAAGAGAGTGATATCCCTTCCGATTGAAGTATCCTTCTTCAATATCATTGCGTGGTGGTGTAATAGCTATAAATGTCTCGTCTATAACTCCTACTACTCCAGGAAATTCAAATTTCTCTAAAAATCTGCAATATTTTCAAATATTTATTGAATCTTATCAGTCAGTAAATATCAACTATTACATTTTCAATGTATTAGTTAATAATTAATTGTGGACGTCCACATCAAAATGGCCCATTTGAGCACTATTAAAATTACATATATAAATAAATTTTACACAAAACTTAAAAACTTTTGATAAGCCTTAGGTCACTTTATGTGTAGAAATCGATGAGTTAAAGCCTTTTTAATTTATTGACTGCCAAACACCTGATTTCGAGAAAAACTTTTTTAACTTTTTCCCCTCCTTTTTTAAAATACGGGACATTTGACAAAATGGGCCCTTTTATAAAAATGCTATTTTTATTTAATATACCGAGTTTTTCATTAAGTTAAAGAGTAGATATTACTTAACTGACTTATTTAAAGAAAAAGAATAGAAACTAAACATTAAATACTTTTTAAATGTCTCCATTTTAAATAATAATAGATTAATTGATAAGTAAGGTACAGCGACTTTTTTATGCCTTAAAATTTTTTCATATTTAAAAAAAATATTTGTTCTATCTGTGGGCGTCTGCGTGAAAAGGTCTCACTTTGGCACTATTAGACTTATATATATAGGCGTATTCTTGGCAAAATTTTGAAAATTTTAAGCGGTTTCAGAACCCTCTAAGTGAAAAAACTTTAGAGTTAAATTATTTCAAAGTTAATAATGCCAAAAACCACATTTTGAAAAAAACAAAATTAAAGATTGAAGTAAGAATACCTCGGCTATTTCTGCAAGTTATTCAGGTTATATATTTTGTTTGAGCTAGAATAATTTCTCTGATGACAAAGCAATAGGTTTAAAATTTTTTTGAGCTCATTGTTTGGAAATGACGATAAACCGACAAAGTGGAATCTTTTATTTAAAAAAAAACAATGAAATAAAATATTTAAATTAACAAGAAAACTATGTCATGTTCATTTTTCGACTTGTTAGACCCTGTAGACTGATTTAAAAAAGTAAAAATATTCCAGATTTTTCATCGAATTTAGTAAATTAAGATTTCATTGAAAAGTAGAACCGACAAAGTGGGACCTTCTCATACGAACGTCCGCATCTATTTAATTAAATCCACTAGATGTGTGAATGTCAGAATATATTTTTATCCAGAAGCACACCAAATGTTACATGAAACTGTCAGAAATCGCAATTTTCCAAAGGATTGACAAAATGGGCTCTTTTTTTAAAAAGAAACGATTAAATTAAACATTTAATTAAAAATAAAATAATTAAGCCTGCAGAATTTGACGTGTGAAACCCTCTAGTTTAAAAAAATAAGAAATAATAAAGATGTTCCACCAATAAATTGCGATTATCTCGAAAACATGAACTGACAAAATTATACGTTTTCATGCGAATGTCCACCAAATATTTAATTATTATATTGCAATTAGGATATCCATAGGATCTCCCAGGGATATCCGTTGATGTTCTATGGATATCCTAAAGATATCCTAATTTCTGGATACGACTAGGACGTCCGTCGGATGTCCTAGAATATACTTTGATGTTAGGGTTCCCATCCAAGATTATTAAAATTGAATGAAAATTTTACTGTAAAGTTATTTAAATTATTTCTGTTTTTTAACTAAGGATTTTAAATCATACAAAAAAATAGATTTAAAATTGAAAATGGTAATAAATAATAATTTTTACTGTATTTTGAAACGGGAAGCATAAAAATGTAACAAATATTGTCATTTTCCCTAAATGAACTAGACAAAAATTTTTTGAGCGCAAATTTTAAAATGGACTGATCGAAGGTTTCTTGAACTTGACAATGATAATTTGGGACGATGACAAATCAGGAACGTGAAAGTTCGGTACAATTATATTTCGAGATAATAGCAATTCTGTACTATAAAAATTGTGCAGAGTTATTTTTGAAGTGAAACTGATGAAAAATATATTTTTTAAATATGGTCGGAGTCCACTGCAATAGCGTGAAAAAATTTCCTGCGTTTATTATTCATTTTCAATTAATAATAATTATTAAATATTTAAATAATATTAAAACTTTTATTTACTTTAAAGTTGCAGTAAATTGTTTTCATTGATAATAAACTTATTTACCTATTTCTAACTTCTTCCATTTTTTTAATTTGCATTAAAATATTAATAATTTATTAAAATTTAAAAAGTAACTAATTTTTTTACATAGAAGAAATTGTGGCACGTTTTAACCACATTGTTAAATATGGATATGAAAGGACAAATCAATACCTCAGAATCATGGATGAAGGTAATATTTTGTTTCTTTTACTGCTAAAATTATACCAGTAGGAAAATTTTTAATATTTTATCAAAAATAATTTATTTTTTGACAAATTTGTTTAGAATGTGATTTTTTTACGTATCTTTATATTTTTCGATGTAGGGAATAAAAAACTCACATTTTTAGTGAATGTTATTCCGTTTGAGTGTTAACATTAATCTTTCATAAATATCTCAAATTCAAAAAGAGCTTTAGAGACGAATTTTTTTCTTAAAAAAATCTTACACATTGACATAAAGTAAAATTACATCTAACTAGATTATCAAATTATTTTTTGCATTCAAAAAATTTTAAAAATCTTTTTTTATCCATGACTTTGAAAAATTTATTGAAAAAATTTATCTATATTTTCTTTCATTTTGGAAAGTTTTTTTTAAGTCTCATTGATTAAACTATTCCAAAGTGTTTATAGCATATGCAACCGCGTCTGAGAAAACGGTGCTTGCAGTCAAAGAAAAAGAATTTTTTTTAATGTCGTTTTCTTAGATTATAAGGTCTGAAAAATTCAATACTATCATTTTTAAGACAAAATTTTTTTGGTCGTAAGTACCGCTTTCTCAGATGCGGTCACATATACACACAATTCTTCCTTTATGAGATATCAATTTACTTCTTTTATATAGGAGGAACCTACTTCTTGTTCTATTTAATTATATTATATATAAATATTTCAAATATCATTCAATTATCAATTTATTTTCTTAAAAATATGGATTTTTTACAAATTATAATAAACAGTCCTAAATAGCACGAAATATTCTATTGGAATATTGGAGAACAATATAAAAATAATAATAATGATGATAAATAACTAAATAAATAAACAAAATAAATAATTTATTAACTTTTGACGAATTTAAAATGAGTGAATTATAGAATTAATTTAATTAATTAAAAAATTAATTTAATTTTCTTATAATATTCCTTCGGATTGTTGCTGGAATAGGAATAAAACATGTTATTTGAGTTTTAATAAAATGGTTATATTCAATTTTTATAAAATTTATTAAAATTTTTATATATTAAGTACAAAAAAAACTAATGTTTATCAAAACAAAATTTAATATGTTCATTGTTACATCCCGAGCGAAAGGCGAGGTTGAATTTAATTTTAATTAATAAAATCAATTTTTAAATTTTGGAGGAATGGTAGGCTGATTAAGTCAAGTTGGTAAGGCTTGACCATTTATTTTTATGTGAGAACGTTTGTTCCTATCGATCCTATGGGGGTCGTCTTTAAGTAATTTACTATTAAATAATTGCCTTTCCACTTATAATTGTTAAGTTGAATATGAATAGTTATGATAATTTTAGGTAAATGAGAAATTAATAAAGAATTTTATTAATTTAAACTTTGTATAATTTATTAATATAAATGAATTAAACTCAAAATATTACAAAGGTGTTTTAGTGTAAAAATGTTGTTACAAAGAAAATTGTGTTTTATAAATATAGTACTTACAATTACCTCTGTTCAGAGGGCAGAAATGAATATAAAACAAGTTGGCACTTGTCAGCGACGCTGTGAGTTTTTACAACTCCTTAAAAGGAACAGTTGGGACTTCTTCACAGTTTTTTTTAGTTCGTAAACTCCGAAATGCACACACGTCACGTTTGCAAAATCGATAAATGAGAATACACTAATACGACGATTTATTTTAAATTTCAATAATTGACAAGCTCACAAATCTGGCGATGATGATTACTTGCTCAAAAACCGAACAACGAGTAAACATATACTGTTTGAGATGCAAGAGTTACAGTCGTAGAACTTTCAAAATAACCGAAGGGTCAAGCTTCACGATGGTGAATTTACTTTAAGAAAATGAATTATAGAATGATTCCGGAGCAACTGACGATTGACAATGGATTTGCATGGGTTTTTATACTAGAAAATTACCCTCAGTGGGAGTAAATAAGTTCAAAGATCACCCCATCTCTAAGCTTGACTCTTAGATTTTCATAGAACTGTAACAATTCTCAGAGCTTAGATGAACACCTGCATCCTGTATCGCATAGCACAAGTATCGCTATTACATTGTCTACAAGCATCTCACAATATTGCGACGCTAGAATACTGTGCTTGCGCCTCGCTAACGCTTACATGAGTCATAAGTCCACTCGCTGCTACTGAGTAATATGCGTAGTAGTGTCAAATGGCATAGGTTTAATTTCTAGGAATAGCCTACCAGGCTTTCGATATTCAAGTCAAAGGTTAGCCTATGCGATTTGATACAAGTGAGAAGTAGATCATCGCATAAGACTTTATACTTTATGCAGCTGCAAAAACAATTCCTAAGAATTAGCTGAAGCATTGCGTGGGATTCAAATTAGAAAAATTTTATATACTGAACATTATTTATATTTTTGAATAATGGCATTTTAAATGCTTTAAGTTTAAAATGTATAAGATTTATTATTTTAAAGTAATAGATAACTGTATTTTAAATATAATAGCAAAAAGAATTAATTAATTTTGAAGAATTAGGGCGAAAACTAGTGTAGATAGTTTTCGCTCTTGTTCAACAACCACACGCGATTCCTCAGCATAGCCCTTCTGTAGCGGGAGGTCACCTTCGGTGATGCATCTACTCGCTATATCTATATTCACATATCCATGCCTGTACGCACTATATCTATATATATCGCTCGCTCGCGACGAGTCATAACATGCAGGCAGAGATATGCATATATATAGATATAGTCGCGCGTATATGAATATGAATCAATGCTTTTATATAATTTTTGAAATAATTATAGTTTTAAGATATTATTTTTAACTGTTTTAA
The DNA here is from genome assembly GCF_019393585.1 of Leptopilina boulardi. NCBI lineage: Eukaryota > Metazoa > Arthropoda > Insecta > Hymenoptera > Figitidae > Leptopilina > Leptopilina boulardi. The sequence goes on along the minus strand of NW_026137695.1, from coordinate 730,185 downwards.
ATACAAAATAAATTTTATGGTTTATTATTTATATATATATGTATTGAACGAAGTTTAAAATTTGTTACTGGGATGTAACAGTCCTCCCTCCTTAGAATTGTTCAATGTCCCGATTGAACATGAAATTGTTTTTGGGCTGCCCTTTTCTTTAAAACGTGACGTTTCTCTCTTTTTTTTTTTACAAAAAAAATACTCATTTTCTTACACTCATACTGTAAGGGTGCCAACCGCGAATTTCGATGATTTCATTTACGGTAAGCAAGAACAGTGCATAGATAGGAAGTTATGTGAAAATTTTTTTTTTTTTATTAAGCATTTATAGTGTGCAGTGTAATGTGAGTAGTGTTATCGGTGATGTCTTCAGTCTAGTGATCTGTATTCTCTTGAGGATGATTTCATCTTCCTCAGCTGGCCATTGTCTCAATCCCAGGGCAATGATCTTCATCTCGCGATTTTGTCAACATAATCTCATCCTTAGATGTTGGAATGGGAGTAATTATCCATTAGTAATTAAATTGTCATCATGGAGAGTGGACGCTCATCAGCATCGACGGTCAACTTAGAGGATTACTTGGCAGGTATGCATATTAAAATTTTTTTTAATAATGTGGTATTTATTTAATTGATAAAATAATTTTGTATATTAATATCCTCTTTTTTTTTTATTTTCAGGTCGAGTTCCTCCACAATGCCCGGTCTCTTTCAGGGCGTATATGGAGCGAGTCCTGGTGCTGTCGGTGATTTTGAATCACCATTTGGTGTCCTGGCAGCACCTGGATAATGTTCTTAGAACGACTCCAGCGCCTGTACGCCGACGAGGGAGGCCCAGCAGGGAACTCCTTGCCGAGGTCAATGTTAGGTTGGCCCAGGAACGAGAGTGGGAAAGGGCGCAGCGAATCGTTGGGGCCATCACTCAGGACATGTCTTTGGTTTTCCAATTTTTGAGGTTGGTATCCATATTTAGAATTAATTTTGTTTATGAATTTGAGAAGAAAAAAAAAATTTTATGTAATAAAAAAAATATTTTTTTTTTTGTTTTCAGATCTCCAAATCGTCTTCCTGGGTGCTTCTGTGGCAGGTGTCAATTGCGTGTGCCCATTCTTCCTGAAGGTAATTATAAAATTATTAAAACTTTCTTCCTTCTTCTCTTTTATTTTTTTTTTTGATGTAAATTGTTTTTTTTTTAATAATTTTTTCTTTTGTTTTATTTTCCAGCAGTTCTCCATGATGTCCAGAGGGTCTCTCCGGAAGTGGTGGACCTGTCACCCGGCCCTTCCAACTACATTCTTCCTTCTCCTGGACCTTCTTCATCTGGGGCTGATTCCGTCGAGGAAGTCGAGATGGACTTCAAGGATGAGGTCATCGATGTGGAGATGCCCTGGTTTGAAGAAGTGACAGTGGAGGAATGTGCGGGATCCTCTGGAGAAACTTTTAATATTAGGGAAAAAGACCCTCTTGAATTGTGCGCGAATGACACTTTTAGTTATAGTGATAGTGATTAAGTGTTTAGATGTAAGTTATGTATATGTATATATATATATTTAAAAAAAAATTTTTTTTTTTTTTTAATAATATATTTTTATTTTGGAATGCGTGATTGTTTGTAAGTGTGTTTGTGGTGAGAATTGTAGTGTGAATGTGTGTGTGTTTTCAATAAAATATTTTTATATTTTTTATATAAATTCTTAATTTTAATATTTTTTTTTTTTTAAACTTCCTTCCTGCATGGTCCTTACGAAAACCATTCTCTTTTTTTTTTAAAAAAAAAATATTTATACAAAATTTAATACTAATTTAATATAATATAATTTTGAAATTAACATAGATAATTAAAGTTTCTTCTTCTTTTTTTTTTATAAAATATTATATATATAAATTTAAAATTCATTTGATAAAATATAATTAAAACATTTAGATATATGTAAAATGATCATCTCGTTATTAAAAAAATTTTTTTTTTTTATTATATATATTTTTTTTTTTTTTTTAATAAAATCAATATTAATAATTTTTATAAAATATTTCGGTTATTCAAATTTTGTTTAGTGGGCCAAAATTTTGAATAACGTGATGATCACTATAATTTTTATATTAGGGTAACATAAAGAGTGAAGGAGTTCACTCGCATTATACAATGCATCCTTATCTCTTATGTGGCGATGATTGTAGTCCATCACTGTCCATCTTCGCGTATCTTCTCTCTTTCTTTTTACTCATTTTCTGTCGCAATGACAATACACTGGTGCGACAATACTGTAGATGATTCATGATGCATGGTGCTGTATAGCGAAACACCTGGATATATATATATATAGATATCCATTCTTGCAGAATATATTTTCTTTATTGATCCGCATTTATTTGAAATTAAATGGTCAAAATTTTATGCTCGTTGTCCTCCCTCCTTAAAATTTGCATCGCCCTCGATGCAATCAAGAAAGTTGACAGATATTTTATTGTCCTGCAGTAGCATTTCTTATTCTTTGGCGTCTCTGGTGCATGGATCTGCAGCAGGTATACATGTATCGAGCCATAATCATAATTATAATAAAGGCTATGACTCTGAAGGCAATAAAAATGTAGTTTTTAACATCGGAAATCCATCCAAATAAGGGCAATTCCATCTGTAGAATAGATATTTTTGTTTTTTAGAATATTATATATATATAAAATAATTTATTATAAAAAAATTTTTTTTTTTTTTTTTTTTTTTTTTTTTTATATTTTTTTTTTTTTTTTTTTTTTTTTTTTTTACGAAAAGGATATAATTTTATTACTTAAATAGAGGAAAGGAAGACAAAATTCCTGTCGTCTTTTTAAATATTATTTTTCATTATGTGTAAGGTGCATATAGTTATGATATATATATGTGTAGGTTAATAATAGATAAGCATTGTAATTAATGTTACGTTAGTAATTGTAAATTTAAACATACATTCTTCATTAGGTTTAAAAAGGGATGATTACTGCGATTAGTGTTTAGTAACCTAAATTTCTAACTTTATAGTAATAATAATATTGAATATAATGAATAATTGTAACTAAATACTATTAATAATAGGACAAAAGTGTGACAAGTATCAAATATTAATGTAGATCCATTAAGGCATATAATTCATAGTATGTGCTAATAATATTGATTAAGTAAATATTTATTCCTGAAAAATTATAGATAGTAACCGACTTGGTAAAATAAATTTTAAAAAAATAATTATGATATTATAATCATTATTACTTTTTTTTTTTTTTAATACTAAGCACGATAAAATTAATTGATTATATATAGGTAATTAAATGGTAATTCAAAACATGCTAAAAGTGTATTACGAGTATAAAATTAACTTAAGCATAGATGTGGATTATATTAATATAGACGTTACGATTCAATTCGAAAAATTAGTAATAATGTAAAAGTTGATATTATTTAATAGTTATGAATAGAGTACTAACTTTATATTAATAGATAAATATAGTAGCATAATAAATTGTTTTTTTTTTTTTTTTTTTTTTTTTTTTTTTTTTTTTAAATGAATGACGAAGCTGCATAATTAATAAAAGATAGTTACTAATGTTTATATAAATTTTTTTTTGAAGTAAGATTATATATTGTAATATTATTATTAGTTATTAATATTAACGAATAATAATATTTTGTGCCATTCAGTTGTCTTAAATTTCGTTAAATTTATGTTTTTCTTTTATTTTTTGTAGGGCAGTTTTATATTAAGCTAAACAGTTGACTCTCAAAGCAACATTGTCTGAAAATTATAGGATCTTATATTTTAATTATAAAAGTGAATAAGTAATGGATAAATACAGTTTGATTAAAATACTTTTAGTAATACTTACTAATATGGTAATATAATATTATAGTGACATTTTGTTTTATAGTAAAACACAATGTTCCTATTTAATTTGATGATAATATCTTATTATTTAAATCATGTCCATTAAAATTATATTTAAAGTAAACAAAATGAAAAATATATTTTTTTTTTTTTTAATTTTTTTTTTTTTTTTTTTTTTTATTTTTTAGCGTTACTAGCATGATTAATAAGCAAAGCGTTCTACAAGCAATCAGTTAGATATTCTTATTTTAAGCGAATATTGTTTTCTATTATAAGTGATATAGGGCATAATTAAGTAAACCAAAAAAAAAATTAAATGCGAGAGAAATTATTGTAACTTAAATTACTCTTATAGTACTAATGTTTCATGCATTATTATTCTATAATTATTGAAGCGACACAACAAAGGCAAACAGCAGCATATATATATGGTGTTAGTATTATATTTAAGTTGTTAGTAATTGAAAGAATATGTACACCTTGATTATATTTAAGTTAGTTATATAATTATACCAATACCTATACTACTACCTTTCTTTCTCCTTTCAATATATATATTGGCATATATATATTTTTAAAAAAAAATTTTTTTTTTTTTTTTTATTACCAAATTTCTTCGGTTTTGGCTCCAATCACTTTAGTGTGGAATTTTTTATTCCTTATCACTCCTCGACAGTTATGTTTAACGTGCCCTCTTGCATAACATAATTGACAGGAATTCTCCCATTTGAATAATTTTATTCGCAACATTTTTCTTGTACAATCCAGGCAAAGGACATATGAATCTTCTTTCTCGTGGATAGTGTTTTCTTCTTCTGAAAAATAGTATACTTCTTGCAATTTGGCCAAAATCTTTTTGGCTGCTGAATGCTCCGATTGTTTTTTTGTGGTGCATCCATCCCCGATTTCCACGAATTTATTTTTGTGCACCTTGTCTTCAATTGAGCACTTCATGTAAAATGATTTGGAATTTTTAGATCCATACTCCTCACGCTCCAAAGTGAATTCGGGTTTGGAGAAATTGTATTCAATGGATAATTCCTCCAATTTACCCTTAGGGAATTCATATTCCTCTATCCTTCCTTTAGGAAGGATATAGGAAGGTTTAATTTCTCCATGTAGAGGTTTAGCTTGATGATATTCAGCCATGGTGATCCTAAATAATTAATTTTATTAATATTATTTATAGATAAGCTAATTTTAGTTTGTCTACGTGTTTTTGAAAGAGTTTTCCTTCTTTGGTCTCTAAAATAATGTTACTTTTATCTAAAATTTTATTAATTTTATAAGGACCGTGATATTGGCTATCTAGTTTTTTATGTAATTTGACCTCTTTTTGAACATAAACCATATCTCCTACTTTCCCCATAAATGGTTTAACCTTTCTGTCGTAATACAATTTTGTATGTTGTTTATCAATTATTAAATTTTCAGCGGCTAATAATTTTAGTTCATTTAACCTAATTATAAGTTCTTGTAAATACGATCCATATGTCTCTAAATTTTCATTTATAGGATAAGATACAGGAGTTCGTGCTGGTTTTCCATATACTAACTCAAAAGGGGTAAATTTAGTTGCCTGATGAATAGAAGTATTATAGCTAAACATTGCAAAAGGTAATAACCTATCCCAATCATCAAAGCTATCCGCGTAAGACCTAATATAATCCATAAGTACCGCATGACTTCTTTCTAATGCTCCATTTGATTGTGGTCTGTACCCTGACGTTGTTACTTGCTTTATCCCAAATATTTTTGTTAATTTTCTGATCAATGTACCAGTAAAAGCAGTACCTCGATCGGAAAGAATAACTTTTGGAGATCCGAATTGACAAAATAAATTTCTCGTCAATGCATGAGCTATTGTGTTTGCTGTAATATCCGGTATTGGTACAGCTATACAGTATTTTGATAAATTATCCTGTATAGTAAGAATATGTTTATTACCATCTGGAGTAGTTGGTAATTTACCTACAGTATCTATTGATACTTTTTCAAAAGCGTCTAATGGAGTATCCGTAATCAACATAGGTTCATGTGTTTTAGCTCTTACTAATTTTTGTTCTTGACAAGAAATACACTTTCTTACAAATTCGGTAATTTGTCCTTTCATACCTGGCCAAAAATACTTTTCGCGAATTCGTCTATAAGTTTTATTTATACCCTTATGACCACCAAACTTGCTATTATGATTTTCAGCTATAAGTTGTTCTTGAATGTCTGCCTTTGGAATTATAACATTTCTATAACAAACGGTTACGTTAATGCCAAGAGGTGGAAAATACTCAGATAATAAATTTAACAATTTTCCTTTTGGTAACAAGTCAGTTAAATTACCTTGATTTGAAATTCTAAAGGAAGTGATTTTATCATGACTTAACACCTTAATTAAATTTTTAAAAGCTGTTTCTAAATCTTCTTGTTGTAATTCATCAAAGTATTTTTGTTGTATTATAAGTGTATATATATTATGTTTTCCTCTGGGTGTTACTATTATTTGTCCTATGGAAGGTTTTGATTCTTTAATATTTTGCGGGTCTAGCAGTCCTATCTCTATCAATAACCTACTGATTGAGGTGCTGAACTCGCAATCGGCTGAGAGAAAATGTACATAGTTGTCCTTAATATATGTTAAATTTTCTCTACTACTTTTTAATCTAGCACGTTGCTCGATGATATAAAATGGTAAAGTAGATAACTCTAATGTTGGTTGAGTTACAGAAGTAGGTGTGATTTTATTATTGGTTATTGGTGTAGGTTCATCAGAATCAGATGAAGAATCTTCAGGTAGCTCCCTAAAATTCACTCTCCTTGGGTTTATCCTGTCTTTATTTTCCATGTAGGGAGTAGAATTTGCCCTTGGTTCTTCATGAATTAAAGGAGTTTCTGTTGATAAAATTGTTTTTGTTTCTATTTCTGGATTGAATGTAACACTTTTTCGCGTTTGTGTTGTAACTGGATCATCTTTGATTTCATCTTCTTCGATTTTTTCCTGTAATTCTTTTTGCGACCAATTAATTACTTCTTCTATTCTACGAGAAAATTCATCACTATCTTTAATTTCATATTGTTCTATTGCATTTAATAATTCTTGATTATCTTCACCATCTGACACATTGGTAACTTCAGGGATAATCTTATCTGATACTGAAAAATAATTTTTATTAGGTTTAGGGGTTTGCGAATTTAAGTATTCATCGAATTTTGCAAAAGAATCTTGTAGGTGTTCTCTAGTTACTGGAATTTGTATTTCCTCTATGTTTTCTTCCTCGTCTGAACTCTCACTACTATCAATAGAGGGTGGCTCTATTCTAATCACATGTTCCTCATCTTCCTGTATTTCTTCGCTCTCTTTTATAGATAAATTTTCGTCAACAATTGTAGGAATGATAGGAGGAGCACTCTTAGGTATTGAAGAATCGGGAATTGCAGCTAAAGGTATATTTAGACTGGGTAGAACACTTTTACGCTTTCTTAATATAGGGGGTGGATTTTCAATTTTTTCCTCTTCTTCTTCTATATCGCTATCATGTTCACCATAATCAGGTTGAGCTTTTCCTTGTTCTGTCCTTCTTTTTGATACACGTTGTGCTATTGTACTCTCATCCATTCCTTTATTTATTAAAGAACTTTTAGACTTGGAAGTTGAAGGACCATCTACTACAGCTCTAGCGTAGGATGGTTTTTTGATAGAACTTTTGATTGATGATTTTTTTTGTTCTCTAGTTTTTAGTGTTGAGCTTGGTTTAGGAAATTTATCCTTGGGCCTTTCTTTAGATTCTAATGATTTAGTTTGTTGTCGTGTTTGCATTAACACTTTAGCTGTGGGGATATCTTTATTATTACAATTTTCACTATCTGAATCAACATTTTTCTTCTCAACAGAAGTGATTACAGGATTTCTTGACAAGGCATCGGCGTTCGAGTTAAGTTTTCCAGGTTTATATTTGAATGTATATTCATAGTCTCGTAACTTCAACCTCCAACGTACTAGTCGTTGTCCTGGTTCCTTTACTGAATTTATCCATCGCAATGGTTCATGATCGCTTACTAAGGTAAACTTTTGTCCATAGAGAAAAGGTCGAAAATGTTTTACTGAATGCAATACAGCTAAACATTCCTTTTCTGTTGTGGAATAATTTTCTTCAGCGGAAGTCATAACCTGAGAGTAATAAGCAACAGGAAGATCAGCATCTTCTTTTTCTTGACTCAATACAGCACCTATAGCATAATCCGAAGCATCGGTAGTAAGCGTAAATGGCTTATTAAAATCAGGATACTGCAAGATAGGGCTAGTGCATAAGGCTGTTTTTAAATCCTTAAAGCTTTCTTCTTCTCGTTCTCCCCAATTGAAAGGTGTTCCCTTTTTTAAAAGATTTGTCAATGGTTTTGCTCTATTTGAAAAATCCTTGATGAAGCGACGATAATAACCTGCTAATCCTAAAAACTGTTTTATATTTCGAGGAGTTTTTGGCTTGGGAAAATGGCTAACTGCTTCGATTTTCTTGGGGTCTGGTTTCACTCCTTCATTACTAATTATGTGACCTAGGTATTGTACTTCCTTAAAAAGAAATTCACATTTTTCCGGTTGCAATGAAAGGTTGGCATTTCTCAGTTTTGAAAACAATCTTTTTAACTTTTTCCCATGATTTTCCAAATCTGTTGCGAAAACTACGATATCATCTAAATAAACAAAAACTTCACTTCCTTGTAATCCAAGTAATGTTTGATCCATTAATCGTTGAAAAGTTGCTGGTGAATTTTTTAATCCCATGGGCATCCTAACGTATTCATAATGTCCATTTAAACTTGAGAAGGCTGTTTTCTCACGATCCTTTGGAGATAATTCAATCTGATGAAAACCACTAGCCAAGTCAAATATCGAAAAATAAGTAGCTCCGCCCAAATTCTGAAGAATTTCCGAAATACAGGGGAGGGGATAAGCGTCTCCTACCGTTTTTTCGTTTAATAATCGAAAATCAATCACAATTCTCCACTTTCTTTTTCCTGTGCCATCTATTTTTTTTGGAATTATTAACAATGGGGAATTGTATGGTGATTTTGAATTCATTATTGCTCCTTCAGATTTCATCTTAGTTATTACCCGTTCTATTTCTTCATTTTGAGAAGGTGAAAATCTATATTGTCTGGTATGAATAGGTATATCATCGGTTGTATGAATCCTGTGTTGAACCAAAGGGGTTGCTGTTAATGATTCACCTGGTAAATGGAAAATATCCTGATATTCATTCACTATTTCTAAAACGTGGTTTTGTTCTTCCTTGTTTAGATGAGAGAGACGTAAACAATTCACTACTGCTTCATATCTATCAGGATTGGAACAAACACTTTCGTTATCTGAATCTTCACTAGAACTTTCTCCTGGTAGATTATAATATTCAAAAGGAATAAGTTCCTGTGGGGGTATTGTCAAATTTACATCTTCCTCAGTAGTATTTATTGCATACACGTGGCAATGTCCATTGGAGTTGGTTACAACTGATTCACCTATAAATACTCCATCTTGAGTTTTTATAAAAGGTAAATATCCTTCCTTAAGATTATCACTTAATATTTTGACAGGTATTACCTGACGTGATCTAGATTTAACTGTTAAAGTTTGAGGCCCTTTCTTTATTTTAGGTGTTAATTTCTTGTTGTTTCTTAGTGATTCTTCATCAATAAATGGAATTGGATTTACAGGATTTGAGCATGTAACTATGGTGTTGTGCCAAAAGGATATCTGAACTTTTTCTTGACGTAAATATTCTCTACCTAAAATACCATCAACATCAATAACTAAATGTGGTGAAACAACATGCATTTGTACTTCAACATCACCTAATGGTATCATAGTGGTTCCTAATGTACGGATTTTGGATTGTGTTATTCCAGTTAGTTCAATAGCATTATCTTCCATTACCATCACGTCGTCTTCTAACGAATTTAATTTAATAATGTTAACGTCCGCTCCTGTATCTATGAGAAAATATCCTTCCTTATTTTTTATAAAAGGGGAAGTAATTTTTATCACTGGTGATTCACTGTTGAATCTTGTTTGTCGGATTCGCGTTTCAACAAAACTCGAACACTTGTTTGACGCTCGGATTTCTCTTCGCTCGTCGTTGCGTCGGGGCGGCGAGCAGTGTTGTAGTTTAAAGTATTGTTTGTCCTAGGTGGTACAGGTGATTGACTTCTAGGAGGTGTAACATGTCCATCTTGTTTAGGGTTAAATCGACTCGAATGTGGAACTTGTTGTTCGCGGGAATAATAATTACTACCCTTTTCTACTGAATCATTAAATTTTATTATTCCTGGTGGATACTGTCTAGGGGAAACATTTCTTGTAGGTAATGAAGTAAATCTCACTTGAGGACTAGGGCTACGATCGCGATAATTTGATTGAGAGTATCTATAATCATAACCTTGAGAATAAATCTGATGTCTAGTTTCATATTTCGTTGCAGCTTGTAAGGCGGCTTCCAAGGTTAAAGGGTTTTGTGCTTCTACTATTCCAGATACGTTATCAGGTAATCCGCGAATAAATGCCTCTAATGCACAATCATTTAAAGGTGTCATCAAATCTGCAGCGTTTTGGTATTTATCTCTTAATGCAGCTTGCGCACCAGATAATAATAAACATATCCGATCATAAAATTCACTAACATTTTCTGTCCTATACATTCGAATTGTAGAAAGTTCATGCAAATACCAAGAATATGTCTTTTTTGTAGCAAAGCGTTGTTTTAAATGCTGCGTTAGTGCGTCTATATTCCGAAATGTTTTACCATAAGTACTATCCCTAGCTATACCCTTTAAACGCGATATTACTGCCTTAATATATTGTTCTTTACAATTTTCGGGTACACTTGTTTTTCCGTTATCTATGTCTTGAACGAAATCTCTAACCGGCATATTTTTCCCGTCAAATATTGGAATATTTAATGTTGCTTGTTGTAGGGCAAAACACTCTGCCATGGAAGTCATCATAGCATCTGTCATTGTTCTATTTATTGTTCCGGAACAACCTGGCCTACTGGATTCGTCTTCAGCCATTTTGAATTAAGATTGATGGAATTTTCAGTTATATAAAAATATTAATTATTGAAAATTTTATTGATTCGCGAATATTGCACTATCACTAGTAATAGGTAAACGTAATTCCTTTAAAATTGATTTTCCTATTAAGCCAGCAATGCTTGAATTTGGAATGGTACTCACAATGTTAAATTTTATTTCTTTATTTAATATAGGAATTTCTATTACTCCTAATGTTGATATGGAATAATTTTTTATTATAAAAATTTTTGAATAGTCAATTGAAACAAAAGATGTTAATTTATCTTTACTAATCAAATTAATATCTATATTTGTATCATAAATAAAATCCCCTTCCTTATCTATTAAAATATCTGAAGATAATGAAAGAATAATTTTATTTGGTTGATTTAAAATCTTTTGTGACCAATGTTTGCACATACTATAATTACTATTGACTGAATTATTGCCATAAATAAATATATAATAAAAATAAATTTATTGTCATATATATATATTTTTTTTTTATTATATAGAAACTGATTCAAAATGAGATTCTGACGTATAATCAGATCCTAGTACTCCAGAAATTTCAGAGTTATTTTCGTGTGAAATTACTTGAAATTTTACTAATGAATTTCTAATTCGAATTTCAACTTCACCGCTAGTAACTATTGTTGCATTTCTAAGAATATATACTTTAGATTGATCTATTTCTACAGATGCAGCCAATTCACTTTCCCTTATCAAATTAATTGGTAAAGTAGGATCAATAATAAAATTTCCTTGTAAATATTTTAATTGTTGTGATACTATGTAAGAAAAGGAATATGCAAATTTTCGTCTTTCCAAAAATGATAAATAGGGAGACATTTAATGCTTGTTTTAATAATTAATTTAAAATTTTATAAAAGTGATAAGGCAACCATTCAAAAGCATAAAGAAATACAGAATAAATTATTTCAATGTGTCAAATAGGATTTTGTAAGGAATTTAACAATCAAATATATTTATATTACAAATATATTTAAAGTATCATTATATTATACATTTACAATTTATTCTTATTTTCTATAATTTCCGAAGTATTATCTAAGACTTTTTGAAAAAATTCCGAAAATTCTTTATCTGTATTGAAGGTTTTTATTTTTAATTGATCATCAGTTTTAATTTCGTTTATAATTTCCAATTTTAATTTTTGGTTTGTTTCAAATCTTCTTTGGGCCTTAATTCCTCCTCGTCTTTTAATTTTTAAAATTTTGATTTCCGGAAAATCACTCATGTTCTGTAAAGAAAAACATGACTAACTTAGGAAAATAATAATAAAAAAAAGAAAAGGATAATTTTGTTTAATAGAATTTTAGTGTTTTATTTTTTAAAAAGTTTGTCAATAGAATTTTTGTTTGTTGTTTGTAAAATAAAATAATTTTGCTTATATATCTTTAATTAGCTTTCATGTCGGAAAATAGTAAAATATAAAATAATTGAAATATTAAACTACCCCTTTTTTTTAAATTTTATTTTACTTTAGGATTTTTAGAAAAGTTAGGAAAGAATTTAGAATTCTACCTTGACAGGTGTGCCGTGCGGCACCAAGTGTCAATCACGAATCTGTCATGTGCCGAGCGGCACAAATGATCAGGTTCTAGCAGAATATTTTTTATTAATTTTTAACAATTCAAGAAGGCCCAATTAACAAGTGTGCCGTGCGGCACCAAATGTCAATAACCAGAAATACAATGTGCCGTTAGGCACCAAAGCAGTTCTCGCTTAGCCTTCTTAAACTTGTCAAAATCTTCAAGGATATTTTTTTAAACAAATCAAAGGATATCAGACATGTTTGCCGTACGGCATAAAATGTCAACGTCAAAAACTGTAATGTGCCGGACGGCACTAAAACAGCTCTTGCTAACACCTTAAATTTATTAAAATATGAGGTAAATATTATAACAATTAAAGAAAATCAGACAGATTTGCCGTGCGGCATAAAATGTCAAAATCAAAATAAGTAATGTGCCGGACGGCACTAAAACAGACTTTGATATTTTCTTTAATAAGTTAAAATATATAAGGATATTATAATAATAATTAAAGAGAATTAGACAGATTTGCCGTGCGGCATAAAATTGTCACAATCGGAAAGAGTAATGTGCCGGACGGCACTAAAACAATTTCTGATAATCCCTTTAATATATTATAATAGGAGTTTTTTTTTTTTTTTTTTTTTTTAAAAAAAGTGGAATACAAAAAAAATAAAATAAAATTTTTGTTTATTTTTTTTTTTTTTGAAAAAAGAAAGGTAACAAATCCCACCGCTGCCACCAAATCAGCTGTTACATCCCGAGCGAAAGGCGAGGTTGAATTTAATTTTAATTAATAAAATCAATTTTTAAATTTTGGAGGAATGGTAGGCTGATTAAGTCAAGTTGGTAAGGCTTGACCATTTATTTTTATGTGAGAACGTTTGTTCCTATCGATCCTATGGGGGTCGTCTTTAAGTAATTTACTATTAAATAATTGCCTTTCCACTTATAATTGTTAAGTTGAATATGAATAGTTATGATAATTTTAGGTAAATGAGAAATTAATAAAGAATTTTATTAATTTAAACTTTGTATAATTTATTAATATAAATGAATTAAACTCAAAATATTACAAAGGTGTTTTAGTGTAAAAATGTTGTTACAAAGAAAATTGTGTTTTATAAATATAGTACTTACAATTACCTCTGTTCAGAGGGCAGAAATGAATATAAAACAAGTTGGCACTTGTCAGCGACGCTGTGAGTTTTTACAACTCCTTAAAAGGAACAGTTGGGACTTCTTCACAGTTTTTTTTAGTTCGTAAACTCCGAAATGCACACACGTCACGTTTGCAAAATCGATAAATGAGAATACACTAATACGACGATTTATTTTAAATTTCAATAATTGACAAGCTCACAAATCTGGCGATGATGATTACTTGCTCAAAAACCGAACAACGAGTAAACATATACTGTTTGAGATGCAAGAGTTACAGTCGTAGAACTTTCAAAATAACCGAAGGGTCAAGCTTCACGATGGTGAATTTACTTTAAGAAAATGAATTATAGAATGATTCCGGAGCAACTGACGATTGACAATGGATTTGCATGGGTTTTTATACTAGAAAATTACCCTCAGTGGGAGTAAATAAGTTCAAAGATCACCCCATCTCTAAGCTTGACTCTTAGATTTTCATAGAACTGTAACAATTCTCAGAGCTTAGATGAACACCTGCATCCTGTATCGCATAGCACAAGTATCGCTATTACATTGTCTACAAGCATCTCACAATATTGCGACGCTAGAATACTGTGCTTGCGCCTCGCTAACGCTTACATGAGTCATAAGTCCACTCGCTGCTACTGAGTAATATGCGTAGTAGTGTCAAATGGCATAGGTTTAATTTCTAGGAATAGCCTACCAGGCTTTCGATATTCAAGTCAAAGGTTAGCCTATGCGATTTGATACAAGTGAGAAGTAGATCATCGCATAAGACTTTATACTTTATGCAGCTGCAAAAACAATTCCTAAGAATTAGCTGAAGCATTGCGTGGGATTCAAATTAGAAAAATTTTATATACTGAACATTATTTATATTTTTGAATAATGGCATTTTAAATGCTTTAAGTTTAAAATGTATAAGATTTATTATTTTAAAGTAATAGATAACTGTATTTTAAATATAATAGCAAAAAGAATTAATTAATTTTGAAGAATTAGGGCGAAAACTAGTGTAGATAGTTTTCGCTCTTGTTCAACAACCACACGCGATTCCTCAGCATAGCCCTTTTGTAGCGGGAGGTCACCTTCGGTGATGCATCTACTCGCTATATCTATATTCACATATCCATGCCTGTACGCACTATATCTATATATATCGCTCGCTCGCGACGAGTCATAACATGCAGGCAGAGATATGCATATATATAGATATAGTCGCGCGTATATGAATATGAATCAATGCTTTTACATAATTTTTGAAATAATTATAGTTTTAAGATATTATTTTTAACTGTTTTAAATACAAAATAAATTTTATGGTTTATTATTTATATATATATGTATTGAACGAAGTTTAAAATTTGTTACTGGGATGTAACATCATATAATATAATATAAATTTAGATTTGGAACAAGTGGAAAAGCGACGTAAGAATAAAAATGAGGGATGAGAAAAAAAATCGTGATGCAACAGGAGGTGGATCCCCAATTGCAATAGATTATGGAGTTTTAGATGAGCAATTAATACTGCTTCTGTCAAAAGAGCAAAAGTACTGTTTAAACTAATATACATGGGTCATTCCATTACATTTCACCTAAAGTCGTTGCGGCCTAATGTTTAAAACAGCTGATACTTTCAGAAATAATTCTTTATGGTATTTAGGAAACAAAATAAAAAGAATTAATCATTAAAAAATAGATAATTAATCGATTCTAAACAAGAACAATAATTTTTTTTACACTTTTAACAATTTTTCTATGTTTTTAAAAAAAGTTTCTAAATGCTAAAAAGGTGACATTTTTCCGCACCTTGTCGACTTTAAATACATATTTTAGGATTAATAATAAAAATTTTAACTTAATTCTTTTTATTTCGTTTCCTAAATATCATAAAGAATCATTTCTGAAAGTATCAGCTTTTTTAAAAATTAGTCCGCAACGACTTTCGGTGAAATGTAATGGAATGACCCACATATAATTTGCTATTACTATTATTATTAATTTAATTCTTTTATATAATTTATTATATATTAAATATTATATGTATGTTATATGTATATAATATGTAATATATGATTTAATAAATTAAAATTAATACTGTTATTAATATTAGCAGCGATTTAGTTCTTCCTCCCGCAAAAGAATGAGAATTAAAAGCGTTAAACCAATTGATGCCAAACAATAGCGCTATTATAGGTAAAAAGAGCAGTACGACAGTGGCAAAAAATCCGAGTGTAAGTCACGGTTTTAACATAAAAAATTGTGTTTTAAAAATTTTATAATTTTTCTAAAAAATAATTTTGTCAGTTAAATTAAAAATTGTATAGTTTCTATTCAATTTTCAAAAAGAAAAATTTGAATGATTACACTCATTTATTTAAACATTAATTTTATGCAGACTGAAAGTTGTACTAGAGCAGATAAGATGGATCAAGAATTTAATACTTCGGAATCTGAAGGTATCCATATTTTATCCTCAACACTTGCTCTGAAAGTACTACTTTTCATGTTGAAAAAGTGCGACAAAAGATTCCCTTCTGATTTTGAAAACAGTGGTAAAAGTAAATTTATCGTGTGGAAAATATATTTTAGTGTGGCAAAATTAAATCTCATGACATCATTCACATTTTTGAGATCTTCTACTCATACATTTTGTGTAAAACAATAATAACACGTTTAATTAAAATTATAGAAAATATAGGAAAAAGACTTTTCTCGCAAGGCGTTGGGGAGGACATTATAAGCAACTCGTGGTAAAAAATGATTTCACTGTGACTGCTGGTTTGACTATGTTCTAGCACCAACTTCACACCCGTGAAATCGCTCATTTTTACCACTAATTGCACAATGTATTATTAAAAATACTTTTTCATTTTTTTACTTTTATTGTATGATAATAATTTATTTACTTTTTAAAATACCTTCTTTGAAGAAGATGACATTATTATCGAGGACGATTGTGATAAATTAAATGAAAATAACCACGATGGAGGAAAACAAACTCCTGACGCTGCATTGTTTAAAGAATTCGGATTAATTGTTAGCCAACAGAAACCATCAGAACCGCCAAAAAATGCTTCTATTTTTTCGAATAGTTGTACTCATAAATTTTTAAATTGTTTTCTAAGAGTTTAAATTTAATATCTTATTTTTTAATACATAACAGTAGTAGAGCTAGGGGGGTTCTGGGCCACTTACCGACCGAGGTCGGTAAGGTAGGAATCTTTTATCAACATTTTTTACCTGCGTTGCAATGTGGTGTTCTTCTTTACCGACCGTTCTAGTTTCGGCTGCCACCGCTAGATAGCGCCACTTTATTTTCGCGCCGAATTTAAAATGGCTTGCAATATGGGAAATTTTTTTTACTCAATTCAAAATGGCTTGCAATAAAGTTTTTTAAATTTCCCGCTGAAATTACCGACCATGCTAGTTCTGGCTGCCACTGCTAGATGGCGCTACTAGTAAATAGCCCAATTGTGCTAACTGAATTTTTAAATGTTTGAATTTTGTCGGGAAAAATGTGTGTTTTGCTGAAGGGGATTTTTTACCGACATTTTTTAGTTTGTGCTGCCACCGCTAGTTGGTGCCAATATTTTTTTACGTTGAATTTAAATTGGCTTGCGGTGAAGGTTTTAAATTTCCCGCTGAAATTACCGACCGTGCTAGTTCAGACTGAAACGCTAGACAGCGCCAAATTATTTTCGCGCTGAATTGAAAATGACTTATATTATAATAAATTTTTTTTATGTTAAAATTTTCCTTCAAAGTTACCAATGTTTGTAATTCAGGCTGCCACTGATAGATGGCGCCACTTTAAAAATTAAAGTCCCTTATAAGGTTTTTTTCACTAAATTAATAAATTTTAAGCCATTTAATTATTAGATAATTTTAAATTTCACACCAATTTATATACCAAAAATTATTGAAAACTGCAATAATTTTTTTTTAATATTTGTAAATATCAAAAATTATTTTAAATAAACTGTATACAGGTTGTACTGAACAATTTTTATAATCTGCAATACATAGCAATATTATTTCTTTTAAATCTATATGCTACATACTGTTGTTTTTTAAATTAAATTTCATCATGTGAAACAAAGTAAGGGTTGTCGATTGTGGTCATAGCCTAAAAGTTCGTTTTTAAGTGTTGTCAATTGTAACCATATCCTAAAGTTAGTTTTCAAGTGATATTGATTGCGATCATCGCTTTCAATTTATAGAGGGTACAGTTTTTTACCATTAATAATTTTGATAATAGTTGTCATTTCTCTGAATAAATTAATATTTTACTATTTGATTAATTAATTTATTTATTAATTAATTAATTAATTATTAATTATTTATTAATTAATTTAAATTTAAGTTACGTAAAAATAAAGTTATTTACGGTTTGACTTTTCATTAAAACCAATCACAATTCCCCGCGAATAGTCTCAACCAATAGAATTGCAGGCGTAACGGAATGTCCTACCAACATTATGGAAATGTTCAAAGTTGGTAGCATTGTTAGCGTCAGTATTTTAGTCCAGACACATTCACGTTTAAATTCGAGAGAGAAACTCTACCACGTTGCCGTGAAAAGTCAAGCAAGTTGAAAAAATGGTAAGTTATAGTTAAATTGTTTACTATTTAATATGTATTTATGTAATTATATATCCCATAAATTAATATACTCTTATATTCTTACAGAATTTACATGAAACTCATAACATGTTCTGCGGCACGTGCTGCTTCTGCAGATACATGTCATTCTCGCAATCTTTTGTAAGTATTTTTTTAATTCTTTAACATGTCAGACGATAATTAAAAAAAAAAATATTTTAGTTTCTAATTCATATTAATATTAATGTTCTAATTAAAATAACCTAAAAGTGTAACATATATCACTTTGCAGAATTTTTTTGGTTTTGGACCCTGGTCATCATTTCCAACACAACAAAATTCACCACAAAATCTCCGATATCCATATGTACAACAAAATCAACAACCACAACTTCCAATAGTACAACAACGATTTCCACGATGTCCAGGAGCCATTCCAATTCACCGACAAAATTTTCAACAAAGACCGTCATCGTCAAATCAACCACAAAGACAATCATTAAATCAAATACTAAGACCATCAACATCATCATCGAATCAACCACAAAGATCATCATCATCCAATCAACCACAAACAAATGTAAGTATTTAAATTTTTTTATGCATGTGTGTATTTAGAGTTTAAAAATTTTTTATTCATATTATATTAGTGAGATTTTTTTAAATTAAAAAATTAATAAATTAGATTAAAATTACACATTTATAATTTATATATTATATTTAATATAATATATATTTATAACATTTATAATTTATATATTATATTTAATATATTTAATACAAAGTATCGTTTAATTTGTTCTGCTAATTTAAAATATAAAATTTTATAATTACTAAATTTTAAAATAATTAAATTGTATAGGCAGAAAAAAAACAGATTAGAAAGACACGGTGGGAAACCGTACATGAAGAGTATGTTCCAGCGTCGATTGGAAAACATGACAATGAGGTGTACATTCCAACACCCAAAAACAATTTGACACAAAGGCCACCTACACCAACACCTCAACAAAAACCACCTACACCAACACCTCAACAAAAACCACCTACACCAACACCTCAACAAAGGCCACCTACACCAACACCTCAACAAAAACCACCTACACCAACACCTCAACAAAAACCACCTACACCAACACCTCAACAAAAACCACCTACACCAACGCCTCAACAAAGGCCACCTACACCAACACCTCAACAAAAACCACCTACACCAACACCTCAACAAAAACCACCTACACCTCAACAAAGGCCATCATCAATAGCTAAGCAGCTTCAAATGAAATATCTTGGAGGCACTTATAATATCATTGAATTTCAATTTGTGAAATAAAAAAAATTGTAAAATAAAATAAAAATTGTATATATAAAAAGAAAATCTTTTAAAAAAAAATATAGAAAAATTTTATCTATAAATTGGATTTTAATTTATTTTCTTCTTCCTAGTATAAGTTAAGTAGAATAAGTTTATTTTCAGGATTTTTTAAAGTATTTTACAGATAGGTTTTTTTAAATAAAGAAACAGTCTTTTAAATTTGAAGTTAAAAATGTTTATTTTTTAAGAAACATGGAAATATTTACAAAAAAGATTCAGAATTTTCATAAAATGATTTTAAAGTAGTAGTAAAAGTAGAATCAACTTCATGATCATCAGATTCTTTAGCAACAATACTTATGTACTGGTTTGGAGGTTCCAAAAACCATTCTTGAAGAATTTTAACATTTTTTGCAGCACAATTTTCACTATGATGGGTATGATGTTTACATGGTATTATTAATTTAGTATCTAGTTTTTTCAATGATGGACAGTTAAAATCTTCTAAATTGTGTACATTACATAAGTGGTTTTCTAGCCAAGTCTTCTTTTCTATTCCTTTAACATAAATGGCTCTCGCACCTCGTAGTATTCCTTGTAGAAGATAACTAAGTTCATCGTATGGGACATCTCCAGCTGTCCAATCTATTCCATGGTAAGTGTGTTAACCAAAGATTTTCACTTTTGTAGCGTCCTGGTAGTGAATTCCATGGACAAGGAGGCTCAAACAAGAAAACAAGTGGCAGAGCGTCAGATTGAAGAGGAAGTATTGCCAATTCTTTAAAAACAAAGTCGTTGTATGGTTTTTTGAAACCTTGAACGTCTACAATGAACTCCATTCTGAAATGAATTTCTAGTCCAGTGTAACTGCTTTTATACGTCCTCACCCCCACCTCTTCATACTCCCCCACTCCTTTACATCAGCTTTTTGACGACTCCGCTGATTGGCTTATACTGCACAACACGGTCATGGATAATAAGGCAATAGGCAGTGGTCTCAGCTGGCATGTTATTACTTGCTTCAAATTCTAATCTTACATCAACTGATGCCTGTTTCAAAAATTCATTTTGTTTTGAACAGTCAATAACAATTAGAGGATATAATTGTTTAAATATACTCTTTGTTACAATAGGTTTTGATTCTTTTCCATAATAAGAAGTTTGAAAATTAGAGTACATTTCATAAAGAAGAGCATACTGATTTTGATCAAAGTTTAGATTTAAATTTCCATAAGGATAATATTGTGAATTTAAAAAGAGTTTAACATTTGTAATATTACAATGATCAAAATGACAGGCATTAATTCTTCGTTTATCTTTTCTCGCTGTTTGAAATCCAACAATTACATATCGAGGTTTTTCTAATTGTGTTGAAGTTTTAATTTGCCATAGGACTTTTGAACTCGTAGGAACTAAAGGATACTCATACATTTCCCATGATCGAAAACTTATTGAAATTAAAGCATCTCTTTCAATAAATTTCAATAGTTTCACTTTATTATTATCAGCGGGTAAAATGTATGGAACCATCCATTCAAGTTTATTAATTACAATTTTGAATTGCTCATCACCCCCTTGACCTGTCTGAATTATGGCATTCATGTCAGTACGTGCTCTTGTTAAAATGAGTTCATGTTTAGCGTTTATAATAATTTTTTTATAATCCTCAGCAAATCCAAAAATCATGCTTAATGGTATTGTAACATCAAAATATCCATTTTCCAATGTAATTCTTGAATCCAATGTAATTTTTGAAAACCCAGCATTTTCAATAACATTTAGCTGAGGAGGGGTTATAGAAACGTAATTTTTCATTATAGTTGTATGACTAACATATTTGCATCGATCAATCTCAATACCATTCAATTCATAGCGAATTTCATCAAACAAAAAACAGATAGCGTTGCTGACTAAATGCATATTTTGTGTATCAGTAATTCC
This sequence comes from Leptopilina boulardi, assembly GCF_019393585.1. Taxonomy (NCBI): domain Eukaryota; kingdom Metazoa; phylum Arthropoda; class Insecta; order Hymenoptera; family Figitidae; genus Leptopilina; species Leptopilina boulardi. The sequence goes on along the minus strand of NW_026137695.1, from coordinate 708,691 downwards.
ATCATTTTTAGTTAATCGTCCAAAAATGTGTAATGAACTTTTGCTTGGTAGAATGCACAAGTCTTGATGTTGAACTGCAATTCGAATTTCATCACTATTGTTAAAAGATGATGAAGCATATGGTTGATGAGAATGAATTTCATAATGAGCAATGGACTCATCGAAATTCACTGCAGCTGGAATATTGAGAATTTCGTCCATTTTTGTTGCAGCAACACCCAAAAAATATGTAGATTAATTGCCCTGTCGTTTTCTCTTTCCTTGAGGAATAACTTTTAGACCTATTTGTTTTAGGAAGAGGTGATTCCGAGGTGTTAACACCTTGTGAGACAAATTTAGACTGATTTGTCTCCGGCATGTTGGTTGACTTTTATAGGTTCCACCTCCAATTTTTTTATTATAAACGATCCCCATTACATTGATTTTATATGCAATCGGATCGTTATAGTTTCTCCACGAAAATTTATCAAATCACCGTCCTGATCAACAATGCGGATTTGAATGTTATATATTGTCTTGACCGCAATCGGAAGATAAATGACGTGTACAGGCACTTCCACAATCTTATATCCTGGTGGAACGCTAGGAAAAAATTCATGGATGGTGTGGACTTTTTGATTATTTATATACGCTCCAGATGTGATATTACACTCAACACGCAGAGCATTCACTTTTAAAATAGATACGGGTAAATCTGAAGTATGTGTCTCATTACCCTTCAATTCACGAGGAGTGAATCCTAGTAATTTACTAATAGAATTCGGATGGGTAAAATTAATTTGGTGACTAGATTGAATCACACTGCGTAATGTATTGTTATTAGGTTTTATACTTATTTCATAATCATCTGGGACGGAATTTTGTATATATGCTTCAATATCTTTTATTTCATAACTACCAGTAGGTATTGTAATCATTTTATAACCTATATGCATCTTGTTGTTACTTTCATCAATGTTGGGAATTGAATTAGAAGTCAGTAGTTCAACAAGACCAAGTACATAACTTTTATTGGGATTGAGTTCTATTGGAGGGAAATATTCAGCTTCAAGAACTGAAGAGTTTCCCGTTAACGTTAAAGTAAATGAATCACTCATGATGGTGTCAGTTTATATACTAAAACTTAAAATTGGTTACATGTTCTTATATAGGCTAAAGCTGCTTTTAACATGAAGTTGTTTACACAAAAATTTCAAACACAAATGTCCACATACAAATGTATCATAATTTTGATATCTCTCATGATTGTATTTTATTAAGCTACCATCACCCAAATATAAGATGAGATCTGTGGGTGGAGGAAGATTGCCAAAACTGTCAAAATATATTGTTTCATTGTTACATTTTTTATATGCAACCCAATGAGTACCAGAACCTTCTTTATTATCTAAATTAACAATTGCCGATTCATATCGACGAGGTCCTTTAACAGGAAGTTCATTTCGCATAAAAACTCCACGAAAATGTGGTATTTTTACAGCTTTGGCAAACTTTAATAGATCAAAATCAGATAATGCATGGTGAGGTAGCTTCAATGCAAGTTTTTTTGCTTCCTAGATGTTTGTCTTTTTCTAGATGTTCGTTTCTTCTTTTTAATTCCTTTACCCTGAATGTAGGGATTAATATGAAGACCAAGTCCTTGCCGATAAGGTTTCAGATGCAGTCCTTTTCCAAGCGATATTTCTTCCATTGCTTTATTATGTCGGTGTGCTTCAGCTAACTGTTCCTTGACCGATTTAGCCTTGTTCACAGCCCTTGCTATTCCTGAAGCTCCGCCAGCAAGAGCTCCTAATGCACTTAGTCCAGCAAAAATGGGAACTAGTGGTAAAATTCCACCAACTTTAGAAGGTATAGGTAGAATTCTAGGTGATAAAATGTTAGATCTTCCACCAGCATTTTTTATTGCTTTTCGTGCACCAATAATAGCAGCTCGAATTGATTCTTCAGCATTATTACCAGGCACCATACTTTTTCTGGCAGCATCAACAACTTTCCTCAATGCAATTCGTTTCTTCTTGCACATGCTTCTCCTTTTAATAGAGGATTTTCTCTTCCTCTTCACTCCCATACCTAATTTTGATTTAGCTTTCATCGTTCCAGATATAGCTAAAGCAGCTGCTTTTTCACCGATACTAGAATCGCCAGCTGTAACGCGTTCCCACGCTTTTTCTGCAAGTACTTTATCTGCAGCGTTTCTTGCTTCAATATTTTCACGATTTTGTGAATATGCAATGTCGTGTGCTTTGCATGCAGCGTCTAAAGGATTAATGCCTTGATCACCACGAGCTAGTCGCTTTGACAACTTTGTACCAGGTCCACAAAATTGGTATCCAGGTAAATGTAACTCAAAGGGTAAACTATTGATAATACGGTTGACCAAGCCTTTACCTCGACAGACACCTTTTTTCACGTTTTGATGGAAAATCATTCCACACTCTACGACATTTGTTGTGAGACTGACTGAAAGACTATAAAAGCCTGGTATTTATAGCTTTTTGGGCAGTCACTGTCAAGATGCAGTTCACGAAACAACCTGTTGCACTTCCAATTACGAGTATTGACGTTGAAACTAATGAAAAAAAGATTAAACGTCATGGTAGTCTATTTTCAGACAGTATCCGAGCTGTATTTTGCGGTCCTTCAAATTGTGGCAAAACAAATGCTCTTATTTCTCTAATTATTCATCCAAATGGATTAAGTTTTGAAAATATTTACCTCTACTCAAAGTCTCTACAGCAACCCAAATATAAATTTTTGGAAAATGTAATCAATAACGTAATTGGAGTTGAGTATTTTCCATTTAGTGAACATGAAGAAGTAGTATCACCGAAAGATGCAAAGCCAAATTCAATATTTATTTTTGATGATATTGCTTGTGAAAAGCAAGACAATGTTAGAGCTTTCTTTTGCATGGGTAGACATGTAAACGTTGACAGTTTTTACTTGTGTCAAACATATGCACGTATTCCTAAGCACTTAGTTCGAGATAATGTCAATTTATTGATACTTTTTCGACAAGATGAAAGAAATCTTAAGAATGTCTATGAAGATCACGTGAATACAGATATGACTTATTCTCAATTTCATGATTTATGTTCAGAATGCTGGAAGTCTGATAAATATGGATTTGTTGTCGTTGATAAGGATAGAAATTTCAATGATGGACGATATAGGAAAGGATTTGATTGCTTCATTACACTATAGATACAAGGACATTATTTACTTTTAATTAGTATAGATTATGTTGTCATCACGAAAACATGTATCGAAAAGAGCAAGAAACTCTTCGTCAAATAGCAAAAGCAAGTGATGCTATTAGACGAAAACATCACATACTCAAAATGGGTAAAGAGGCTGCAGAAACAATGTTGAAAGAAACTCTTAAACCAATAGTTACACCACTTCAAGAGCTGGTAAACGTAACTGACTCTTCCGTTAAAGACATTAAACTTGAAAAAGTCAAAAAGGCAGACCACGATTTCTCTTACTCAACTGCTGTTGATGATCAAGAATTTGATACAAGTTTACTAGAATCGACTTTACGTAATGACAGCAATAATTTTGAGAAGGAAGAAGAAGGAAGAGAATATTATGAAAAGCTGACAAATAAATTTATTTCATTGTTGAACAAAAATAGAAAACAAGTTCTGGATATGGTTTATGGTGTACGTAAATTAAATGATGGTTCTTTCATAATTGGTGATACACCAATTGAATTTGAAGGTTCACATATTGAACTTGTTGGAAAGAAAAATTATTTAAAAACTGCTGGGTTACTTGAACTTATATTTACGCAGAAACCTAATGAAGCTTTAATAAGTCCAGATGATTTAACAAATTATAAAGAAATTCTTACTGTTACCAATGCTCATCGTAAGAATTACAGTCCAAGTGAATCTGTTCATGTAACTAAAACTTCTAAATACGCTGATATTATTGCAAAACTTTTCAAAAATACACCAAAAAAACGTGGTGGTGGTGGTCCTTTAAAGAAGCTTAAAAAAATATTACCTAAATTTATGATTGTAAAGAAACAATTTAAACCAGACTACATCTATTGGGATGATCCAAATGAATTGGTTGACCGATTACGTTTGCTCATAGCATCACAGCAAGCTGGCAATCCAAGTCATAATAATGAGATTATATCAATTATTGAAGAATTGCGTGAGGCTCGAATTATATATTAAGAGAGTACAAGCAAAAAATCTTAGTATAATAATGAGCATTGACGTGTTCGGACATCCTTTAACACGGCCTGCTGCAAGTCGTGGACTTCCAGGACCCTCTGGTATTGGATACAAAGTTACTCCAAGTGGACACTATGATATTGATAACAAAAGACTTTGCAACGTTCAAGACGATGAAGAACTTTATGACGCAGTAAATTTAAGATTTGCACAGAAAATTGTTCAAAACGAGATAAAAATTGTCTTTCAAGTTACATCATCTTTAAGATCAGCTATTGATGATTTGAATATTTTTATACAAATTGTCGAAGAGAGAATTAACGAAAAACTTAAAAGGATAGAAATTGATGCTGAACAGGAGTTGTCTCTTCAAAACGCTAAATATATTGCTGAATTAGATGCTCGCTTAAACGCTCTCGAAAATGGAAAATAAAAAGTTAACTGTGGTTACAGAATTGCATAAACAAGATAGAAAAAATTATCCTCGCCGTAAAGTTCAAATGCGAGGTATAGATGAAACTTGGCAAGCAGATTTGGTTGAAATGGTTCCATATTCTAAATCCAATAAAGGTTTCAAGTATATGCTCACAGTTATAGACATATTTTCCAAGTATGCTTGGGCTGTACCTGTAAAAAGTAAAAATGGAAAAGATATTTCGATAGCAATGAAGTCTATTTTAAAACAAGGCCGTATTCCAAAAAACCTGCATACTGATAGAGGCAAAGAATTTTACAACTCTGAAATTAAGAGTTTGATGCAAGAATTGAATATTAACCTCTATTCAACTTATAGTAATCTAAAAGCATCAATTGTTGAAAGATTTAACCGCACTCTCAAAAATATGATGTGGCCTCAATTCAGTTTCCAAGGCAATTACAAGTGGATCAATCTTTTACCAACTCTCATATCAAAGTACAATGATAAAAAACATCGTACTATTGGTATGAAACCCAAAGATGTCACTGTAGAAGATACACAAGAACTGTTAAGACGTATCCGTAAACTGAGAAGAATTCCACTGAAAAGGACAAAATTCAAGGTTGGTGACAGAGTTCGAGTCAGCAAGTACAAGAATATCTTTGAAAAAGGATATACTCCCAACTGGACAACGGAAATATTCACCGTGGATCAAGTTAAATCGACAAAACCAGTAACATACAAACTTACCGATTACCAAAATGAACCTATTGAAGGTGGTTTCTATGAGGAAGAACTGTTACAAGTAAAACATCCAGATGTATACCTCATAGAAAAAGTTCTCAAGACTCGTGGCAATAATGTCTACGTAAAATGGCTTGGATTTGATAATTCACACAATAGTTGGATTAAGAAATTTGATATGTAATATAGTTAAAATAAGTTAAAGTAACGTTAAAATAACGTTAAAGTAATGTTAAACTAACGTTTAAGTGATGTTAAACTAAAGTTAAAATAAGTTAAGTGAAAGTTAAAAGAAGGTTAAGTTAAAATTGAAATAAATTAAAGTTTTCTTTTTTAAAAAATAAGTAAAGTAATGTAACTAGATTAAGGTTTTATTAAATAAAGTAAATATAAAATGTATAACATCTCTCTTCATTTAAAAACAACCATTTCTCTCTCTCATAAAACATTTTCTATTTACATTGGTTCATCATCATCCATAATTTCTCGAATTTTACAATGACCCCATGCAAGAGTGTCCGTACTATTAGCTAACAAAAATCTTTTGTCATCATAAGGACTAAGAGCAATTTTCGATTCCTTTAAAGTATACACATTGTGAAGTTTAGATCTAATACAATATTAAATTCTAGATTGCATTTTAACATTTCTCAAGCAATACATATAGTCGTCGAAAGTGATCGTTTTCTTTACAACGCTAGATTTTACGCCTTTAGCTTTTTTAATAAAGTCTTGATTTTCAACTCGCACGCTGTACATTTTGCTCCGCAAGCCAACAAATTCCGTTACAATTTTACCACTGCACTCATCTTTCATGAGACCTAACATTTTTTTGTTGGCTTGCGGAATACCATACACATTATTTACGGGATAATCCGAAGTGTCAAATTTATGAATATCTATTTTCATGTCTGCATAGACATCTGAACACTTGATTTCATAAATGAGACTGTCCGTATCAGTATACAAGAATTTACATTTCTTTTCATCATACTTTTGCAACATATAATCATAATGAAAGTCATACATTAATGTTTTCGAAATGTCTAATACACTAAGGCCGATATAGAGTGGCTTGTTCATAAAAACCTCAATTTTCTTAAGTTCCACAGCAACCAAGTTTTCATTAAAGATGGTTCTGCTGTGGAAGTTAGGTTTTGAGATCAAAGCTTCAGCTCCATACCTACCCTCCCACTTTGTCACTAATTTAACATCCATTAACATCCGTTCAGGGCAAAACGGAAAATCACTATGTTTCTCATGCAGTTCATTGGGGTAATCTAAGTCAACTTCTAAAATGTAGCCAAATGGTGCATCATCTGGAACATTAAAATCAAAACTATTGTTGACATTTTCTACCCACTCGAAACCACCATAGGGAAGCGACTGGACCATGGCCCAACCATAAAGGTTGTTTGCATCAAAGTATACGATGTAAGATGTCTCCTTTTTGTCATTAAATTTCTCCATGTATGGATTATTAGCTTTTGCATATCGGTTAGTGCACTGACTCACCCCACCTCTTATTCCTCGTTCAATGTACATCACCATATCAATATCGGTGAGAAGTTCCAATCTTACATTTGTATACTTTAACATGGCATCCCAGGTTAGACCGGGTGTCGTATAATAATGTGCTGCATCAAGACCGTACGCGTTTAAACATTGATCTCTGAAATTTTCGAAAATGTCCGCAAGTAACAAAATATCAGTTTTCATATACAAGTACACATATTCACCGAGATTTTGACAATTAAATTCATTCCACACATTCTGCGCATGAGCATAATCCTCGTCAGAAACATTTGAATCGTTTAGAGTGCTATAAAAATTTTTTTTTGGTGGTAATTGAGTCTCAACGAGTTTTTCCCTCGAGTCAATATACTCATAGGGAAAAACTCCTTTTCGCGTTAATAATTGAATTTTGTCATCGCTGTAGTTGGAAAAAATTGAATTTACAATTTTATATTCATCGAGATAGGATGCTAACTTGTCCAGAGATGATGCCATGAATTTAAAGGAATCAATAAAGCGAAACTTTACAAAACTGTTTTTTATGTTTTTAGTAAAGCTGATATACTTTTCTTTGTTTATCGGAAGCAGATCAACTTTACCATCAAATTCCGTAGCAATAGCTTCAATAATAAAATGAGCGTCATAACCGCTTAGGTTATGAAAAACAACACGTATGGTCTGCGATTCATGATAATTAATATTACATTCTTGGTGTGCGGGTCCACGAAACTTCTCTGTTAGATGACAGTGATCTCTTACTTTTACTTCCCCATGCGCAATTTTCTTTTTACAAATATGACATGTATTATCATTTCTAAAGGCTGCCATTTGCTGTGGAGTTAATATTTCAATAGGCACAGGATTTTTAAATCGAGTATCTAAATTGTTAGACAAGTCTTTTAATTCCTTGGAAAACCACTTTGCTGGGTCTTCCTCATCTATTGGAGAAGCACTGTACACAGACAAGGAGTCGTCAAAAGCACATTTTAAATAGTAACCAATACTAAGTAATTTATGATTTTGAAAGACTTCAGTTTTGTTTGTCTCTTGTGGTGTTTCCACAGGAATTAAAAGACTCTCACAATCCGCATAAATAATAAAAGGTATACGTTCTTTGTTTTGAAAATTTTTAAATTCAATAGTATTTTTACCTTGTTGCGGCAACCTAATTTTTGTATCATTCATCTTTCGACAATTTTCTTCGTGTTCAAAAAACTTTAGTTCATCTCCAAAATAATGGAGGCAACGGTCACAGATGTACTTTTTACTTTTTTTTTTAGACAACTGTGATCCAATAAGTCTCGATAAATCTTTTATCCAGACATAGTGATAGTTGAAAGAGATGATTGATTGTTCATCTTCTTCTTCTTTTTCACTAAGACTCTCATCTATGTAATGGTCTTCAATACGTAAAAGATTAACATGGCCCACTCTCTTTTGTTTTGTGAGATGTAGAGGATATACACTAAAATTCTCATTTCGTTTTGACAGACCATATACGTTAACTGAAATATTATTATTTAGATCTTCAAATTTTGCAATGTCTTTCAATGCAACAGGAAACTCAATTCTGTTAAAATTAAGTTCATTTTCATAAGGCTTATACTTAGATACTCGATAAGGATGGTTTACAACTTGATGTAAAGCAGATAAAATTGCCCATTTAAAACATTGGTTATCAGTATTATGAACATTGACACAGGCATGCTTTAGATTAATAATAGATGGCAAATTTATGTAAGAACTTGCGCGCATAGGGTTGAACTTATTAATGTTAACCTCTAACCTGTGAATAGATTCAAGATTCCAATTAGAATCCTTCTCTTGGAATTCTTCAATCTTTTTCAAAGTGGGTTGCTTAACATTAACATTATACCACTCATCCAAATGGGTTGTCATCAAAATTTCTTCTGTTTTCGCGATAAAACTTTTCAAATCAAACTCCTCTTTTCCATCATTTGAATCTTTTTTAAATTTTGCAACCAAGACGGTATAAACTTTTATCGGACTAAATCTGTTTAAAGCTTTTTAAATCTTAAATTTAAATAAAACATAGGCATCGTCAAAAAACTCATTAACATCCTTGTAATCTAAATTTATAATAGCACTTGTTTGTAAACGATTATCAAAAGCTTTATCAAAGTCAACCCATTTCAATCTATCATTCGAGACTTGCATACCTGCCCCGCGTTTCATTAGCACATCGAAATTGCAACGCAAGTATTCTAGTTTCTGACATAAATTTAAACATTTTGATTTTTGAGCTGAAGACAAGTCAGATCTTCGCAAAAATTTACGAAATATATTTTTATAATGAGAACACTTGTTTTGCCACTCGAATGCGCTAATGAGTTTCTCATCACCACTCATTGACATAGTAGTAATGAGCTCACGTTCCGCAATTTCAATAAAATTGTCTAATTCTTAAAATACCTCGAAATATTCCTCCATTTCGATTCTTTGCCGAGATTTCTTCTCCGTTTTACACTTTGGCATCTTAAAAGCTAAAAAAACCTAAAATAAAAAATCCCACCACCACCACCAGCTGAAAAAAGAAACTTAAAACTAAAACAAAAACATCCACCACCAACTGAAAAAAAACCTAAACCCAAGAAAAAATATCCAACACCAACTGAAAAGAAAAAATGACTAAAAACTAGAAGAAAAATAGAAATTAAAAAAAAACTCTGAAAAATAAACATTGAATAAAAATAAATAGGAGCTGAAAAAATTCTGAAAGCAAAAGCTGAAAGATAATCCTAAAAACTCTGGAACTGCTGCTGCTAAAGCTGAAAGAGATATAATGACTCTCTTGAGCTCGTGCACCGGCAGATATACGCGAGTCCCCACTACACTCCACTCACACTGTGGTGCCGTCCACCACTCCACTGGCGCGCGCATCTCTTCACACCCACCTATGCGCGCTCCGCCACAGCCTGGGGAATCCCCGGCTCGTAGTGGTAAGGGAAGGGGGCTTCACAGATGAACACGGAGCGTTTAAATTCAAATACAGGCGGGTGATGTAAACATATTGTTTAGAATAGAACTTCAACAAATTAAGTTAATTACCAAGCGGGAATATTTAAAAAGTCACCAGGGATAGATAGTTTCTCAGTCGGAAAGATAGAACACTGAAATTAGTGTAAAAAATTTAAATATTTAAAAAATCTCCTCTCAGCAAGTGACTTTTTATCATGTAATAAATTAAAATGGTGACATCTAGTAGTGGCAGTTAAAAATAAAACTATCAGTAAATTGGGCGGCAAATTTAAAAAAAAAAACCCTTCAGTAAGCGACTTTAAATTCAACGTAAAAAAATATTGGCACCAACTAGCGGTGGCAGCACAAACTAAAAAATGTCGGTAAAAAATCCCCTTCAGCAAAACACACATTTTTCCCGCCAAAATTCAAACATTTAAAAATTCAGTTAGCACAATTGGGCTATTTACTAGTAGCGCCATCTAGCAGTGGCAGCCAGAACTAGCATGGTCGGTAATTACAGCGGGAAATTTTAAATTCGGGGCGAAAATAAAGTGGCGCCATCTAGCGGTGGCAGCCGAAACTAGAACGGTCGGTAAAGAAGAACACCACATTGCAACGCAGGTAAAAAATGTTGATAAAAGATTCCTACCTTACCGACCTCGGTCGGTAAGTGGCCCAGAACCCCCCTAGCTCTACTACTCATAACTATTATTTCAATTTTATGTGTCTTAATTTTTTACTTTCTAATTTATTTAAATATTTTTGGTTATAAAAATAAAATCATTTTGTTCATTTTTTGAGATCTTTTGTCTTCAAAAATTCTACTTTATCAATTCAACTTTATACAAATGATTATATAAATGTTTATTTTCTTATAATAGTGTATATGTTATAGACTAAGTATTTATAATATAATTAAAATTTTTTATTTCATAGAGGTTTGCTCTTTGTGTATTATATTTGAAATGATTTTTCATTATTTTTTTACGTTTAAAAAGTTGTCTTTTTTAATTAATCGAAATTCTTTTCGGGAAATGTAGCTAATATATATTTCTCTTAAATGTTTATTAAATTAGTCCTAATATTACACAGTAAATTTCATTTAACTATCAATTTAACTATTAATTTAGTAAACTAATTTATTTGAATTAACTAAAAAATACATTTACTATACAAGAAAGAGAAAACCAGGGACTAAATTTTTCAGCGCTGACAAATTAAATGATTATCAAAGATGCGTGATTGCATTAAAGCAAAAGAAAATAAAAATTATTTCCGAGGCTTTGGAATATCAAAAAAAGAAAGATAAAGTCCAACTCAACATTCTCAATAAAATTAACGACAATTTTTCCAAAACATAAATTATATATTAAACATAAATCCTCACATGAAACTTTTGTTTGAATCACTATTTTATTTCATGTTATAGATTTTTTCTAAATGTATTCTTTAAGAATAAAATGTTAATATTTAGCCAAAAGTTATTATTTGTATATTTTCATTTATATTTAAAATTTTTTATTTTTTAAAGTTATATTATTTATAATCTTTTTTTTGATTTTTCAATTGTGTCTTCTTTACAAGAGAAAAATTTTACTATACTCCCAGGTTAAGTATTTTATATTTTCAATATTATTCGCAAACTTTTACTGATTTTTTGTCTCTGAAATTGTAAAAATTCAATTCAATTGTAAATTTCTTTTAATGTTTTGTTTCAATTAAAGCAAACTTATAAAATATTGTTTTACATATTAACCAAGAAATTATTAAACTAATAAGTGTTTTTTTCAAATTTTTACTTTTTATTAAAATACACAAATATTAAAAAAAACGTACGTCAAAAAAAATTATTTAAAAATTTTTGTCTGAGTCAGGTAAAAAAAAAATTATCAATATTTTTTAAAAATTTATATTTAATGCCAGAAAAAAAATCACGTGTATATAAAAAATAGATTTTTGAAAAAATATTAGATTTCTTTATTTTTTTTAAATATTTATTTAAAAAAATAAAAATTTGGTTAAACAAATAAAATAATTTTGTAGGAGTTTAGGCAAAGAATATTTTTGGATAAAAGATTTTATTTAATAATAATTGGTTATCTCAAAAAATATTTTATTGGTCTAATAAAATTTTTGATGGAGAAAAATTATTACTTTTTTGAGTTATGCAAAATTTGGTTACTGCAACCAGAGTTTTTTAACAAAATGATTTTGTTTCAAAAACATTTTTTAAAGATTAACCCTTTTTAAAAAAAAATTAAATATTTTTAAAATAATTCATTAAAAATATGAGAATGGATTTTTGATAGGAAAAGTATCAAGAAAAAATATAAATAAATTATAGGTAAATAATTAAAGTGAGCAATTTTTGTGACTAAAAAAATTATATTTGACAAATATTTTTTACATAAGTTTATATTTAGGAAGAATATTATTAGTTTCACTGGAAAAAATATTCATTTTAAAAGTTATTTTAAATTAAATATTATTTGAAAAATATTTACCTTCAATTGAAAAGAATTGTTCAATTGTTATTTTTTTCTTTCAATTACATTCATTACAGTTAGTAATTGCGTAATTGACATTTTCTGTCTTAAACTGACATCTTGAAAAAATCTAAGTCTGTTGGTATATTAAAAAAAGTCATCTCTTAAAAATGGGATTGACAAAGTGCAGTACGACTCAAAGAAAAGTCATGTTGAATTTCATGGTGAAAAATAAAGATCTTGCTTCCGGAAAAGTGAAACATGCAAGCGATTATAAGGGAAAGAAGGTACTTTTACATTTATAATTGTAAATAAAATGCGAAATTAAAATTATTTAAAATGCAGTTTAAAAAAAATTTCATTTAATTATTCACTTTTCAATCTACTAAAATGATTAATAAATTTTTTCACAAAAAGTAAGATAAATAAAAATTATAATATTTAGATTAAATAAAAAAATATTAACTAATTATTTAAAAATGTAGGAAAATTTGTGGAAAAAACTTGCTGGAGTATTAAATGCTGTAGAAGTTGGAGTAGAGAAATCAAGCGATGCGTGGAAAAAAGTAAATATTGATCGTAATTTTTATAAAAACCTAACCCAAATCGGAAATTTATTTATTTTACAGTCTTTATTTTTTATTGGTATTATAGGGTAACTGCACCAGTGGTGGATCAATTAAGCCTACTAAATTTATTATTTTGACTTTAAAGGTGTACAGATTTTTTCAGATGAAAAATATAGGGTAATCTTTACAATAGTATGAATTAAAGAGTCTTCAAGGACACTATCGTGTAGTTTTCGACCTGCTTGTAACACCCCCTAACACCCACATTCAACAATATAATGACATTGCTCCAGTCATGGATCATTTACCCCTTTACACTACACAAAAATAACTTAATGATGTAAATTTTTTTCCAAAAGTATTCTATATGGAAAGAGTTGATTACTTTCTACTCTGAAAATTAAAAAAATTTAGACTAAACAATTATTTTTTAAGATTTCATGTGAAAAAGCATAAAATCAACAATTGTTGTATTGCTTTGTTTTCCTAAATATTTTCAAATGATTTTATTTCATAAAACTTATCTATACACCTCCCCTAAACGATTGAAACATTTAGTTCAATTAGAAATAGCTTATTTTAACCTTTTTAACGCTGTTGATCCACCATTGGTGCCTGATCCACCACTGGTGCATTTACCCTATTTAATTTTTTTTATTAATCCATTTGTTCTTTTTAAAATAAGTCTATGTCCATTTCATGAACATTATGTTTTCCGATAGAAGATGATTTCTTCAATTTCTTTTTATGATATTTTCTTTAATTGCTTCCTCATGGAGGAAGTATTGTTTTGGCGAAATTTTTCGAACTTATTTTTTTGAGATATCTTTATGTTTTTTGACCTCAGGAATCGAAAAATGACATTTTTAGAAAATGTCATTCCGTATGTGTGTGTGTGTGTGTGTATATACATTACATTTTCATAAATATCTCAAATTCTATAAGAGCTTTAGGGCTGAATTTTTTTTTAAATTGTAGATCTCACTTGGGGACATAAAATGAGAAAACTTTGGGACAAATTAATACATATTAACTATATTTTTTTTGACTTTTAAAATTTTTGAAAAATCGTTTTTTGCCCATAACTTGAAACACATGTTTTGAAAGTTGGGATGTTTTTACTTAATTTTGTAGAGTTTTTTAAGACGCATTTTTTGAGCTATTGACGAACAATCTGCTATCATTTTATCCAAAGTTATTGACATTTTAAAAATCATAAAAAATCGTTTTTTGCTTATAACTTTAAAAAAATGTTATGACACCTACAGTTTTCTTAGTCTCATTTTGTAGAGATTTTCAAGACGCATCTTTTGACCTATTAACGAACAGTTTACGATTATTTTATCCAAAGTTATTGACATTTTAAAAATCATAAAAAATTGTTTTTTGCTCATAACTTTAAAAAAATGTTATGACACCTACAGTTTTTTTAGTTTCATTTTGTAGAGATTTTCAAGACGCATCTTTTGACCTATTAACGAACATTTTACGATTACTTTATCCAAAGTTATTGACATTTTAAAAATAAATAATATTGATAAAAACCTGTTTGCATTTTTTGTTCAAAAATCTTTATGTATCTGTAAAATCATTATAATTAGATTAGAAAGCTTTTTCTTGGTGATAAACTTTTTTTAATTTTTATGCAAAAAATGCTTCCATGAGAAAGCAAAGTTTTCATGGAATGAACACAAAAATACATACTTCAACTTGGCAGCGGTTTTTAGTTTTTTTATTTATTTTAGTGAAAAAAGTTATAAACTAAATAAAGAACAAACCGTTTATCTGAATTTATAAAATTAATCATTATTTTATTTTACATAAAATTCAAATTTTCCCTTTTTTGTAATAAATTCTTATTAATTGTTAGATATTTTTTTATACCAGCTTTCGAACCCGCCTTCGGCGGGCACGAAATCAAGTGGCGTGCGATCGACAGTATTTTTGTTTAAATAGTATTTTTACAATCGCTTTCTATGTCCTTAAAAATCTCAGACTTTTGTTTGAATATTGCATGTAACTTAAAATATTACCCTCATGAATTTCATAAATTTACATTTTAAAAACGTATATTTAAAATTTTTTTACACCCTCAAATATTTTATATACTTAAAAGTCTTAATGATGAAGTTTATCTACTTTAAAATCCGAACAAAAACCTCAATTAGGGACCTCAGAAAATTTCCTTTTTGTTAAGAGAGTCTCCTGCTTTAGAAGCCCTAAAAAAATTTTTTTTTGAAATTTTTAAGTAGAGGAAAATCTTGCCCAGTGAAACTTATAGTACATTTCTATATTTTCACACTGTAAAAGTTTAATAAGAAATTTTTAAAAACTTCCTATAAAATTTGTTAAAATAGTTTAAATATAGCCTTCAAATAGAAGAAAATTTCATACTCAAAAACAAATAAATTTTAGTCTAAAAAAATTAAAAAGACAAAAAAAATAAAATAAAAAAATTTATGAATATAATAATAAAACTATTATATACTTTCGAAAAATTGTCATGGAATGACTGGAAAACATACACGATTCAAAAAGTCGATGAAATAACAAAACAGGAGGAGGAAGGATTAAAGCCGAAAAAAACTATCACCGTTGGAAGAACTTTTAATCAAAGAATTTCTCCCAAAACTAAAATTCGGTGCCAATGTTGCAGAAGGAGGTTTTGGAAAGATGTCAAGAAAAGATGTATTTGACGGAAAAATGGTATTATTTCCCTTTTAGAACCCTGTAAATTACACATTGATTAAACACAAAAAATTTTTTTATATGTCGACGTCCGCATGAAAAGGTCCTACTTTGTCCGTTTATTATCGTTTTCAAAGCCCGAAGTAAACAAAATTTAAAACCTATTGGTTTATTACTCGGTTTATTATCAGAAAAGTGTTTTCGACTCAAAAAAGTTGTAACCTGAGTAACTTGCCAGAAATAACCGAGAAACCGAGTACTTCAATCTTTAATTTTGTTTTTCTCAAAATGTGGTTTTTGGCATTCTAAAATTTGAAATGCTGTAACTCCAAGGTTTTTTTACTTAGAGGGTTTCAATACCGCTTAAAATTTTCCAAATTTTTCCAAGAATTCCCCCTAAAGATAAGTTTAATAGTCCCAAAATGGGACCATTTCATACCTTTTCACCCTTTCATTTATAAACCTACATATGGGTTTATAAATTTTTTTATTTTGTTTATTAAAATTTTAATGTAAATAAGTTAAAATATTATATGTATTAAAAATAATTTTATTAAAAATGTGTACTATTTACATCAAGATTAATAATAATATTCATTGATGAAAAATACTTAAAAAAAGAATACTTGTCACTCGTTATTAATAAAATTAAATGCAAATTAGGAAAAGATAAAGAAAAAGGAGAGTCTCGAAAGTAAAAGTAATGAAGTGAGCAAAGAAGGGAATAAAATAATTGAAAAGATTGAGGATGATGTAAGTGAAATGGATTTTGATGATTCATCGAATGAGTTAGATGAAGTTGAATTTGAAAGCGAGGAAGAAAAATTTGATTCTGAGAAATTGGAAGCTTTGTTAGAAGAAAATAGTTCTTTAAACTTCAATATGTCAGATGGTAAACAATAATAATTTTTAAATTTAAATATACAATGAGAAATTAGGATTCACTCCTTTGAAGAAGACTGTTAAAAATTTTTTAAAAAATTTTCCAAAATCATGTATCTTTTATTCCGTTTTTATACATTTTGATCTAGAGATCACAAAATATGCATTCTCATGTATTTTCACATGCGAAGTTAAGGAAAAAATATAGCAAACCTGATTAAAATTGATTTACTTCATGATTTTATTAAAAAAACTCGAAATTAAGAAAACTAAAAAGATTTACTTTTATCCCTCACCCGTGCTTACATTTTTTTATGCAGATGGCTCAAATTTTTTAAAATTAAGTTATTTTATGTGTAGTTTATAGAACAATTTTCAAAAAGTGTAAATAATATACAAATGTAATATGTATTTTAAAGAAGTCCTTTACGTGTATAAGGAACCCTCAGTATCAAACGAGTGCGTAACTCGCACTTGTCTAATTTTGTTTTATTTTGTACTATATTTATTAAATAAAAAATGTCGCAAAATAAATTGACAATCCTAAGAAGCATAAGTAATTCTATTTATAGTCAATTGAATAAATTAATTAAAAAATTTATTATAACCAATATTAAAAATGGACAAATATTAAACTCACTTTTAGAAAATATTTTTGTCTTTAAATTTATAGATATTTTAATAAGTGGCTCAGAAGAAGAAGAAAAAAATAAACCTTTTAAAAAAACAGAAGTAAAAGTCAAGACAAAGATAAATGTGAAAGATGAAGGAAAGGCACTTCTTGAGGATTTCGAAAACAAATTCGATAACAATAAAAAGCATCTAAATTACAAAAATGAACAGCCTGGTAACTCCTCGAAAAAGATAAAACTCGATAACAGTATGTTAAATAAATTATTTTAATCAAAATTAAAAAAAAATAATTAAAATTAAAATGAGTCTCTCGAAAATACATAAAAATTTGTGAAATAATTGAATTTAATTTTTGTTGTTCCAAAAAACGACATTAAAAATGAATTTTATTTAATATAATTATTATATTTATTACTACAGATATTAACATTTATTTTTTAAATATACAAAGTTTCAATGAATTAGAGTTAGTTTTAAAAAGTAGTTAAACTTTTAAATTTTTAAAAATATTTTTAGTGTTTAAGATTATTTGTTATTATAATTACTATTCTATTATAATAATATATAATAGAATTATATTCCTATTAACTATTATTTGTTAATTACAAATATGTATACAGCTAATTAATACTTATAATAGGCAAAGTAACTGATATAAATGCCGTTGAAGTAATACAAGGAAAGTTAAAATTGAACGAAGAGAATTTACAGGAAATGAAAAGAGAACGAGAAGAAACAGCAATTTATAGAAAGAAAAAGTTAGATATTATAAAGGAACAATTGCTTGCCTTTCAAAAAACGGAAAACCATTTAAAAGAATTAAAAGGCTTCTTTATTAATCAAAAATAATTTATATATTAAAAATCCAAATTAGTTTTAATTTATATACTTTTAATGTTAATTATTATTAATTGTTTGAATAAACGAAAATAGTGAGATTAATTTTCTTATTTTAATAATTTCCATTAAAATCTATATTTAAAAATGGGTATAAATGGGGTTGCCACGGGTTAAGGAAATCAGGGAATTCAGGGAAAAGTCAAGGAATTGCATAATTCTATAATTCAATACAGACGAAAAATGTAAAATCTAAAAATAATATAAAAACTTTAGTTCTCGGAAATTTACCCACAAATTTTTACATAGAAAATTATTTTCATATTGTATAAGAGTCAGAGAAAAAGTTAAGAAGAGGGACCAGTGAAATTTCAGCCCATCGAAATTAAAGTTTTTAAGAGTGGTCAATTTTTTTTCTGGCATTATTTAAGACCTAAAATTATTATATACCATTAAAATTTTTAAAAAAATTATTTTTGGCTATTATAGAAATTTTATTTTTTCAAAAAATTAAAATTTTTTAAAATTCATATGATTGATTGTTTGGAATCATGAAAAAACATATAAAAAATTCGTAAATGAAAAATAATGAAAATTGTAAAAGAAGTTGAATTTTTAAAGAAATAGCAGTAAAATTTAAACCAATCAAAATTGATTTTCTTTAGGGGTAACAATTTTTTTTTGAAATGTTTAATGTAAAAAATTGGCCTGGTGCCATAGTTATACTCGCTCACCTAGGGTTCCGTTCACAATTATTTTTTATTCAATATAATACGTCATGTTTTTTTCTAAAAAATCAAGTTTTTCCAAAGTAACTATACTTTTTGGAAAATAATTATATTTAATCCAATTCCAATCGGGTTCGTTATATTTTTCGTGAAATCTACTCATAAAAATACATAAGTATACCAAATTGCATCTCTTTAGCTTTAAAATTGTAAAAGTTAAGTTAAAAAAAACACGTTTTTCTAAAAAAATGAGTTTTTCCAAAAAAACTAAATTTAAATCAATTCCAATCGGGTCGGCTATATTTTTCGTGAAATCTACGAGTGAAAATACGTATAGGTACCAATTTTTCACTTATTAGGTTGAAATGGCTAAATTTGGCAGGGGGGGGGTACAAAATGCAATAAGTGATTCCATAAGGGTTCCGTTGCGATTCAGTGCGTGAACGGAACCCTAAAAATAAAAAAAATATTGTTTTTAACAATCTTAAAAAGGTTTTTTTACTTTTCCAAATTGACATTTTTTGAAAAAAT
The DNA here is from genome assembly GCF_019393585.1 of Leptopilina boulardi. Lineage (NCBI taxonomy): Eukaryota > Metazoa > Arthropoda > Insecta > Hymenoptera > Figitidae > Leptopilina > Leptopilina boulardi. Next base: position 689,488 of record NW_026137695.1, on the reverse strand, counting down.
TTAAATTTTTTAAAACCCATACGCTTGATTGTTCAGAATCATGAAAAAAGCGCATAAAAAATTTGGCAATAAAAAATAATAAAAATTGTGAAAGAAGTTCAAATTTCAATTTTTGGAGGATTTTGAGTTTTATTGTAAAAATTATTAACAAATTAATTGTTTTTTTAATTTTCATAGTATATTATAATTTTAAATACCCAATATTATCAGGAAAAAATTTGACTACCCCAAGCAACATTAATTTCGATGAATTAAATTTTCACCGGTCCTTCCCCTTAAAAGTCTGTTTGGAAATTGTGGAAAATTTCGAAAAAAATCAAAATAAAATTTTTGTAAAAACATTAATTTTTATAACAACAACAAAGTGTTTAAATGTAAAATGTTTCAGACCAAGTATTGTTTTAAATTTTTAATTAATTCCATAAAAATCATTAAATAATAATAATAATAATAACATAATTGATGTTCATATTTTTTATAAATTTTAGATCATATTTTCAAACTTTATGTATACTAATCAATTCTTATTAATGCAAAAAGTACAATTTTGCTTCCTCATGGGAAGCAAGAAGAAGAAGAAGAAATTGTTTTACTAAAATTATTCGAGTTTGATGTTTTGATGCATTGATGTATTGATGTTTTTCGATATTAAGAATATAAAAATCACATTTTTAGAAAATATCGTTCCGTTAGTGGGTGGGTGAATTTATAAACATCCCATTTTCATAAATATCTCAAATTGTATAATAGCTAAAGGGCTGCATTTTTTTTAAATATAGATCTCAACGGCGGACAAATGTTGAGAGTACTTTAATCCAAATTAGTCAAAATTAACTAATTATTTTTGCATTTAAAAATTTTGAAAAAATTTTTCGTTTTTTGCCCATAACTTTGAAAAAATGCACTAACATTTACGGATATTTTTCTTTAAATTTGTAATTTTCAATGCAAATTTTTTGACCTATTAGCGAACATTCTTCGTTTTTTATGTCCAAAGTTATTAACATTTTAAAATTGAAAAAATTTAAAAAACCAGACTTTCTAGAATTATTTTTTTTAAATTCTAATATAACTTCAAAATTAACATAACCAAGTTAAATTTTAATTTAAAAAAGGAAAGATTAACCTACTTGTGAATCTTTTACTTGAAAATATAATGGGGTTGTTAATTTATCAATAATTAAAAATCTTCAGGAGGAAGCAAAGTGTTAATGGAATAAACACAAAAAATATTTCCCCCATGAAGAAGCAATTCATACTTAAACTTGGCAGCAGTTTTATTATATTATATTTTTCTTTATTTCAATTATACTCTTGCACTACTGGTTATAATTTGTTCTCGACAAGAGTTCCCGAGTAATATTTTTTACGGATGAAGCATAACCTTTATAAAAATTATTCTAAATTGTTATTAATTATTCTAGCCGTCTGCATCGGACAATAATCGACAATGCATACCGTTGTATTTCAACATCAAATCTCCCACTAGGAATATCTTTATAGAATTGAAAAACATCAGGGATGTTGCGAGTACCAACAAGACAGTCACCTATCTAAGTACTAACTCCGTGCTCAATGTTGAGCTTAACCTCGGCAACCACAAGCCAAAGGGCACAGAAAATTTTTTTTTTAAATTTGCCAAATAATGATTTCAAGTTTTAATAATATGTTTAATTGTTTCCCGCATTCAATGCTTCAAAAAGATGTCAATTAGATCTCGTTAAACATAAAGTAACCTTATTCAACTTACAAAAAATTGCTTTTTTATGTCACAAATTTTTATACACGACTAATTTTTGTGTTATTGTATTCATGCAAACTTAAAACACTAAAAGCAGACACTAAATACTAGCAATCTTTTAAAATATCGATTATTTAATATTTTTAAAATTTTTAACATTTTTTTAAAATTAAATATATCAACGTTAAAACTAAAAAGTATAATCCGAAATGTGAAAAATGTAAAGAATCCCAAACTAAAAAATGGAATGTGTATAATGTAGTTCGGAATGTGGAATCTGGAAATCTGAATGTGGAATGTGAAAAGTGGAATGCGGAATGTGGAATAGTTACGTAATCGACCCCCAGGCCTCGCGACATAAAGCCGTTGTTCAACCAAGGTTTAGCTGTTGGGGAGAATAGCTCAGCAACAGCCGCCCAGCATTGGCACAATCCGGGGCCAGCATCGGGCCAGCCTTCAAATAATAATGAGCATAATTCATATCAGGAGATAAATAGGCAAACTAATTTCTCCCCTAAATTAAATATTACGCGTAGGAATCGACTAGGGAATTCTGACATTCCGAATAATGATATTCAAATTAAAAATTCAGATAATCATAATAGAAAGTCCTTAGATTCAGTTGTTAGAAAATGGGGAATAAAGTTCTCAGGCGATGGGAAAACAAGTGTTGAGGAATTTTTAGAACGCATAGATGACGTCATGGAAATTTCTTCTATAACTAGCAATGAACTTCTGAGAGCTGCAGTACTACTGTTAGACGGTATTGCGCTACAGTGGTACCGCTTAAACAAATCGCGATGGTCCTCATGGGACGATTTTAAATCAGCTTGTCGATTACGTTTCGGTGATATCAACTATCAGTGGCGTCTCGAAGAGCAGGTTACTAACCGTGTTCAAGGTAATTGTGAAAACACAGCTGATTTCATCACTTGCATGGAAGGACTGTATAGTAAATTTAACCGCCACGTGTCATTACCAGATATGTTAGATCGCGTTTATATGAATATGAAACCTGATTTAAAAAGGTGTATCAAACGTCGCGAATTTAGTGATTTGAACGAATTGTCTCAGTTAGCGAGCGATGTAGAAAGAATGTTAGATTCTCTCAAAATCGAGAAGGTTCCTAAAAAACCGGAAAATTCCTTCTTTCCAGAATTTGCGTATTCGGGCAAAATAGTTAAAAACTCTGAGGTTGATAATAATAATAGCCCATCAGAGCCATCAATCAACCAATTAGATCAGCGTTTTAAATTAATGACGAGCGAGTTGATTAAAGCCCTTTCGTCTAATAATGAATCAAAGTCTAGTTCGAATAATAGTAATAATAAACAAAATAGTTCTGGTTCGAATAAAACTAAAGTAAATAAAAGTAATAAGTCGGAGAGTGATTCGGGCAGCTCACACAAAAATAATAATTCGGAGAAAGATAAACAAAAATTTCGTAAGCCGAAAGAACAACCCCCGTGCTTTAATTGTGGAAAAAAAGATCATTCACATAAAAAATGTCCTGATCGTTGGGTAAAATTCTGCCACATATGCGGTGAACACGGGAAAACTAAATTTGACTGCGAATCCGATTATTGTAAGGGAAACTAGAGTTGGAAGTCAACTCTAGGGTCGTTGATTTCCCGACTTCATATAAAAAGACCCTTACTTCAAAAATAACTTCTACCGAATATTATTTAGATAACTCGAAAGAAACTCCTCAGATAGATCAGTCATTTCAAAATTTTTCTGATCACCCTGATCCTAGTCAGTTCGATTTGGCAAATATAGTTCCACCTAAAATCAGTAATGAATTTTCTGATCTTATAGTAGATCAGAAAATTTCAGAACCTTCTGATCTTATAGTAGATCAGAAAATTTCAGAATCTCCTGATCTTATAGTAGATCAGAAAATTTCAGAATCTCAATTGTCTGCTACGACACCTAATTATTCAAGGCTAGTCGAAGTAGACAATCTTAGTCATTTAAGTGGTAAGGATGCTAAATCGAGACCTTATATAAATTTGATCATAGGTGAATCAGAAGTTCAAGCTTTAGTAGACACAGGTTCGTGTAAAACTTATTTAGGCTCTATAGGCGAGCATATTATAAAAGCAAATAATTATGAGCTGATCAATAAATCTGGTAGTGTGATGTTGGCCAATGGTAGTATTGAGCCAATTATGGGGGAAAGCCTTTTACCAATCACGTTTGTTGGGGTAACTTATGAGTTAAATGTTCGAATTTTACCCGAATTATCAGAATCATGCATAGTAGGTATGGATTTCTTAAGAACATTCGGAATAATAATTGATAATAAGGATCAGAAGTTGTGGGCAGCTAATGAACCTGTAATTCGGATAGATTTTAGCAAAAACGAATCAGAATTAGAAAATTCATGCGCCGGATTAATAGAGCTGACCGATCGGGAAAGACAGAAACTCGATTTACTCTTAAAACGGTTAATACCTCCGGTTCCAGATAAATTACCCGCAGCTAATCTTGTTGAACATGTCATTAATACGGGGGACAGTCCTCCAATACGTCAGAAAAATTATCGCATGTCACCTAAAGTATGCGAAGAGTTCATTAAATTAGTTAAGGAACTGATTCGTTTAGGGGTATTAGAACCCTCAAATAGTGACTGGTGTAATGCAGTAGTAATGGCGCGTAAGCCGGACGGTACTTACCGTCTTTGTATTGATTTTAGAAGGGTCAATGATGTGACAGTAAAAGATTCATACGCATTGCCCTTTATGGCAGAAAACCTAGAACCCTCTCAGCGAAAGAAACTCCGTAATCGTTCGTATTCGTGTTGATTCGTATACTTCGCGTCCGGTTAAGGAGTAGTCTCGGAATTCAATTCACAAAGAAGTTATAAGATAAGGTGTAAATATCATACTGTATTAATTCGGAAAAGTTTTTATTGTAATCACATTATTATAAATAGATGAGGTTATACCCGAATGGTTCATGGTCAGTTTCCAGAGAAGGAATCTGTAAAATAAAGATTTTATTAATCTGTAGAAAAATTCTTAGTTCATCTCAATTTTGACCTTGAATTTTGATAGGTAAACCGGTCCATGGTTTAAAATTCGGAAAGGATTCTGTAAATAATTTCATAAACAAATCTGTATTAATCTTTAACTAAAAGACCGTTATTTATCTTAATTTAGTCGTTACTTATCTTAAAACCTTAGAAATTAAGATAAATAAGTCAGAATTGACCTGATTTAGTTTAATGATTTACTTTTCGTCAGCATCTGGAAAGATGCTGTCTGGACCTAACAGTTCTAGTGGTCCATGACCTTTAAAAATTATTAATTCATATTAATGAGAAAAATCCAAGTAGCTTTAAGTTTAAATTTGATCCTTTCTGGAGGATGGGTAGAATTGATCATGACCATGAAAATTGATTAATTTAGAGTTAACTGGTCCCTAAATTAAAATTTTCCTTAACAGCCAGTCTACGATTGTGTTAATAGTATTTTTCACCGACTGACGTTCCTAAACCATACCACCTTTTCCTAAGAGTTTAAATGTTTGATTCTTTAAATTTTCAGTGGTTCAGCTAACTTATAATTGTAACAATTAAATAATGTTACCGTATGTTTATTCATTTCAGTCAATTTATTTTCACTTTAGATACATTTAAATTATAAATAGCATTAAAAATTAAAATGGAATTTAATTCTTGAGCAAGTAAGTTCTTGCAAACCTTAAATAATTGTCGATCTGGCGAGTGGCAAATTCCACAGTCGGGACTTGCCTACTCGACCCCTTAGGCCGAGTCTTAGCAGGGGGGAGTTGTGACGCGGCATTTTATGCTCGTCACAATATTCCTTAATTTTTTATAGATAAATAGTAAATAAATATTCCAGGGTGGGAATCACCATCATTTCTAAAAACAAATAAAAATCAGTATGTTTGTCAAAAGTAATAAAATAACAAGAGAATTGTAAAAATATTAAATGTTAAATTAAGCAATAGTTGAATAAAATTAAATATACCTGCTGACTCGCCAGATCGATTCAAGGAAACAGTAAATTGTTGTCCACATTATCATTTTATTATTTTTCTATTTCATGAAAAAATGGACATTAATCGGAGTAATTCTCCGATTCAACAAAATGAGTCAGCTTTTCCATATTATTAATGATGTTCGATGTACCACAAGGGAAGTGCTTCCTGGTGTATATATTTGGAAGAGATTCCCGAATAAGAAGAGCACCAGGAAGACGAAAATTCATTTGTATACTCAGCTGTCACAACAATGGGAGCGGCCATTTTGGATAGAGAGCGCTACGATGCGCTGTGGCACGGTAGCGTTCTACTTTACCCTCCGGATTCATGAAAAATATCGACTCGTGATAAATTGATTATCGATAAAGAAAAAGTTGTAATTAATTACTTTCACCGGGACTCACCTCTAAAAAGAAAGCGCACAAAGAGACGCCGACTAGCGTGACAGGTCAGCCATTTTTAGTCATTCTCATTCTGGAAGTGCAACAGGCGACAAGCCTAATTTTTGTCATAATAAATAAATTAGTGTAATAAAAAAATTAAATAATGTCAGGACGAGGTTCTTTGAGGGGTCGACGTCGTATAGACGGTGAGTCCCGAGTATAATAATTTTGTCAGCCAGATCGGCATATTATTAAATCATTAATTAAAATTATAATATAACCTTCCGTTGTACACAAAAGTTTTCGCGTATTAAAATTATAATTGTGAAAATTATTCGGCCTTTTGCGGAATACTTGATTTAATTAAAATAATGAATTAAAGAAATAATTATGAAACAAATTAATAGTTTTTGGTAAAATTAAAGTAAAAATAACACAAAAATAATCATTCAAGCAAAAATCACGTTATAACATATATACACACAAACAATTACACATTCACATATACACTTACTCATACACCTACATATAGACACACATACACATACACATTTACAATAAATTTGTCAAGTAATGTGAATTAATATCAGAAAGATAAAATACAACCGAGACAGCGAGAAAAATGTCGCTAGTTGTAATTAATTTTAACTTGTATAAATATAATATTGTATTTTACCACTTAATGTTTAACACTTTTCCTTCTTCATTAAACATGTATTTTAAAAAAACCATGCAATGAACTATGTATATGATTTGATAAATCTGAAATTTTCAGAAGAATATTCAAAACATTCATATCATGTATGAAAGCAATTTTTATTTTTGTTGAATAAACATTATAAACATCACATTATGACGAAGAAGATTTTTGAATAATATAATAACAATAATTATAATAATAATATTATTTCAAATATTCAATTTTTTCGCATTTCTTGAACTAATATTTTCAAATTTTCACCAATGTCCTTCAAAATTGAATTTCTTTTTTCTTCAATTTCGATTCTTTTTTCATTATATTTTATATTTTCATTCAATTTTTCAATTTTTATTTGCTGATTTTCACTGCAACATGGATTCTTTTTTCGGATTAGCATAGCTGTAATTTTAAACATTGATTGTAAACCAGGTTTTGAAATTATAAATCAATTCGATTATAATAAAATAAATGAGAACTGTATCCCAGTAAGGGAACTTTTTTTACACAAATTTTTTTCAAAATTATTGTATTCTATGGAGAAAGAAGAAATAAATTAAATATTCATTAAAAGTAAATATTTTATATTATATATGGGGGATTCCATATGAAGTGATCAAGGTGAAAAAAGTTTTTTCTCCAATCATGCCCAAACATAGGGCATTTTGTAGTACTATGAGACGATAATTTTTGGTAAAAATATTTTTCCATTTTAACCAATATTTTTTAGCGGGGAGGGGGTGAAAGTTTTAGGATACCCTTTACTTTAATAATTTTTATCTCTCACACAATTGAATAAGAATTTTTTGCCAATATCAGTTTTGATATGCTTTTTTATGCCCTTTTGATTGGTAATATGCATTTTTGAAAAAAAAATTTGTTGACCAAAAAAAATGAATGTCAAAAATAAATTGGACTTTTTTGGGGTGACAGACTCGATTTTTTTTTTTTTTTAAACGAAAGATGAGGTTTTTTCCTATAAGGTCACATGAACGAAAAAGTGGGACTAGAACGATTAACCTTTGAAAATTAGAGATTTGTAGTAACTTGAACACTGCGAGCTACCGCACGCGATGACACACAATTCAATTAATTACAAATCTCTAATTTTCAAAGGTTAATCGTTCTAGTCTCACTTTTTCGTTCATATGACCTTATAGGAAAAAACCTCAGCTTTCGTTAAAAAAAAATCGGGTCTGTCACCCCAAAAAAGTCAAATCTATTTTTGACTTTCATTTTTTTTTGGTCAAAAAATTTTTTTTTCAAAAATGCATATTACCAATCAAAAGGGCATAAAAAACATATCAAAACTGATATTGGCAAAAAATTCTTATTCAATTGTGTGAGATAAAAATTATTAAAGTAAAGGGTATCCTAAAACTTTCACCCCCTCCCCCCTAAAAAATATTGGTTAAAATGGAAAAATATTTTTACCAAAAATTACCATCTAATAGTACTACAAAATGCCCTATGTTTGGGCATGATTGGAGAAAAAACTTTTTTCACCTTGATCACTTCATGTGGAATCCCCCATATGTATGTATTATGTGACGCGATCCTAAGAAAAGGAACCTTCAAAGCAAAAAATTTATGTTTGCAATTTTTGAAATGAAAAAACAAAAAAAAGGATCAACTGTGAATATAAATCATTGATGTTTAAGTTTTCATTGCAACTGAAATATTTAATAAACACTGATTTTAATTTGCAATAATTAAAAAGAAACTTTCAATCAAGAAAAAGTTAACACAAATATAACCTTAAATTGATTTGCTTCTAAGGTCTCTTTCTTCAAATCGTGTCACATATTAAGCAAGACAAAATTACATTTTAATTTATTGGATGGATGATTTTCAATTGAAGCTTGGAGTGAAGTCACTTTGCCTGAAATACTTTGTCTGAAATACTTTTCAAGTTATTATGTGGACCCAAAAATCTTTTTAAAAATGATTGGATATTTTTGGTCTTGTGAAAAATAATTTTCGACGCTTAGCGTCGACGCCGACTTCATGGAGGTCTTGAAATGTCTTATAGATAGTATAGGTTTAATAACTATATAAGTATTGAAATATTTCTAGATTCAATTGTCAATGTTTAAACTTTTAAAGGCATCTGCCTCCCACTTTTCCTGGTAAGGTAGAACTACATCCTGATTATCTAATAACCCAAGAAGTTGTTCATCCACAAAATCCAAATTGACTGGAATTGGTGAACCACCTCCAGTTTGGTTCAAGTTTTGTTTTTCATTTTTTCGTTTTATCTTTACTTCGGACTTCCAGTTTAACCAAATCTTAAATAAATTAAATAATAATTATAATCAAATTCAATTTAAAGTACTCATATGAACCAAATTTTCACCTCAATTAATGTAAATTATGTTTTAACTAGATGTTTCATAACATTTTTTTGGAACAATATATTATGTATTTAAAACAACGGTTTAAAAAATGTAACAATAAAATAGGTTTATAAAAATTAAAATCAGTGATAAATAACAATTATTCAATTTTTTAACTAAAGAAAAATTATTAAATTTAATTTTAATATTTTGCAAAATAGAAAGTATGTTAAACGACAGATTAAACCTAAAGTAGAAATGTATAATATAATTGTTAAATATATGTATATCACTTTTTTATAATAACTTATAACTGACTTGATTGGTGTGTATATATGCGTAATATGATGCAATGAAGAAGAATAGTTGTTAAATTTTACCTTTTCCCATGTATCCATGTTTGTCATTGCTCCATTCTTTTCCATATTCAAGACGGTACTTAGCAATTCCCACTTTTTGCGATTTATAGTCTTGTTGCATTTTGAATTTAGGAGATCCTTATTGTTCTTCATGAATCTCAGTATTATGAATTTTTGTAAATTAGATAATTTTTTCATTGCGCCTTCCATTTTGACAGTTTAACATGTACAGAGACAAATGTCAACAAAATATTATTATAAACAATTGAAAACTTGTGTGTACCGAAGTTCGTGTTATTCATTCAAATTAAATTTATAACTTATAAAATTAGAAAAAAAATTTTGAATTAACACAAATTATTTTAAATGGACGAATTTTTTCTATTGCAAGAAATTGATGAAGAAGAGAATAGGGCAAAGCGTGTTCTAAGAACACAAAGGAGATCATTAAGAGATACTCAAGATCCTTTTCAATTGCCGGAAAATGAATTCCAAAATATCTATCGGTATACAAATAGAAAATTTATAAACGTTATGTTAATTAGGTTAATTCTTATGTTTATATTATATTTCTTTGATTTTTTATGAGATAATTTTTAAACATTATTTAAAGTAAAAGAAATTAATTATAATTTGAAAACTTATATCAATAGTTTTACTTAATAATTAATTCATACATAGCAAATACTGCAATGTACTTGAAAATCTAAATAATCATATGATTTCATTTTCAAATAATTTCACATTCACTGCAAACATTTCTAACCAATCACTCATTGTCAGTTGCGATTTTATTTTAAAATAAAAAATTGTTTTCATCATATCAAATGATATCCTTTGTAAATAATCCCGTGCAGAAATTTCCACCCTTGTTCCCGATTTTCGACCTGGCCCCTGTCGGATTATCTGGTCCGGCCCCGGGTCAGTAAACTTTAGTGGTCCCGGTCGTGGCCAGGCCGGGTTGCCCCAAGAATAAGATAAGTAAAAATAAATTTTGTTCATTGTCATCGTAATTAAATTAATTAATTACAGAAAATTGTAATTTTAATTCAAAATAATATACAACTTTTACTTATTGAAAATATTGAAAAGAGAAATAATTATACCTATCCCATAAACAATATAAGTTTCAAATTCTTTTATCTTACAAAATACTCAAGATTCATGAAAATAATACACTTAATTTAATATTTGAAAGAGAACTTACAACCTTTGCAAAAATAACATGATAAATAAATAAAATAAGTAAATTAAAAAATTGATTAGAAAATTAAATTTATTTAAATTATTGCTTTATAACATTTAAAAATAAATGTTATATTTAATTTATTAATAATAAAGTAATTTGTCTTGTCCAAATAATAATTAATTTTAATTTATGCAATTAAATAACTTATCATCAATTAAATTAAATATATAAAAACATGATTAAAAAAATGAAATTTTTATAATCTTTTGTTACTTTTTCCAAATTTGGATTTCTGGCCTAATCTAAAAAATGATAATATATATCTAAATCCAGAAAAAAAACAGACTTCTTCTAAAATAATAAATGAACAAACTGATCAATATTATATAGTACCTATAAGTTAATAATTTTCAACTGTTAACCGTTTGAAAATTATAAATATACAGTTTAAATTGTTCTACAGTCGAACCTGTTGAAATTCAACTGTATTTTTAAAGTTTTTGTGTATTCAAAAAAGTCCAACAAATTATTTTCACTTAGATCCAAAATATTGTAAAAATATTACAAAATTCATTTATAAAACAATTTTTAAGAGTTGTTTACTATAATAAAATTTTAAAAAATCGAGTTTCATTTCGACAAGTTTCACTGTAACTTAATTCTTTGTTTTATAAATTAACTGTTTTTTTTTGTAAAAGTCATCCAAGGATTGGGATGGTCATTGTGATAAAAGAAAAAATTTAATGTTTTGTTTTATCGATTAATTTATAAATATATAAATCGTTGATATTTTATGTAATTTAAATAAAACTGAATATTATTGTTTTTATTTTATTAATGATAGATTAGGGAATAGAGTATAATAAGACATTTAATAATTTGGAATGACTATTGATAAAATTTTTGAGAAAATTGTAAATTACTAACTTACCAGGTTTTTAAACAAAATCTACATATTGTTCAAAAATTTTAACAATATCCACTCTATATTATTAGGCAGATGACTACTGTATGGTTTTTCATACCACAAACATTTCAATGGTGGTCAAATAAGGAAAAATTCTATGGCCCCGCTCGGGTCTCCAGCAGGGAACCAGATCGGGCCACGAGCCATTGCCCCGGTCGGTTTTATTGTTTCATCCAGGCCGAGGGCAGGACAGATTTCCCGAAGTGGCCCCGGTCTTGCCCGGTCTGGCCCTGGCCAGGGCCCGATCAAAATTTCTGCACGGGATACGGTCAAATATGTCAACCTTGGGATAAGTCATCATATTTTTGACATATTCATATTAACAATAAACAAACAAATTCTTTGAAAAGTTTTCTTATTGATATCTTCCAATCATTACAGACAGACCTTTCTATATTTTATTTAATATAACTTGTACGCGGATATTATGTAATTCCTCTTTTTCTTCTTTTTTAACATGTCATGAGAAGAGAGTGACTAGTAATAAAATTTGTTTATATTTTCGCTATCTAACCAATTTGTTTTCTGTGTGGCTATGAGAGTTTTTGTCTTAGCTGTAAAAGTTTTTATTATTTATCTGAGGTAATATTTTATATTAAATTATTTTTTATTATATTTTACATTTTATTAAAACAATATTCAGATAGCACATTAATTTTCATCAAGGTTGCAGAAAATTTGTGGCAAATAGCAAAATGTCGTTGGGTGGTATGTTTGTATTACCAACTTGCAGAAAATTTGTAAAACTTAATTTTATGCGCAGCACATATGATTTAAAATAAAAAACGTTTTTGGAAAGTTAGCTGAAAATATTATGCAAGTTTGCACGACAAACTTGATACCTAAAGACATTTTGATATTTGCCACAAGTTTGTCGAAAACTTGCAGTGCAAACTTGCCGTAAAATGTTGTGCTATCTGGGTAATCTTTTTTATTAAAGGAAAAAATGAACAATGTTTCCTTTTTGGAAATAGTTGCTCTTTGAAGATGAAAGTCGATTTTGTCCAAAAAAATCCGTCTCTCATGTGATAAAAGTTATTTATAACTAAAATTATATTGATTTCTGAAGTTCAGTCATGTAAAAAAACAAAAATCTTTGTTTATGTAAAAGAATAGCCCAAATGGTTAAAAAAAATTTAAGCTATCCGTCCCGCCGAGTAAAAAAACTTATTGCATTCAAGAAAAATGCATTCAAGGACAGTAGTTTTTCCCAACGACCGAATATTGTTACAGAGCTATTTGCAATATTTTATTTATATGTTTAACAACCAATAAGACTTTTAAAGTGGTTACACAAAAATCTCCTTACGAGAGCTCTAATTCCCTCACTCTTCTTCAATGAGCTTTAATGGATCATATTTTTGTGTTATTCAATAGATTATCCAAAACAGCAGCTAAAAGTTTTATCGATTTACTCCACCCATTAATGCCACAGCAACGAAGAAACACATCAATCCCACCTTTCATTCAAGTAATTAAAATTATTTTTAAAAATATCTACATTTTATACGTCATTTAACCAACAATCTGCCTACCGAAACGATTGTAAAAATCAACAGTTTGTATGTCTGTTATGTAATTTCACCCCACTTTTCACTCTCCCTCCATTTTTACTCAACTTTCAATTTCATTCAATTTTCAATCAATTTTCTGTTTCGCTCCATTTTCAAATCACTTTCATTTTCACTTCACTTTCATTTACACTTATTTCCACTATCAATACAATTCCACTCCATTTTTACTTATCTTTCAATTTAATTACATTTTCACTCAACTTTCCGTTCCACTCCCTTCTCACATTAACTTCATTGTCATTTCACTTTTATTTGCACTTTACTCTCACTACCTTCTCACACTTCGTTCACTTTCACTCCACTTTCATTCAATATTTACTTTCACCCCTTTTCCATTTTCCCCTCTCTTTCACTTTAACTACATTTCCTCTATACTTTCACTTCATTCTCACTCAAATTTCAGTTTCACTGCATTTTCACTCCACTTTGAGACTCAATCCATTTACACTCTACTTTTATTCCACTTTCATTTACACTTCATTGTACTTTCAATCCATTTTTATTCCACTTTCACTCCATTTTCCCTCAACTTTCAAATGAAGTGAAACTAAAAGTTGAGTGAAAGTGAAGTGAAAATGGAAAAGGAGTGAAACTAAAAATTATGTGAAAATGGAGTGATAGTGAATGTATAGAGTGAAAATTTAGTAAAAGTGAGAGTGGAGTGAAAATGAATGGGGTTTGAAAATGGAGAGAAAATATAAGTTGAGTGAAAATGAAGTGAAATTACATAATCGAAACTGTACACCGTTACGGTACTGCAAACGGAAGCCATTTTAACCTTAAATTGCATATTCATTATTCTGATATTTATTCCAAATAAAATAGATACTAGCTACTATAAACTTGCTTGCTACTGGCTCGTATCAAAGAATTGTAGGAACAAGTTTCCTATCATGTATGTCCCAAAGTTCGATTAGCATTAGCTTGCACAACACTTTGAATTCTGCAAATAGGGTCATGGATGATTTTATTGTTTTTCCTCAAACTCCTGCTCAAATGGAAAATGTTAAAACAAGGTTATAAAATATATTCTTATGTATGAATTAGAACTGATATAGTAATTTAAATAAATTAAAATATTTTGTAATTTAAATAACAAAAAATTCAGGCTAAAGTAATCAAAATTTTGGTTAATTCAACTAGAATATTTTTTAGTGCGTTATATATATTGCAATTGTAAAAAACATAATTATCAAAGTAATTACACCTTAACAAACTTTATTTTAGTTATAGCATTTTGTAGAGGTGTGCAAAAAATCCGAAACCGGATCGAGGAATTTTGGGCTTTTTTATTTTCGGGTCGGTTCAGGCCGAATCGAGCTTGTTTAAATACCCAAAAGTTATCGGGTTCTCGAAAATTCCAGGTTACCCGATTATAATCGGGTTTTCGAAAAAATCGCGCATACCATTCAGGTAAGTAAATTCATTCCTTTTTTTAATTAATTTAAGTAGTTATTAATTAATTAAAATTTAAAATTTTTTTTCAATAAATAAAATTATTATTAATTGTTCATTAAACTGTATTAAATAATTAATTAATTAATTTTTGGATTTATTATTTTCGTGTTTAGGAATCGGTTAATCACCTTTCGAAGCAATGTTTGGATGCCCAGCCCAAGGCGGAATACTTTCGATAGGAAAACCAACTACAGAAATGAGTCATATAAACAGCGAAGAGGATCAGGAAACGGCTTCGCAACATATCACATAATCGGCAAAACGCGAAACAACACCTAGAAAAACAACCGAAAAAAATGTTACAGTTTTCGGCAGCTAATTTGACGCCAGTCGAAGTAGGTTCTACCGTTAGGATCCCCATCCCTGACGTAGACCGAGCCAGAGGAGCGCCAAGGAACATTTTGGCCACTGTCACACATATTGACAAGGATTTTTATACTTTGGGTAATTTAAATTTATTTATTTATTTATTAATTTATTCTTTTATTTATTATACAAAATTCTTTTTCAGGAAATGTTCACGGTACGCTGAACAAGAAATATGTTCGCAGTGAATTTCACCAGTGCGAAGAAAATCTTTTAAAAATTGAAGACGTTTCTGACACTCTCATCACCCTCAGAGAAGCTGCTGGGAAGAACAGCATTTCTGGGGCACAAGGATATGAGAGGTGCAACTGCAAATCTGGGTGCACGCAGAACAACTGTAAATGCTTAAAACAGGACAAAAGATGCAATTCTAAATGCCACGGTAGCTTGTCATGCTGCAATAAATAAATTAATTACAAAATCCTTTTAAATAAATTTTAATTTTAATAAATTCATTTTATTCCTTTCTGTTTATTACGATTAACAACTTTGCCCAAACGTGACTAGGCAATGTCGACAATGACCGGCCATTGTCAACAATGCTTGGGCATTGTCAAATATTTATAAGCATTGGTAAAATTTTCAGGACAATGTCGACAATGACCAACGATTTTTGGCAATGTCGACATTGACCGGTCATTCTCGGAGAATGACCAATTTCGGTCTTTGACCGTAACATATATATATATATATAATCCCGTGTAAAAATTGCCACTTTTCATCCCGATTCCCGACCTGGCCCCGATCCGATTTCCTGTTCTGGCCCCGGGTTAGTAAATTTCTATGGGCCCGACCAGGGCACACGCTAAAAAATTTATGAACAGTGACATAGCAAAAGTACAATATTTATAAAATAAGGAAATCTATTTAATAGATTACTTATAACGTTTAACAAGTTTAAATACATGTTTAATCTAAAATAGTCATATTACTATTTTCATTTTCTTAAGGAAATTGAATATCTCCTATGATAGTTAAAATAAATACTGTTTCAGAGATATTGTATTTATATTCTATTCATAATATATATTTAGTATAGTGAAATCTCATAGAAAATTTCATTTTCTCTATTTTAGCGAAAATGGATAATCGCTAAGGCGATATTAACTATACTTATAACTATTCCAGAGATTATTTTCGCTAGTTTATACAAAGTTTTTTTTAGCGTGCAGGTCTGGTTGACATATTTAAAATTTTGAAAAAACTAGTGAAAATACATTTATAGCGTTTTCTGACATTTTTTAAACGAAACAATTATTCAAATAATTTTTTTAAACTTTTAAGCTGTCAAATTGAAATTTGAAATAAAAATGAATAATCTTTAAATTAAGAAACTTTGATTTTTAAATTTATTTGTACATCAAATAACATTGAGCATTCTGTATAAAAAATCAGTTAATAGTAAACTTTAGGTTGTTCAACATGCACCTACACTGTATTAGATTTAAAATTAGATTACATTTCAATAAAATGACAGAATTTATTGAAAATTACAATTACTATAAGATCGGGCAAATTAGCATGGCCCTGGTAGGGTTTCGACCAGGCTTCCAGATCGGTCAAATTGGTACGGCCCGGGTCGGTTTCACTGTTTCATTTCCATCGGGCTCAGATCTGGTTGACAAATCTGGCCACGGTCATGGCTCGTCTGGGCCCGACCAGGACCAGGCCGAATTTTCTGCACGGGATCTTTAATTTTTATAATTAGTCATTGATAAGTATGAATATGGGGTGAACAACTCGTAAATTAAGGTGTACACTTGCGTTATCGTAAAATAACTTAAATTACTTTGAATTATTTTAAAATGTCGTGAGTTATATTGAGTTATATTTTTTTGTTACCCCTCGTTTTGAATTAAATTGATATTAATAATAATAATAATAATAATAATAATAATAATAATAATAATAATATTATTAATAATAATATTAATAATAATAATAATAAAAGTTATTTTATATTAATAGATTTTTTGAAAGATATCATTTTCCCAATGTGCTTGGAGTAATCGATGGTACTCATGTTGCAATTCATCCCCCTCGAAATGAAATTGAAGAAACTTTTTTAATAGAAAAGGATATCATTCCTTAAATGTGATGCTGGTAAATAAGTGTTTATTAATACATTTGTAACACATGCAGTAGTATATCGTGCATCTAGAGAGGAAATTATTTTCCTACATGGACGTTACCGGGTGGGAAAGTAACTTTGTCAAACGCCTTTGGGGAAATGGAATCATTGTTCACTAGGCACCAGTGGAGAAATGTACTCCATTTCTCCACTGGCCGTTTGTCCAGTATAGAAATGAGAGATAAAGAGAGTAAGGGCACATTACGTGTTTATTCTACATATATTAGATAATAAATACCTTAGGTTTTTATTATTTTTTTGAAAATACAATTACTATGAATGAAATATTAATTCAACTTAAAAATGATAGATAAAGAAAATTTAGGAGTAATACCAAAAAAAATTTAAATTATAGATTTTTCGATTTTGCGGACAGACATACACACATATATAATTTTTTTCTCACCATTTTTGGACTTTTTACTACTTGAAACGAAAAATTAAACATGAATTTTCAAGTTTTAAGCAATGTACAGACAAAAGTCTGATTTTATTAATATATATTTATTATAAACGTAGGTATCTGGTCCAAACAATGATATCCTCTATGTAAATCCACGTTTCGGAGAAAGAACTCATGATTCAAGGGTATTTAAAAAGTCGTATTAAGAAAATACAAATTAATACTGTGATTCTGAGGTTATATTTAATGTTATAAAATTAAATTATATTTTAAAAAAAAAAATATATTTAAAATGTTTAATGACGGTAAAATTTTGAAAATTTGATTATAGATTTGCTCCATTCCTTATTATTTTAGATTTACATATGCTAAATGTTTAATCAATATTAGTATAATTCATGCAAACACATTGCATTAAATTTTTTCAGAATACTAGGAGTCAAATCATTATTTCAGAAAAAGAAGATGATGAGTAAATATTTTATAAATATATAAACATAGAATAATTCACATTTATTAATGATATTTGACAGATTTCAAATTTAATATAAAGTAAAAAAAGTTTTATTTTAAGGTGCAACTGGAATTCAGCACAGTTAAAGAATAAATTAAATAAATTATTTTTTAAATTAAAAAAAATTATTTTAATCTTTTACGGCATTAACTTAATCTGCAACTTTTTTATCAATCCTACTTACTGGTTTACAGGATAATGTATTTATCTTAAAATAAGACTTTCTTTTCTTTCTGTGCAATTTTATTCTCATATTATATTATGTTTTAACAATTCATGAATGAATGAATGTTGAGAACTTTTTTATTTTTAATTTTTTGATAACAAATTCTGCCGAGGCCTCAAAATTGTTCAATAAAATTAATCTTTCAGTCTTGATTCTAATATTGAAAACGTTGAAGAAGAGGAACAAGAAGGTAGCGAAAGAAAAGATTGTAAATCAGCAGACAATATAAGTGAATCATCATCAATAGAAAATTATGATAGAAAAGGTATATTTAACATTATTTGTTTTTTCATCGAAAATTTTGCATTACCTTAACATTTACCGGAAATATTTTTAATTAGTCTACATAAATATAACTAATTAGTAATAAAAAAACACATGAATTTTTTAATGAAACTCTCAAAATCTATATCAGACAAATATTACTGATTCACAATGATAAGTCTATAACTTATTCACAAAAGCTTATGTACGCCGAGAATTAGTGAAATTTCCATCTAATTAACATATGCGCATTTTTGAATAAGTTGTAGCCTTATCGCTATTTCAGATTTCATGTTGAATTCAGGAAAACGCCGTGTGGCGATTTGGAACAGAATTCGTCCGTAATTTACTCGGAATTCGTGCGACTTTGTTCGGAAAACGGATACACATAAAATATTCGCCCAAATTACCGACCGAATTTTGTACGGTATTCGTGCGAATTACTAACGAATATTTTAAGAACATTTCATGTGAATTCCTATAATCGTGTGGATTCTTATAAGAAATTGATAAGAATTCTGCACGGAATTTCGGCTGAAACTTTTTTTTAAAAAACTATTCGCTCACTTTTCCAACCAAATAGTGCTCAGTATTCGTACGAATTACTAACAAATTCTTTACCGTACAAAATTCTTTCGGAAAAGTGGGCGAAATTTTTTTAAAAAAATTTTTCAGCCAATATTCCGTGCGGAATTCTTGTCAATTTCTTATGGGAATTCGCACGGCATTTATTTTAATTATTTGTTAGTAATTCGCCCGAATACCGTACAAAATTTGGTCGAAATTGTGGGCGAAAATTTTTTATGTTCCCGTTTTTCTGAACAAAATCGCACGAATTCTGTTTCAAATCGCCACACGGCGTTTGTCAGAATTCAACAGGAAATATGGACGAAATCTAAATGAATTCTTTTGGAAATCTGGACGAATTCCAAACGATTTCCTTACGAATCATTTTAACCTGGGAAAGATTTTAGTTTTGTTATATTTTCAATTAATTTTTATATTGGAAAAATGATGTCTCTACAAAATCTAATAAGAAAATAAAAATCAAAGGTATTTTATATCTTCCCTTATTTAGAAAAAAATTAAGTAATAAAACCAATATAATATGAGTATAAATAAATATTCTAAGGTTTTTGAGGTCGCTAATTCTGCCGTCCCAGGAAAAAATTTTAATTTGATCCAAATTTGGGTCCAAATTAAATTATAATATGATTCAAATGAAATATTAGTTAAATTTAATTATAATTCCTTAATTAAATCCAAATTTACATTTAATGAAATTAATTTCTTTAATTAAGTCTAAATTTATATTTAATTAAATTTATTTTTATTAAATAAATTCAATTTAATTTTTGGTAAAACTTATTAATGTTTAATTAAATTTAATATGAATTAATTAATGTTTAATTAGTTAATAAATTTGGACTTAATTTGCTACATATAAAAACTTAATTAGAGTTAGATTAAGGGTTAAAAAGTCTAGGCTTATTCATTTTTAATTTAAGATTAATTAATACCTTATTTAATTGAAATTAACATCAGTTTAATTCTGAATCTGAATCAGTATAACTTTACTAATTTATAGAAATAACCTAACGAAACTATTAGTTACATTCTCTTCATAAATTAGTATAGTTATACTGATTCAAATTTAGAAGCTGCACTTATTTTTACAATTCTGCATAGTTATTTGAACCCTTTGTTCTTCTGCAATATTAATAATAACATAAATGTTTTAATATAAAAAATAATTTAGTGTTACTTTACAAACAGTTCCTAAATATCTATAATTTATTTTTTCTGAGAGGAGGCATTGTATTTATGAAATTAATACAAAAGAAAAATATTTACACATTTAAATGAACGTTAAAGTACAAATTGGTAGCGGTTTTAATACTAAATGTGATATTAATTAAGATTATAAATAAAGTGAGGTGTTTTGAAATTTTTATATTAAGATTTAATATAAACTTAATTTCATCCTTTGATTGGATCAAATTAAACGAAAATTATTTAATATGATGTTAATTAAATTTTAATTAATTTTAATACTTAATTTCACCTTAATAAGGATTATATTTCTAATTCGATTCTTTATAAACTCCATATTAAAATTTAATTTAAACTTAATTTAGTCCCCTATTTGAGTCAAATTAAAACAAATTAAATTATGGGTCTTAATTTGGAACTAATTTAGATTAAATAAGACTTTAATTTGTAACAAATAAAAACCAAATTAAATTTGTTTTCCTGGGACGTACAATGTAAAAACTCGGTTAAGTCACTTTGTTGATTAGGTTTATTTTCGCATAGCCTGTGTGACGAAAATAAGCCTAATCAGCAAACTGACTTAACCGAGTTTTTACATCGTACGGCAAAATTATAAATCTAACATCAGATTTCTCTAATTTATTTATTTGAAATCAGAAATACAAAATGGAGGATTTAATATGGCGTACTTTTTAAAATCCGAAAACCATCGAAAAATTAATTTCGGTTTGCCATATTGGATCCGCCATTTTTAATATCTTACCTCAATTTTGGATTCAGTGACTCCGAAAACTTATAATACCAATGAAACAAGATTTTTTATAACCGTTTTTAAACACTATGAGTATATTTATGATTTTTTCACTATACTGCGAACGGGTTAAGAAAAAATGTTTATCGGCAAAATAAATCAAAACCCTTTTCTTTATAAAAAGAAAATTTTGTGCAATGAATAAAGTGAATGATTAATACAGTAGTAGTACATTTAACTTTAAAATGACCTGGATAAACTCAAAGCTAGTAATTACAAAAACAATTCCGTTCAGCACTCAAATTAATATGTTTTATTTTATGTACCCTAAGCATGATTTTTTCAATAAAATAATTTCCAGAATCGCAACCGTACATTTTGATATATCTGTGATGAATTCTGTTTTTACTTTTTGAAAAATTACTTATTGATACTATTAGATTTCTTCGGGAGCAGATTTTGCATGTATTATAAGGATTTTAAATGATAGTTTGAAATTATAGTCCTTTCTCTTAATTTAAATTTTTTATAAACTTTATGCGTTTAGATTTCAACGCATCAGAAAAATCGACATCATTTGAGACTTTATCAGAGGATGAAGAATTAAAAGGAACTTTTATAATTAAAGGTATCTATTTAACAAATCAACAATTTTCTGTAATTTAGTAAATCATTAAAATAGAATGTATCATGTTTATCAAGTTGTAAATCCAGATGTTCATTACATGAACATTTTGCTTACTATTTACGATCAGCAAAAAATTTTCTTCCTCGTGAAGGAAGCATTAACATTGAAAAAACTATTAATTTATTAATTCTTGATGCAACAAATAAGATTTTATTCTATAGCATCACAATTCTGAATAAAATGAAAAAAATTTGATTAAAAAAAAATTGAATTTTTCATCTTTACTTGTGATTGATTTTATCCCTGACAACACAAGGATATTCAGGATATCCTGGGGATATCCATTTGCTTTCAGCGATTCGGATATCCATGGATATCTCTAAGATATGCCCAGGACGTCCCAAGGATATCCTTGCGTTGTCAGGGATTATTTGCCAATGCAATATGGATAAGATTTTATTCTATAGTTACATAAATTAAATAAAGAATTGAATTTTAAATAAAAATGACAATTTTTCGTCATTAATTATGATTAATTCTCTATATTATAATATAATTTATACTTTATATAGACCAATTGATTCGTTTTGATGCACAGAATAAGATTCTATCATTTATTAACTTCAATATCCAACGTTTTTTTTTTTGAAAAAATGAATTTTTTTATAAAAGTAAAAAAAAAATTTTTCTGTAGATTTTAAAAAATTCTCCCGTTCCTTTTGAGATATTAATATGATAAATATACCCAGAAATTTTTACCCAAATTCGCTAATACCTCTTCGAGTTATAGTGTTCACAAAAAACGGGATCCACACAGGCACTCACACACAAACATACATCCGGACAATTGATCAGGATCACATAACATACTTGTATATGGAAGAAAAGTTTCAACCATTTTTAAAAAATTTATAAATGAAAGGACTAAAAAACTTTCTTCTCGAGGAAGCAAAATTAATAAATAGATCATTTTTGTCTTGAAAGAAATCTTTATAACTGCTTTCATTTAAAAAAATAATGAAGTGTACAATGTTATAACAACAGTATTTTTTAAAGAACTAATACGTTTTTCTATAAAATGACCAAAAATATTAAAATAACTACATTTTTTAAAAAGTGACAAGATAATGAAGCACATATTTTATCTGTTTTTCACATAAAAATTAAAATTTAATATTAATGTACAATTTGATGCATACCTGTGTCGAAATTTTGATTCTCTCTTGATCCTCCAAAATTCGCTTTTAATTATCTGTTTAATCCTCTAAGTTGCTATACGATAAAGAGTAAATATTCTTGTTTTAAGAATAAATTTAGAAGTAGAATTTTCCTCTCAATTAAAGAATATTTTTCTCGGTGTAGAGAATCAGAGGAGGACCAAGAAGATTCTCATTTGATTGTCTTTTGAGATTATCAAAATTTCTACTTGGGTATATTAAGGCCATGTGAGACAATGACGCTTTTTGGGAGTCCCAATTAATCTTGGAAATGAGAAGAAATTTGGGGTTTAAATTTTAAGGAATGATTAAAAAAGGTTCAAGGAATTGCGTCACTCTACTTATTTACTGTAATTTAATGCGAAATAATAAAAAACAAGTTGTAAATTCAGATATTCATTACATGAACATTTTGTTTCCTCTTTACGATGCAAGAATTATTTATTGATTAATTCCTATTGCAATGCATAAGATTTTATTATATAGTAACATAATTTTTAATAAATAAACCAATTTTAGTAAAAAAGTGAATTTTTCAGATTTAATTGTGATTAATATTATTAATTTTCAATAAAATGTATACTTTATTTACACCAATCGATTCTTCTTGATGTGAGGAATAAGATTTTTCAATCGATTTTATATAATGAATAAGATTTTATTGAACAGTTACATAATTTTCAATAAAAAATCGAATTTTTAATAAAAATGTCAATTTTTCGACTTTAATTGTGATTAATTCTCTCAATAATAATATAATTCATACTTTGTATAGACCAATCGATTCGTCTTGATACAAAGAATAAGATTTTATCATATATTAACTTTAATATCCAATAAAAAAAAATTTCTTTATAAAAGTCAAAAAAAATTTTTTTTTTATGATTTTCAAAAATCCTCTCGACAATTTTGAAATATTAATATGGTAAATATACCCAGGAATTTTTACCCAAATTCGTTAATATCTCAAACTTATTTTTAATACTTAAACGCAAAATTGTGCTTCAAACCGAGAACAGCGCAATTCAAAATGCTATTTTTATCATATTTTCCAAATTTCAACAAAAAATTATATACCATTTTAGAGAATACTTAAAACTACTATACCACGTTTTTGCATGTGGGTCACGTGGGAATCTCTCACATGGCCTTAAAAGGAAAATATAAAAACGAATATTTGTAAGAAATTTTTGATACCAGGTTTATATTTTGTTTTAAATTTGATATACATATTTTTTTTCTAATGTTTAGTAATAAATTTTTCATAATTGTTGTTTATAGATAAGTCTGCGAAAGAATTGCTCTTCGAAAAGGTTGAACTTAAAAAAAAATGTTTAAAACTGAAAAGAGAAGAAATCAATGATAGAAAAATACATCATGAAGAATTGATGCAAGCATTAAAAAATATTTATAATGTTTTAAATAAGAATTAACATATTCTGATTTATATTTAACTTGAAAGAATTACTAATTTTAGTAATTATGCAGAATAGTGACTTTTGCCAAATTTAGGAATAAATGGTTAATTCTTATTGGAAAGTCTTTCATTTCCTGGCTAAATGAAGGCATTCCAAAAAGAATGAACCATTTATCTCTAAAATTGTCAAAAGTCACGATTCTGCATAATTTCTCTAATTTTTTGCCGTTAAAAAAGTTGTATTTGTATTCATTTGAAATTAGAATATAAATAAAATCATTTATTTTATAGAAATTATTGTTTTCAAAAATTTTGATGAATAATAAAGAAAAATTACAATAATCATATGATCCAAATATTTATAAATTTATGACTAACGAGATAAAGTAGGTAATATTTCTTATCTTTCCTAGCAAAAGACAAAATTCCTTTCCTAGAAAAATTGTTTTTAATTCTTCATTATAATACTGAAAATCCTTTATCCCTTATGAGGACTTATTTTCATCTAAAATACACATATACTAGAAAAGTGAAACTAGAAATGGAAATTAAAAAGTGGAAATGGATGAGGACATGAATGTTGAAATACAAATGAAAAAAAGTGGACGTGAATGTAGAAATGGAAATTAGAGAAGTGGAAATGGATGTGAACATGAATGTAGAATTGGAAATTAAAAAATTTAAATGAAAATTAGAAAACATGGGAAGTAGATGTAGACACAGAAGTGAAAATTTAAATTAAAAAAGTGGAAGTGAAAACGGAAATTAAAAAAAATGTATTTGTAAGTGGAAATTAAAAGAAGTGGATGTGGAAATGAAAATTTAAATTAGAAAAAATAGAAGTGGATATGGAAATGAGAAAAAGTGGAAGTGGATATGGAAATTAGAAAAAGTGGAAGTGGATGTGGAAATTAGAAAAAGTGGAAGTGGATATGGAAGTGGAAATGGAAATTAAAAAAGTGGAAGTGGAAATTGAAGTAGAAATGGAAATTAGGAAAAGTGGAAGTGGAAATTAAAAAAAGTGGAAGTAGAAGTTAAAAAGAGTGGAAGTGTATATTGAAGTGAAAAAGGAAATTAGAAAAAGTTTATGTGGAAGTGGATGTGGAAATTAAAAAAAGTCAAAGTGGGTATTGAAGTAGAAATCGAAATTAGAAAAAGTGGAAGTGGAAATTGAAGTAGAAATCGAAATTAGAAAAAGTGGAAGTGGAAATTGAATTAGAAATCGAAATTAGAAAAAGTGGTAGTGGATATGTAAATGTAAATTAGAAAAGTTTATGTGGAAGTGGATGTGGAAATGAGAAAAAGTTTATGTGGAAGTGGATGTGGAAATGAGAAAAAGTTTATGTGGAAGTGGATGTAGAAATGAGAAAAAGTGGAAGTGGATATGGAAGTGGAAATGAGAAAAGTGGAAGTGGAAATGGAAGTGAAAATGGAAATTAGAAAAAGTGGAAGTGGAAGAGGATATGGAAATGAGAAAAAGTGGAAGTGGATATGGATATGAGAAAAAGTGGAAGTGGATATGGAAGTGGAAATGGAAATGAGAAAAAGTGGAAGTGGAAATGGAAGTGGAAATGGAAATTAGAAAAAGTGGAAATGGAAATTAGAAAAAGTGGAAATGGAAATTAGAAAAAGTGGAAGTGGAAGTGGATATGGAAATGAGAAAAAGTGGAAGTGGAAATGGAAGTGGAAATGGATATGAGAGTGGAAATGGAAATGGAATTACATAATCGACACCCAGCTCAACTGTTACATGCAATAATTACATTTTTACGGAAAAAAGAAATTATTTCTCTAGGGTCATTCCATTTTATTTCACCTATAGTCGTTGCGGCCTATTTTTAGAAAAATTTGATATTTCGTAGTAATGACAATTCATTTTTGACAATTATTTTATGAAATTTTATTTTTTTTACATTGAAATTTAGTTTTTAAGTTAAGATGCACGGAAAATAGGTTAGTTTGACAGCTTTGGAAATTTTATAAAAAAGAACAAAAATAATTTAGTTAGTAAATTTTTTTCATTGATATTTGTTGAAAATAGTCTAATTTACCAATGTTATTTGATAATTGTGAAAAAAGGCCAAAATACTAGGTGAAAAATAATATTGAAACTTACCTGTAAAATGTCAAAATTTGTCACATTTTATTTATATTTTTAAGAAAGTTTATAAGTATTATAAAATTTATTACTACCTAACAGTAAGTACTTTCCATGTACTTTTACATGAAATGTTGGCTTTTTATTTTTATAATATAGAAATATGAGAAATTTTACCTCGAATGTTGAACTTTTCAGGATTTCATTTGATTTTGAATCTTCATCTAATTTTATATCTTCGCAGGCGATTAATGAAAAAATCCTATTTTGGTTTTAAAATTTAAGTTAAATCTTCTTTATCCATCTTATCGCAATTAAGTAGTGGAGAACGAGCTATTTTTTATTTTTATTTACT
Organism: Leptopilina boulardi; assembly: GCF_019393585.1. Lineage (NCBI taxonomy): Eukaryota > Metazoa > Arthropoda > Insecta > Hymenoptera > Figitidae > Leptopilina > Leptopilina boulardi. The sequence continues at coordinate 662,630 of NW_026137695.1, read as the reverse complement.
TTAAAAAATTCACCTTAAAATACGAATTTGATGGTACTTACTATTAGGTAGTAATAAATTTTATAATATTTATAAACTTTCTTGAAAAATATAAATAAAATGTGACAAATTTTGACATTTTACAGGTAAGTTTGAATATTATTTTTCACCTAGTATTTTGGCCTTTTTTCACAATTATCAATTAACATTGGTAAATTAGACTATTTTCAACAAATATCAATGAAAAAAATTTACTAACTAAATTATTTTTGTTCTGTTTATAAAATTTCCAAAGCTGTCAAACTAACCTATTTTCCGTGCATCTTAACTTAAAAACTAAATTTCAATGTAAAAAAAATAAAATTTCATAAAATAATTGTCAAAAATGAATTGTACTGATATTAAAAGTCATTACTACGAAATATCAAATTTTTCTAAAAATAGGCCGCAACGACTATAGGTGAAAGAAAATAGAATGACCCTTGAAAAAAAATGGGTCATTCCATTATATTTCACCTAAAGTCGTTGCGGCCTAATTTTTAAAAAACTTGGTACTTTCAGAAATGATTCTTTATAATATTTAGGAAACGAAATAAAAAGAATTAAGTTTAAATTTTTATTATTTATCTCAAAATATGTATTTAAAGTGGACAAGGTGCGGAAAAATGTCACCTTTTTAGCATTTAGAAACTTTTTTTAAAAACATAGAAAAATTGTTAAAAGTGTAAAAAAAATTATTTTTTCTTGTTTAGAATCGATTAATTATCTATTTTTTAATGATTAAAGTAGTAAATAAATTAAAATAATATATAAAATAAGTTTTCAAAGTTGGTCTGTCAAATAACCTAATTTTGGGATTTTTATTAATTAATTACTAAAAAGTGGAGTTATTAAATAAAATAAAAACTTACCGAATGTAAAGTATTTGTGGTGAACTTTCAAATTTTCTTAGCACTTTTTACTTTTTCCATTTATAAATGTAAAAAATCTTGAGTCGAAAATTGGCACTTTGTTGATTTTTCCGATTTTTAATCGCTTGTAACTCTTTTGGTGCAAAATAAAAACTTTTGAAACCTGGCGGAATATTTAAGTTAAATCTAAATAAAAACTCACTGCAATTTTCGTGATGGATTTTGATCGAGATTAGAAGAAAATTTAATTCCAAAATTGTACGTATATTTCCAGGTTAATGTATGTAATTTTTCGTCTTTGAAGTAGTGGCCCAACTTCAAGTTTAAAAAAATTACATACATTAACCTGGAAATATACGTACAATTTTGGAATTAAATTTTCTCCTTATCTCGATCAAAATCCATCACAAAAATTTAAGTGAGTTTTTATTTAGATTTAACTTAAATATTCCGCCAGGTTTCAAAAGTTTTTATTTTGCACCAAAAGAGTTACAAGCGATTAAAAATCGGAAAAATCAACAAAGTGCCAATTTTCGACTCAAGATTTTTTACATTTATAAATGGAAAAAGTAAAAAGTGCTAAGAAAATTTGAAAGTTCACCACAAATACTTTACATTCGGTAAGTTTTTATTTTATTTAATAACTCCACTTTTTAGTAATTAATTAATAAAAATCCCAAAATTAGGTTATTTGACAGACCAACTTTGAAAACTTATTTTATATATTATTTTAATTTATTTACTACTTTAATCATTAAAAAAATAGATAATTAATCGATTCTAAACAAGAAAAAATAATTTTTTTTACACTTTTAACAATTTTTCTATGTTTTTAAAAAAAGTTTCTAAATGCTAAAAAGGTGACATTTTTCCGCACCTTGTCCACTTTAAATACATATTTTGAGATAAATAATAAAAATTTTAACTTAATTCTTTTTATTTCGTTTCCTAAATATCATAAAAAATCATTTCTGAAAGTACCAAGTTTTTTAAAAATTAGGCCGCAACGACTTTAGGTGAAATATAATGGAATGACCCAAATAATTTTCGTAATATTTGATTTTTCTAAAATTTTTAAATAATATTTTTAAAAAAATAAACGGAATAATTGGAAAGGACTTTAAATAGAATTTTTTAACTTATTTAAAAGCATTTTAAATATAGCAAATAATAATGAAATGTTAATGGGGCTTTATGGTCCGTTTATAATCGATTATAAACAAAGTTAAATTTTTTAATTTATAAAAAGAAATTATTTAATTTTATAAAAGTTTTAATTACAAATAAATGTAAATAAATTTTGAAGGATTTTTTATTTGGAATTTTAAAAATAATGCAGTACATATAAAATTTAATCTATTTATCAATAATCATTGAAGGGTTCTTTTTCTAATTACAGATAGTAATTTCTAATTTAAAATTTAATTCAGCAGTATTGTATCGTTTATTAAGACCCAACGGTCCATTCAAAATGGAAATATACAAAAAAGAGAACAAAAAAAAATATTACAGTTCATACTTAAACATAAAAACAAACACATTTAATAAAACACAGAATCACGCAATCCATTCAAGTGTTATAAATCTCGACCATCTTCGTGAACATTGAAACAAACCTCTTTATAATTGATGTCTTAGAGGTAGAAAGAATGCCCTTCCAGAATGACTCGCTGCAATCACAAGATAAAATGTCAGGGAAAAACGATATGCGTATGTCCTCAAAACGTGTACAGTCCGTCAAAAATGGTGCAAGTCACAACCGTTAAAGTTACAAAAGAGACAGTTATCGCGTGGCTTAAGATAAAGGAACAATTTGTTAGCCCGAATGTAATTTGTATAAGAACTGGAAAGACGAAGTTGTGCAAAAACTCTGCGAGTATCGAGTTCCAATCTACTGAGCAAATAATCCTGCGTCCCAAACTTTAATGTAAGAAAAGGCCAAATGGGGAGGCTTCTTGAGTTTTCTCTAGAATGAACATCGCGAGTGAACAAGAATTTCGCATATTCCTGCAAGATTAGGTCCTTATTAATAACAAGAAGTTCAGGAGCAATCAAAACGGTCCAGTAAGCCACATTCACTTAAAAAATGTCTAATATTAAGAAACCAGTTGAATTTACCGCAACCTCGTTCCGAGGTGGCAAGCCGCGCAAGGCTAAATAGACACTGTCTTGGGTACCGAGAATTATCCATAACACAAATTTTGCTAATCCAAGACAGGGATCTTTTGAGAATATTGAAAGCCCTGGAACGGTATATGACACCCATTGTTGCGCCTATCGCTGAGTTGGCTGAGCTTACAAATTTATCGGCCGCTTCCTTAAAAGAACAAGAGTTTGAAAAAATTGTACCCATTCAGCAGTATCAAGATGCTTTTACTGTCCCCTGCGACGATACAATTCTTCTGCAATAATTCGGCTCTTAATATCAGCGTTAAATTGGTCATTTCCTCGCACTTCTGGTTCAATATCATTTACGTTTAAGTCACCCTGATCATCATCATCATTCAGTTTTATATTTACCTCCTCATCGAAATCGTCATTCAGGGAATTACATATATTGTTCAATATACAACAAGCGAGTATTTTCAGTGAAGCATATTCGATATTCTGTAAGTATAAACACTTAAGATGTCGAAAGCGATTCTTAATTATAGCAAATAACCTTTCAATCATTTGTCGCGTTTGAGAGAGAATTCTATTGAAGTGTCTCTGTTGTTCTGTTAAGTGTCTGTAGTATGTTGAACGAAAATATATTTAATTGTTTCCATTTCCTAAATATAGAGTACGCTTGTGTGTATTAACCTATATGATTTTCAGTATTCTCTAACCAGCCTTACTTGTAACTTCTCACTTAATTACTTATAATAAAATTCGTATTTGAATATATATAGTTTATTTCTTTCACGACATTACATTTTTTGGCGACGAGGATGTTTTTTATTGTTTATCGATTTAAAAGAACTTGCTGTTTGTGAAGATTGTGCTGATTGTTTGTGCAGTTATTGACTAAAAATCGGTGCGTTTATACACGTGCTTTTTTTCGTTTCTTATCGTCGTGACGAGTTTTCAAAATGATGGAAGAGGAGTACAAAACTAAACTTGTCGAGGCTACTCAAAGGCAGGCAGAACTCCAAAGTCATATCGACAGGCTGAGGAAAGAGAGAGATTCTAGTAAAAATAGAGTCGGTGAGCTGGAATTGATTGTTAATAGTAACATGAGACAAAATGCTTCAGGGAATCAAAATGGCGCAGAACCATCGTTTATACCACCGCCTATCCAACCTAACGTGACTTTTGTTTCGACAATTGGCGCCATGAGTGAATTTAAAATTGGAGAAGACTGGGATATCTATCAAGATAGACTTACTCAGTATTTCATCGCAAATAGTGTCACTCAACCTGAACGTAAGGTGGCAGTGTTAGTTACATTAATTGGACAAGACGCTTATAAATCTCTAAAGGATTTATGTGACCCTGCTTTACCATCGAGCAAAACCTATGAGGAACTTTGCGTGATTTTAAAGGGACAATTTTCGAAGCGTGTTTCAATTTTTCGCGAGCGAACCGAGTTTTATGAACTTCGACAAAATGATCAGGAATCAATCAACGAGTGGTTCATTAGGATCAAAAACAAGGCTGCAACTTGTGAATTTGGTGGACTTTTGAATGATATGATCAAGGACAAATTCGTCATTGGTCTCAAAAAGGGTGTCATTCTGGATCGTGTGTGTGAGGAAGAACACACAAAACAGCTGACTGAAATCTTGGAAATTGCCAGGAATCGTGAAGCAGCTCTGTTAAATTCCAAACGAGAAGTGCCCGTGTATAGTGTTAATTTAAAAGCAAATAAAAATCAAAAGAATAAGTTCAGTTCTAAAAGTTCGGAGGATAAACAAGAAAAAACAAAGTTTGTTACGTGCAATCATTGTGGTGGCTCAAATCATGATTTTAAGCATTGTAAATATAAAAAGTTTAAGTGCAATTCGTGTAAAAAAATTGGACACTTAGCAAAAATTTGCAAGTCCAAAGATAAACAAGAATCTCAAAATCATCTTACGGAAGATGAAGTGTCGTGTTCTGCCATTGACTGTGATGAACTTTTTTCGGTAAATGACTATAAGCAACCTTTTTTGGTGGACATGTTTATCGGTGATGTAGCTGTGAAAGCTGAAATTGACACTGGTGCGAGTAGATCAGTGATTCCCGAATCTCTTTATCGCGAGAAACTTTCCAAATTTAAATTAGAAAAAGTGGAAACGACGTTGCGTTTGTACGACGGTACTATTGTCAAACCGCTAGGACAAGTTGAGGTTATGTTGTCAAAAGATGACAGCAGAAACGTGGTTAAACTTTTAGTCGTCAGACGTGGCTGTCGAATGTTATTGGGAAGGGATTTAATGAGTGTTTTAGGGTACGAAATCACACAAGTAAATTCGATTAGTGATGATTTTAAATTGCAAGATGTGCTCCAAGAATTTAAATCACTTTTTGACGGGACAACCGGTAAATATAAATACAGTAAAGTGGATATGAATGTCGTCGATGGGACCAAGCCAATCTTCTGCAAGCCGAGGCCTGTGCCATTTGCTTTCAAGGGCGAAATGACTCAAAGGATACGGGATCTCGAGAGTCAAGGTTTCATTAAGGCAGTTGGTGACGCGGAGTGGGGGACACCATTAGTGCCAGTTTTAAAAAAAGATGGTAAAATTCGTGTTTCTGCCGACTACAAGGTTACGATCAACAAGTGTCTCGAGGACGTCAAACATCCTACACCAAGGATCGAAGAGTTGTTCGCTTGTGTGTCGGGTGGTGTTAAATTTACAAAATTGGACTTTACCAACGCGTTTAATCAACTTGAGGTTACAGAGGAAACTGCAAAACTTTTGACTTGGAGTACTCATCTGGGTTTGTTCAAGGTGAACAGAATGCCATTCGGTCCAAAAACTTGTGTTGCTATTTTTCAAAAAATAATTGAAAAAACTTTACAGGGTATTCCTTGTGTTGCTATTTTTTGTGATGATATTGTTGTTACAGGCAAAACCAAAGATGAACATTTACAAAATTTGAGGCTTGTTTTGAAAAAGTTGTCTGATGCTGGTTTTAAATTAAATTTAAAAAAATGTAGTTTTTTTCAGGACGAAATTCATTATTTGGGTCACATCATAAATGGCCAAGGTCTCCACAAGAACCCGGAAATGGTAGAGGCTATTCGTGCTGTCAAGAAACCGGAAAACGTCACCGAGTTAAAATTATTTTTGGGTATGGTCAATTATTACAGGAAATTCGTTCCGCATTTGGGGCAAATGCTGAAGCCATTGTACGACGCTACTACGAGACAAAATTGGACATGGACTACCAGGGAGGAGGCTGCTTTCAACGAAATTAAGGAGGAGATTGCTTCGAATAGATGCTTAGTGCATTATGATCCTGCAAAAAAACTCAAATTGGTTGCCGATGCATCTAAAGATGGAATAGGTGCTGCACTTCTTCATGTTTTTCCAAACGGGGATGAAAGACCCATCGCTTTTGCTTCAAGAATTCTACGATGTTCCGAGAAAAACTATTCCGTGATTCACAAGGAAGCGCTCGCTATTTACTGGTCTGTATGTAAATTTTATCAATTTTTGGTTGGAAACAAATTTATGTTATGTTCAGATCACAAACCATTGTTGGCGTTATTTGGGGAGAAAAATGGCATTCCAAAAATGGCAGCTGGTAGACTGCAACGTTGGGCTGTTTTTTTATCTTCATTCGATTATACCTTGGAATACATTAAAGGAATCGACAACGGAGCGGCGGATGGACTTTCGAGACTCCCGAGGCAGGTGTCTTCTGGAGTAGATAAATCCATGGACTATTTTAATTTTATTGTCGAGGAAAACATTCCAATCAAATCCGATGATTTGAGACGCGAATTGAGAAAGGATCCAGTTTTAAGCAAGGTTTTTTTATACGTTAGAGATGGATGGCCGACTCACGTTGATCCTGAATTCAAACCTTTTTTAACAAGAAAAGATGAAATAAGTATCGATTCTGGTTTACTTATGTGGGGATATCGTTTAATCATTCCTCAAGTTTTTAGATCGTCTTTGCTGGAAGAGATTCATGGTGGACATATTGGAATTGTCAAGATGAAGGTTCTCGCTCGACAGTACTTCTGGTGGCCAGGACTGGATCTGGACATCGAGACTTTTGGTAAGAGTTGTCAAGCTTGCCAATCAACTGCGAAAAACCTGGAGAAGGCCGGATTGATTGAATTCAACGAAGTCAACAAACCTTTCGATCGGATTCACATCGATTTCCTGGGTCCATTTCATGGTAAAATGTATTTGTTGACTATTGATGCCTACTCTCGTTGGCCTGAGGTTATGGAGATGAGTCGAATTGATTCTAAATCTACGATTTCGAAATTGCGTGAAATTTTTGCCAGGTTTGGTATTCCGAAGGTTATTTTTTCTGATAATGGAAGAATTTCAGACTTTTTGCAAAATTAATGGTATTATTCACAGAACTTCAGCTCCTTATCATCCTTCGACCAATGGTTTAGCAGAGAATGCAGTCGGAAGTTTCAAGAGGGGAATTTCGAAGGCTATTTTCGAAAAGGATGTTTCAGCGATGGATTTACACACCTGTATTTCGAGATACCTTTTTTATTATCGAAATGCACCTCATTGTTCTACTGGGGAATCGCCAGCGAAAAGATTTCTAGGCAGAGAACTCCGGAATCGGCTCGATTTGTTAAGAGCTAGAAAAACGGAATCTTCATCGGAGAAACAAGTTCAATTTTTCAAGGGACACCGAGATGTTTCATTTTCCGAGGGAGAAAAGGTTCTTATTCGAAATTATAAGAATCCATTAAAGCCTACTTGGTCTCCAGCTGTTATTCAGAGGGTTTTAGGAGAAAGGACATATATTTGCAACCCTGATCCTTCAGACCCAGATTTCAAGGTCAAGAGACACACCGATCAGATTATTAGTTCTGGTACTCGGGAGGGAAGAAAATCCATATTACAAGTTCCTGTGGAAACTCAGCGTGATAGTGCGGAAATTTCGAGTGATTCTTTACTCGAGCCTTTACCAAGTGAAATTGTTTCATCGAGTGAAAACAAGGACTTTAATTCTTTGAATGGTAAAACCGCGAGTAATGGACTTTTGACATCGAATGAAAAACAAAAACTTTATTCGCCGGTCAGTGTGAATGAAAGATGTTCAGTGAACTTTAAAAATAAAGTTTCTTCGCCATTGATTAACAGTCGACCAAAGAGATTTATTAAACCTGTTAATCGATTGAATTTATGATTTTTCTAAAATATGGGATATTTTCAAATCAGGGATGGAGGAATGTAGTATGTTGAACGAAAATATATTTAATTGTTTCCATTTCCTAAATATAGAGTACGCTTGTGTGTATTAACCTATATGATTTTCAGTATTCTCTAACCAGCCTTACTTGTAACTTCTCATTTAATTACTTATAATAAAATTCGTATTTGAATATATATAGTTTATTTCTTTCACGACATTACAGTGTCCATTGTCTTTATAGGGAGGTAATGTGTAAAACCGAACAGGATAATAGATTTTGTCGCCAAGAATATGTATTAATTAATGAACTTATATCATAAACTTTTGTATCATAGACGCTACCAGGACAGGCTGCATAAACGTCAATGGAGCGCATTTGTGAGTCGCATATGCTCTGTACATTGATCGAGTGAGATCAATATCGATTAATATAACTGTCCGGAAATTCGTGTGGAGAAGTGATTCATACATGGGTGCCATCTATGAATCCAATGACTCCTGGAAAACCGGCAATTGCCTCAAATTCTCGTTGAATTGTAGGAATCTCCTAAGCAGTTGGCCATAGAATAAAATTAGGTGCAGGCGCACAAAGTGCTTTCGCGACCTCAATAACACATTCCCAACTAGTGGATTTAGACATATTGAATCTGTCAGATATAGACCTGAAAAATTTTATTTTTAGCAAATTATTAGTATTACTTTTTTTTCGGATGAAATTTATAAAACGTACCATTTCAAAAAAGTTATTTTTTTGCTTCTATTTTAAGTTGATAATACTAACTAGAAATAAATGAAATGCATTTTTAAAAGAGATATTAATATTATTGAATAAACTTATATAAATACCTCTTTTAAAAAGTGCATTTTACTTATTTCCAGTTAGTATTACGAACTTAAAATCGAAGAAAAGAAATAACTTTTTTGAAATGGTACGTTTTATAAATGTTATCCGAAATGGTATGTTTTATACTGCATTCATGAGTTGGTATGTTTTAAAACGATTTTCTGAAATGGTATGTTTTTTATTTGACAGTAAATTAATTTCTTTAAATATTGAATAAAAAGTATAAAAGTATCCCATCAGAATCAATCTACAAAAATGTAATTTTAAATTCTTAAATTCGCGCATAAATTTTTCTACATAAAACTGTGACATTTTAAATTTTTGACAAATAAATTTTATTGTGGTTTAATAATAATTCAATTAACTGTGACGAAGCTATTTGACGAGAGGAAATTTCAAATGACCTGATCCATTATTAATTAAAATTTTCTATTTATTTGTTATTATAGTTGTTTTCGAGTTTTGCATAACTCTAATTAATATAACTCTAATATATATATATGTTGTGGTTAAAGTCCGGAGTGCGGGCAAACTGCGGAATGCCCGGTCACTCCGCAGTTTGCCCAAGCCATTTTGGGCAAAGCTGAATATATCGAGCTTTGCCCAAGCGTTTGCGGGCAAACTGCGGAGTGCCCAAGGCACTTTGGGCAAAGCTGAAATTAATGTTTTAATATTCAGCTTTGCCGGAGAGCTGGCGGACAAACTGCGGAGTGCCCAAACCGCTTTGGGCAATGTACCAAATAAGAAAATCTAAATTTAAATAAAAACAAAGCATTTCTAAATTTCCAAAAATAATACCTTACATCTTTTATTAAAAACTTGTCAACTGTTTGTACAGACTAAGTACAAGACTGTCGTTAATTCAAAAGAATGTCGAATATTAATTACATGCCATTCTTCTATTCAAAACATTTAGACAAATGGCAGATTAATATTAATAATAATACTAATAATAATAATAATAATAATAATAATAAATATTATTATTATTATTACCCCCACTACATACCCTCTTAAATACACTTCCGGGAGTGTTCAATAAAACCCGGTGGCGCTCAACATTTTTCCTTCTCAATTAACGACAAGACTTTATATTTTATTTTGATCTTGCTCTAACCTAAATGTCCACTACAACGACAAGCTTTTTCTACAATCAGAAAAGCTCACCCCTTTCTCAACCAAAAGAATTTTCTACAATCAGAAAAGCTCACCCCTGTCTCAACCAAAAGCTTTTTCTACAATCAGAAAAGCTCACCCCTTTCTCAACCAAAAGCTTTTTCTACAATCAAAAAAGCTCACCCCTTTATCAACCAAAAGCTTCTTCTACTTTGTTAAAAATTTTTTATCAAAAGCTCTGGCATCCATCTCAATAATAACTTCTTCTTAAATTAGAAAAGTTTACCTTCTATAACCATGTACCCACAAAAACTCTTGACTAATTGGTACATTGTCAACCTGAAAATGTACAGGCTGACACCTGCAATACAGAGGGTGCTGCTGGTCAGAACTGTCAGACCATTTAGCTCCCAAGCCCACAAATCCACACCATTTCGTTTACCTCATTCTGACATTTTAATGTGTTTAGAACAATGGTATATTTATTCCGCTGTCTTCTCTATTTTTGTCATAGAGCCTCTAGCCCTAAGACAGTCAATCACCACACTCTCTTCTCACTGTACTTTAAATCGACTCACATATCTAAACAGACGTCGGTTATTTAACGTCTAGAAATCCCACCTCAAACGTCTCGGTTTTGAAAAGATTTCGTGATACCCTGACTAATCATCCTCGGAGATACCTTTACCAACAACTTTGGCAAAGGGGGATATCACCTACACGGCTCATGGCTAAGCGAAACGTTCTGATCGGGGCTTTCCTTGCACGCCAGCTTGACGTAGGAATCTTTCCCTTTCCGTTGGACCATGCATGGTTCAAACCCAAACAGTCTCAATGTGCTGAACAAGCTCGAAGACCTACTCAACTTCGATGACTGGATACCGGGAGCCGGGAGTAACATCGGATGATGTTGTAAATTTCAATACCAGATGGTTGCCATCTTTATTTTTGTTTACACTTTATCTCTTTCACAAACACCATAGCTTCTATCTTACCATTAACATTCTTAGTCTTATTTCCTGAACAAGGAACGGGCAGAGAAAATTTAACTGGTAACACCACAAATTGATTCCACTTCTATCATTCACTAGTTCGCGAAACTTTTTATTAAAATTTCGTCGACGGACAAAATTACCACCATTACTCGTTACTCCTCCTAGAGTAATTTCTATAGAGACTCCACCAGAATTGAGGGGGATGACAGATGACCCGGACGGGTTATCATATCGTTAAGCTGAACAAGCCCAAGCCGTCATCCCACAAAATTTTTAAAGCAGATCTATTCCTAGTTTCTCAGCCTTAGTTCGGGGTTCGACACCCTCACCCCAGACTAAAAACAGGCCAACTCCTGCCCCTGCCAGCGCAGTTGCCCATAGAACACTTAGGATAGCTGCGGTCCCTCGGTCGAGGCGACCATTGCAACACATGCGGCTGTACAAGCCCGTTGCACATCTCAGTACAAAAATCACCATCAAAAAAAGGCCGAATAACACCCTTTTGAGAAGGATGGCTACAGCAACATCTGCGGCTAAATAAGCTCAGATAACCAGCAGCCAATCACTCAACATCAATCCAGAGGATATAGAAGAAGATCAACCACTCCGTAAACTTTTGTAGCATCGAATCGTGTTTTAAAAAAATTCTGTAACATCGAAACCACTTAAACTTCGAACAACCTTTCGGGAAATTTAGTAAATTTTAGTAATCTTCCGTGATCAATGCCTTCCCAAGGGGGGGATTGATACATGTCACTGATAGGGGTGACTAGAATTCATGAAGATAGTCAAAAATTGCTTATTCTTCATGAATTTCTTGTCCTTGGCTGAGTCATTCTTAACGGGTCTGCTACGCTTTCCTAACCAAACTCCACCGCCGCGCCTCTCTCCTATTTCTCGCTTTGCTCTCCCACTGTCCACGCGTCAGGCCCTTTGCTGTCAACGCGTCACTTCTTTAAACCTCCTGCTCGTCGGATACTTTTCCGAGCGGAGTTTTCAGTTAATTTGTTTATAAAAAAGGTTATGTACGAGGTTTAATGTTTTTAATCTATATATATATATGAATTATAACTTATAATTTATTATAAATAATTATTATTTTGTAATAATTTGTGATTAACTAATTAATAATTATAATTGTTGTTATTATAATAATTGTAATTTTATTTATTGTTAATTATAAATATTATTGTTATAATGATTTATAATTTATAATGTTAGATGTATATATATATATATATATGTGTGTGTATTACTTATAAGTTTTCAATTTAGTTCTTATTGTTTAACGCTACGAGCGCTGTTCTGTAGTAAATATGTAGTTATTATTTCACTCGCAGTCGAGATGACTTGCTAAGTGTATATAAGGTCTGAGTGTTAGAACACGAGCCAGCAGAGATTTGCCGCCTAACGGCGTGTAGGTCTCTTGCGTACTTTCAAAATAAAGGTTCTTTTAACTGAACTTTTCTACTTTTCTTTCACCCTACTACCGTAGGCCTACTAATCAATTTCTATTTTCAGGCCCCAACCCTCTGTCACACTCTCACTAACGTAAATCGTACGGTGAGTCTCTCTCTACGGGCGTTTACGTTACGTGCAGGGTCACTGGCCCACCTATCCGATACGGGGAGTCACTCTTTACGATTCGGATTACGGTACGGGCCCAGAGAGCACGCAAACCCGCCTAACGACACGGGGAGTCACTCTTAGCGAGTCGTCAGGCTACGGGTAACCCTCCAGCAATATTCGCCAGACAATCCGTAAATACGGAAAACTACGCTTCTCATCGTCGTCATCGCGTGACGTGATCACCAGCTGCCGCCTCACTAACGTATACGTACGGAGAGTCACTCTTATGTAGTGAGCATTTACGTTACGTGAAGAGCCGCAAAGCGTTTACAGCCCACCTACACCGATACCGGGAGTCACTCTCAGCGAGTCGGTTATGGTACGGATGCCGGAACCACCAGGTGACGTCATCTCACACGCTCTCGATTCACTCCATGCGACAGAGAGAGAGAGAGCACTTCACGTGACGTCACTCTCTCTTACTCTAATACAACACATACTCTTTCGCGCCTGCACAAACGTATTTTTGGTAATTTGTTTACGTTTTTCCCTCCTTTGAGCCTTTTACCCCTTGTGACTGGTATCAACAAGCAGTTGTCAAGTTTTTAATAAAAGATGTAAGGTATTATTTTTGGAATTTTAGAAATGCTTTGTTTTTATTTAAATTTATATTTTCTTATTTGGTACATTGCCCAAAGCGATTTGGGCACTCCGCATTTTGCCCGCCAGCTCTCGGGCAAAGCTGAATATTAAAACATTAATTTCAGCTTTGCCCAAAGCGCCTTGGGCACTCCGCAGTTTGCCCGCCAACGCTTGGGCAAAGCTCGATATATTTAGCTTTGCCCAAAATGGCTTGGGCAAACTGCGGAGTGACCGGGCATTCCGCAGTTTGCCCGCACTTCGGACTTTGACCACAACATATACATATAGTAACATACCGGTAAACTTCCTGATTACCGAAGTATCAAAGGGCGACGGCTAATTTTTTCTCTGGTGGGATATGTCAATACGGACTTTGTAAATCTTTTCTAATGATTCGAATTAATTCTTGAAACGTTGTCCTTGTCAGTCTGAAGTGAGATTTGAAAACTGTGAAATATTAAAAATAGTTGATTATAAAAAAGAAAAATTAATTGTGACTAGACAATGTTTTTTTATTTTCCGTTATGAGACTGACTCCATCTATCATAGGCAATAGGGAAATCTATATAAAAAAACAAAAAAAATATACAAATACATTTTTACCTGCATCCGAAAAACTTGGAATAATGTTCTTAAAATAATTTTATATCTTTGGAATTATTTCTATTTGGCCAGCTACTACATTTCGTAAAAGTTCATCTTCTTCTTTTATAAACCTTTGTTTCAGCTAAGCAAAATATAATAAATTTGATTTTTATTTACGAATTATTAAACAGAGAAACTTTGTATTAATAGTCTACTTAAAAGATTATTGTGGTATGTGAGATATAAAAAACAACTTATTCCAACACCACACTTACTCATCACACTGCACACATAAAACAATTGTAGTATGAATGACGAACACATCACACTGCACACATAAAACAATTGTAGTATGAATGACGAGTGTTGTATTGAATCAAATCTATATATTGATTTTATATTCTTTGTATTTTATTTAAAGAAAAACTCCTTGGGCCTTAAATTAAAGTTACATTTTTATTAAAACATTAATTTGATATAAGCGAACCGTTACACAGTGTACTTTTCATTTTATTATAAATATACTTTTTTGTTCACATAATTAGTTCAGTAAAGTATAGTTACCAAGTTCAATACATTAATTTACCATTTTCATACAGAAAACGACAGATTTTTATTTTCTACGCAAATGAGAAGTGCGAAAAATGTGCATGGTTTGATTACATTTCACATGTTGGACTTGCCCTTAAACTTGATGTTTAAAATTGTTTTGATGTTGGGAGAAACACATTATCGCATCCTAACCTATAAATATGTTATATGTATAAGAAAAACTATAGCGAAGTAGCAGAAGCACAATTCAATTTAAAAATATATCAATATCATCAAATTTGAGCACGAATTTCTTTCAATATAAATGTATAAAAAGTTTGAAAAAAAAGATTTAAATTTTTTTAATGAAAGAACACCATGGCACAAAGCGTTATGACAAAGCAAAACAACATAAATCTTATAAAAATCGATAATTTAATATAAATTTTATCACGGATATTCAAGATTAGTAAAGAAGCCGAGAAAGGAGCACAAGTTACAAACGTTAAAACTTTTGTGCTGCATCATAAACCACTTTTTCCACCAAAACTTATTACACCGTTTTCAGTAACGCGTTCATATTTGACAACTGTCAAGAAAGTGAGGTTAGGTTGGCATTACCAGCAAAGATTCACAGTACGACGTACCAGTATTATGGGTGTTTTCGGCAAATACTGCGATTCACTGCTAGCAGTACTAAGTGGTGCTCAACTGCTGAAAATAAATTTTTTTTGTCGTTTAACGCAATTGACTGTTTTTATAAATCCATCCTGGCAATTAGCGCCAAAATTGCAACTTGTGATAAACTGTGAAAATTGCTGTAAATTTTTTGGAAACAACACCCAATTTACATGTTTCCCCTAAAAATTTCCCAAAACTATGTTAGTGGAAAATTTCTATACTGCTCGCAGTAGATTATTGGCCTGACCAAGTTGATAAGAAAAACAGTAAAAATAATTGACGAAAAATGGCAGCAGATATGTATTTAAAATTTTAATTAATTATTAAATAATTAATGTTATCGAGAATTAAATTTATCTTTATATGATTTATTTCAATTAGTTTAAATTTAGTACAGATCGTTTGTATAATTTTTTTTACCACAGACTAATAAATGTTTTTAAAAGATGTTATTCATTAAACCATAAATTTAATTTTTTCTGAATATTTTAATTTATTCAATAATCAATTATATTATAAGTTATATATTTTTTGTTGTTGTTACGTCTCAAATAGAGAAATAACTAACGAAATAATATTTTATTTTATTTATGCCCGCTCGGTGATTCAGTGAAAGAAAGAGAATAGTGATTTTTAATGACAAGGTTACAAATTTATTTAGACAAACATTTAGAGTTACAAAATTGATCTTTGAGAGAGAGTATCCTGTAGCTACCATTCTTGAAATAAGGGGAAGTCAGCATTCCACTGCAATAAGGAATGTAATGGTTACTACAAATTTTTATAAGGAGGAAGGATTTAGATAAAAAGTATCGACTTACCTTGAAAATTTAGGTGTAAGTTGTATGAAAAAGGACCACTGCTATGTCTTTAAATATAAGCAGAAACGGCTGGTATCACATATCGTATAAGAGCTCACATGAAGGTTGACAGGGCTTGGTAATGACCACAGGTCCGGAGTTCAGTTGACCGCGATGAAAACTTGGATGAGTTCTTCTTGACGTAGAAACTTTTAATACTTGACACAGATATTCTTCTCAGTTCAAGTTGAGTATAAAAGTGGGCAGAGTACTTCTGCAAGATTCTGTACTGATGTTACGGGATTGGAGACAATTTCTGAACTGGTCTCTCCGTAAAAATGTAGTCCTTTTATACCGAATTTTCGTAAGAGAATAGATAAAATTTTATTGTCTGATGCCAGGCTGCACACCAATTCCACTCCCACCATGCCACCCGTGCGCCTCCGTCCATACGACCATACACACAAGTATAAACCGTGCGCTTACTCTTGTAGGTGTGCCTATTTTTCGTTTTCTTTATATTCACCCGCTTCAGCTGAGCGATTATGCCTGTTTTTACCGACAGCCGGTTAATTTTACGCGCGAATTTTTGAATTCTTTATAATATAAATTTACTTTTATTATTGTCTTTATAGATATTTATTAATAAATATTTAATAAATATACTATATACATATATACTACATTATAAATATAATATATTACATATACATAATGTAATATATAAATAGTACTTAAAAATAAAATTAATGGTGATAATAATTAATATTAAATTAATTATACCTAATTATAATCACTATAAGTAAACAAATATATTTTTTAAAATCATAAGATTATAATAATGTAGTAAATAGACGATTGTTATTATTATAAGTAACTGAAAAATTTTTAACTTTTTTTATAAAATAATAATAAAAATTTGTTTTTTAACATTTAAACATATAATTAATTTACACTAAAAAAACAAATTTATTGTTTCAAATAATTGACTACTTGTTTATTATAATGAAAGTGTTTATTTGTATTAAATAATAAATATTATTTTAGGGAATTAAATTGTATTTCTTTCAAATACGGAAATTATTGGCTCAAATACAATTTATTTTATTCTAACAATAATTATTTTGTTTAAATAAATAAGCATATATTTAATAATAGACAAGTAAGTGATTATTTGAAAAAAAAAATTTTTTAGTGTATATATTTTTAAACCCGTTTCCTCACCACCCTGGAGATAGAGTTTGTGGCGCTTTTTTTTCTCTTTGAGGACTAATTGAAGTTGCATGCGGTTTGTGAAATTAAATATATATTATTTAATGAAAATAGCATAAGTTGTAAAATTAGTAGATAAAAAACATGATTATTTTTAAGTGAAAAATAAATTAGTCCTTAAAGATTGCACTTTCCAAAGCAAACTTGTAAAAATTATTTTAGAGAAATATTGGCTGTTAAAAGTACATTTAATTTTTTCTAGTCTTGAAAACATTTAAAAGATAAAATTTTTCAGATTTTGGGGATATAACAATAACTATGTACTTTTTACAGCCAATATTTTAAAAAATATCTTTTTTTACTTATAGTGATTATAATTAGGTATAATTAATTTAATATTAATTATTGTCACCATTAATTTTATTTTTCAGTACTATTTATATATTACATTATGTATATGTAATATATTATATTTATTAATTATTTATTAATAAATATCTATAAAAACATTAATAAAAGTATATTTATATTATAAAAAAAGTTCGCGCGTGAAATTGACCGGCTGTCGGTAAAAACAGGCATAATCGCTCAGCTGAAGCGGGCGAATATGAGGAAAACGAAAAATAGGCACACCTACAAGAGTAAGCGCACGGTTTATACTTGTGTGTGTGGCCGTATAAAGGGAGGCGCACGGGCGGCATGGTCGGAGTGGAATTGGTGTGCAGCCTGGCATCAAATGTCTTGTTAACGTTAAGTGAATGTTAAGAGGGATTCGTTCGATTTTATTACAGAATAGAAAGAGAGTAATTTTGTTTCTCAATCGCAGCTGTAGAAAAGAGACACTAGAGGGGTTCGTCTGATTTTAGTACATGAGTATTATAAGGGAAAATTATGAAGAGAACAGTTTTGTTTCGCAATCGTAGCTGTAGGAAAGAGACACTCGTTTATGCCCTTTCAGGGTAATAGAAGGTTTCTCGCTTCTATTTTATATATTTTTATAAATACAGTATATGAACGTAGGAGGATACAAAACGCAGGGGCCTTTTATATATAAAAGAAAAGATGTTTAGTCGCGTAACAAAAGCACGGGTGTTTGATGCAGGAAAACACAACTCGGTATTGATTAAGAAAAGGGATTCTTATAATATGAATGTAAAAGTGACGGTGACGTGACACCTCCCAGATTTAAAATTCGAAAATTAGAAATAAAATTGAATAATTTACGAATTCAGTTTTTAAGGAGAGTTAAGTTTTTTGAGAGAAATGTCATTTATAATTTTGACTATGTATAAAGTTTTTAGACTTCAATGTTTAAAAGATTTAAGATAAAATACGTCATACACATAATATGATTTCACACCTTATTTACACCAAGTTGGAATACAAGTTTACATATATTAAAAAATACATACGAATATAATAAATAATAATTAATTTAATAATTTCAAAGATTTTCACGCATAACCCATACTATCATTTTTGATTTAATAATCATACATGATTTAATCATAGAGTTTGAAATCTTATGTATAAAAGCACATACAAAATTTGAAATGCTTTCGTAAAAGCTCACAGAATTTAGAAGTAGTTTATATAAAGGAATTTTAATTATATTTCTAAAGACACTCATACACGGAGAAAATCTGAAAGCACTGAGTATTTTTTCTCACATCACTGGCTACTGTGGAAACCAAAAAATTAAATTCCAAAACTCTGAATGTTTTCTGCACAGCACTTAATGCTCTGAGAAAATAATCACTATTTTTTTGACAGTTATTAGAATTTCAGTTTATATTAATCGACTAGGAATATAGCAATAAATTCTTCCCTCGAAGTCGTGACTGCTTTCCTCACAGCTCTGAGTACTGTGTAGAATTATTTTTTAGGATTAAAAAAATAAAAGAACATTTAACCTTTATTAAAAAATAAATAAAAATTTTAAACAAGCGTTCAAGACAATTTTAATCAATTTTAAATGTTTTCTTATATTTTTATAAAAAACAGATTATTTGACTAAAATTATTTATATTTAATTAAATAAGAAGTAAAAAACTTTAATAATATTAAACAAATTACTTTTTATTAATAAACGTAAGAAATAATAATTTTTTTTACTTCACGAGATAAATATTTAAAATAATAATGTTGAAACTTAATATTTTTTAACCATAATTATCTATAAATTTTGATTAGGTTGTAATTTCATATTAGCTAAGAAATTTTAAAATCTAAAAACTTGTGAAATACAAATAAATATTTAAAATTTACCTATAATAATTCATTTTAAAAATAATTATTTATTATTTCATTATTGAAAAATAACTTTATTTGCTATATAACTGAAAAATTAAAAAAAGCGACAGTTTTTAAAGAGACTTTTTGAAGTCTTCATTTCTTTATATCTGTTATTCATTAACTGTTTATAAACATGTCAATTAAAATCAATATTTGAAAGGAAAAAATAACCATGGCTATCTTCTTTTTAATTTACGTTAAACGTTCCCTTGTTTTCTAAATTCTAAAAAATAATTCTATACAGTACTCAGAGCTGTGAGAACAGCAGTCACGACTTCGAGCAAAGAATTTATTGCTACATTTGTAGTTCTGAATAATCTGTTGTCAACTAATATAAAACGAAACTGTGTTTACTGTCAAAAAAAGTTGTGATTATTTTCTGCAGAGCATTCAGTGCTGTGTGGAGAACATTCAGAGTTTTGAAATTTAATTTTTTGGTTTACACAGTAGCCAGTGCTATGAGAAAAAATACTCATTGCTTTCAGATTTTCTCCGTGTACCATGTATTAATTTTATAGAAGATTTTAAAAATGCATTTATATTATTTGAAGGGTAGAATGACAAAAGGGGCCAATCGCCAATTCACTGTTTTTACAGGAAGTAAAAAAAACATTTTTAAAAATTTTGCAGGTCATTTAAAAAAAACTGAGAAAACCGTTTCGATATATTAGTATGTTTTAATAAATAAACAACAGTTTGTTGAAATAAACCTACATATTAACGATAAAGTTAAAAAAAACTGCGGTGCCTTGAGGTTATATCAACTGCGCACATTTTCTTTAAGCATTAATTATTAAAAAAATATACAGTTTAAAGAAAAACTGGAAAATTAGTTTCTTTCTATGGAATCGACGAAATGAATAGAAAAAAAAATTCCTTTAAAAAATTGCTTGTTTTCAAGAAAATTACGAATTAATTGCTTGCTTTGGAATTGAGCAATACTTTCATCTTTAAATTCAATTGTTCACTTAGTATAATCATAAAAATATTTAAAAATTAATAACAAAATGATTTTAAAATTGTTTAAAATTGAAAATATATTATTATTATTAATTTTATTAATTAAAATATTATTAAAATTAAATTAAAATAAAACCTAAAAAAATAATATTTTTGATCAAAATTGAACAGATGGATAAAAATGTGAAGAATGAAATGCATAAAAACATTTTACCTTCATATCGTTTCTTTTTAACAATTTCTTTTTTATTAATAGATTTTTTCCGTATCTGCGAGGCATTTTGAATTTGTAAAAAGCAATGTTTTTAAATTTGTTAAGTTATGCATAATATTATTGACTAACCACTTTCTTTTGTTTTTCAATCAGGTTGCAATAAAGTAAATTTGAGGCTATTTTATTAATTTAATTTTTATTAAAAACTGATTTTAATACGCAATAACACATTGGTCAATTTAGAATAAGATATAAGTTTTCAATACATAGTGCATACATTACATTCTGATGATGACAGAGTTCAATTATTTTCATCATCCATAATTTATACTTTTGAAATGTTATATAATTCTGTGAAAGATTTTCATTCGCATATATTTACGAAAAGGAGGAAGGAAGGAGAAAAAAAAATTTCTAACTTTTTCCTTTCTGAACGCAGGTATAATTTTTGAAACAGATTTATATATTCTTATACATCCCTCCCTCCTTTAAGAGACAAACGAGAAGCATTCGAAGTTTTGACATGAATAGAATTTACAACATTGATTTAAAGAATATTGGCTTTAATATTAACTAGCGATATATTCCTCGCTCGCTTATGCTCGTTCGGTTGGAATTTTACTTTTTTTTCTTTACGTATTGTAGTTTATTCATATGTATATTTATTTTTTGTTTTAAATTTTTATTTCATCATAAATTATAATAATTCAATTTTTTTAATTTTCCAACTACTTTTTAAAAAAAATTTAATTTAAGGTACTAAAACAAATTTATTATGTCTGTTGACTTAGATTCTGATTTTATTCTACAATATTTATTGTAAATTGTTTCTCTTTTTTTAATTGCTACCAAATTATATGTAAGGAAAACTGGTGAGGGCCTTACCACTTTTCCTAACGAATACCCTACTTTTTAATATTATATATAGTATTCAAATTTGTAAATCTAAAAATATATTTTTAATTAAATATAATTAATTAGTACTATTAATTAATTATTTAATTAAATATATAATCGAACTGATCTTCGTATTTATTAAAGCTAAAACAAATGTTAAATCGTTTTAGCGATCTCCGTAATCAATCATTTGAAAATCTAAACGCGTTAGATCTTCGGAAATGTTCATTGATTGAGTGCATTTGTGTAAGATTGGGAGTGACATGAGATGCTTTATTCTTTGTTTTTTAGAAAAATTTTCAAGAATTTAAAATTAAAAATTTAAATTTAATACATGTCACTGATAGGGGTGACTAGAATTCATGAAGATAGTCAAAATTGCTCATTCTTTATGAATTTCTTGTCCTTGGCTGAGTCATTGCCCTACCGAAAGAGTGGTACTGGAATGGTACTGAATTGGACTTGGCTTGAGTTCCACTTCAGTACCACTACCTGATAACCCATAAGAAGACATTTTTAAAGTACTTTAACAATAGTTTTAAAGGTATATAAGATCAACAAACCGTCTCTCACGATATACGTGTAAAACAGCAAAAAAAAACATAATAGTTTGTAGAAAATTTCTGTTAAGTTTGGAAATTATATTGCAATCCCTCCTTGAACAATAGACCCCTAGGTCCTTTGTTGAAGGATTAAAATTTTAACGGGTCTGCTACGCTTTCCCAACCAAACACCACCGCCGCGCCTCTCTCCTATTTCCCGCTTATCTCTCTCACTCTCCACGCGGCAGGCCCTTTGCAGTCAACGCGTCACTTCTCTAAACCTCCTGCTCGCTGGATACTTTTCCGAGCGAAGTTTTCAGTTAATTTGTTTATAAAAAAGGTCGTCGTCATCACGTGACGTGGCCACCAGGTGCCGCCTCACTAATGTAAACGTACGGGGAGTCACTCTTATCGAGCGTTTACGTTACGTGAAGAGCCGCAAAGCGTTTACGGCCCACCAACATCGATACCGGGAGTCACTCTCAGCGAGTCGGTTATGGTACGGATGCCGGAACCATCAGGTGACGTCATCTCACACGCTCTCGTTTCACTCCATGCGACAGAGAGAGAGAGAGAGAGAACACTTCACGTGACGTCACTCTCTCTTACTCTAATACAACACAAACTCTTTCGCGCCTGCACAAACGTAATTTTGGTAATTTGTTTACGTTTTTTCCCTCTTTTGAGCCTTTTACCCCTTGTGACTGGTATTAAATTTTATAAACATATTTAAAAAAATAAGTACTGTTATAAATTGTTTAAAACCATAGGAGAAACCAAAAATAACTTGAATGTCAAAAGAAATTAATTTACTATTTATTTTGTAAACTGCAACACAAATACTTGACAACACGCATGTAGTGTAAAAGACGAACAATAAACTCAACGAGGCGCGACTTAAACGTAATAAGAACGTATGTAGCGAAAAGCTCACGAAAAACTGAACTTCTTGAAAAAAGGGTCCTTCCTTTGAAGTCCCTGTAGCAGGTAGGCTCGCCCCACCACTCGCCGGAAAAGGGAAGCCCCGCAACGCAGGCCCACGAGAAAAACTGGAAAATCCCAGCGTAGAAAAATGCGCTAACATCCCGCCTGCTGCGTTCAGCGAACGAATTGACAATTGATGTGGATTTTGGTCTCGCCGCCCGCTTTGGCGAAATAGGTTCTTCTGCTTACTTTTGAGAGTTGTCATTATTTGAGATCGGCAAAAGGCGGAGTTTGTGCACTAGTCTGTCATAGGTTCCCATTACTGTGCGAACTTTGGCAGTGCGCACTAATCCGTCTGGTCCTTGGTAGACGTTAACAATTTTTCCTAGTGGCCATCGATTCATTTTTATTAGTGAGGAGTCAGTAACCATTACTAAGTCTCCAGGTTTTAGATTCGCTTTATTTTGTGTCCACTTGTTTCGTTGCTGAAGAGTGTGAACGTACTTACGCGCCCATCGCACCCAAAAATGATCTCGCAACTTTTTTACAAGATGCCAATGTTTGTCGCGATTAGATATCTGATCCAAGTCCAAAGATTCAGGCAGCGCCGTCAAGGGACGTCCTATGAGAGCATGTCCTGGGGTAAGAACATCCAAATCTTCGGGATCGCCGAGAATGCGAGTGAAGGGTCGCGATTTCATACACCTTTCTATCTGAATAGTCAAAGTATTCATTTCCTCGTACGTCAGGATTCTAGGACCAAGAACTCGTTTGAGATGCGACTTGGCTGTTTTAACGGCTGCTTCCCATAGTCCACCGAAATGGGGTGCAGAAGGGGGGATGAAACTCCACGAAACCCTTTCATTTGCGAGCGTATCCTGGATGGATGTCCAGTTGATATTGGCTTCTCGGAACATTGATCTTAATTCAGCGTCTGCACCATGGAAGGTAGTGGCATTATCGCTCGAGATCTCTTAAGGAAGACCTCTACGATCGATAAAGCGATGAATGGCGGCTAGACATGAGTCAGTGGTGAGATCGCCCACAACTTCAAGGTGCACAGCCTTGGTGCTCAAACAGACGAAGAGTGCGATATATCCCTTCACCGTGCGATATCCTCTTCCTTTTGTGATCTTTAAATTAAAGGGCCCTGCGTAGTCGAGACCGCTTTTCGAAAAGGGATAAGTTGCGGTGACATAAGAATAAGTTAGCTGAAATCCGCCGTGAAGTGCTGTTCTGTGTGCCCAATAAATGATCAGATCAGCGATGATGCTGCGTCCTGGTAATACCACTGGGTGTTTCTGATCATGCGGTAATGGGGAATTCTCTAGTCGTCCACCCACTCTTAGTATTCCTGCCGCATCAATGAAAGGGTTTAGGCTGGGTAGTGGTCCTCGTCGTGGAAGCGTTCCTCCTCGTTTCAAGATTTGCATTTCGGACATCGTTAAAGGTTAGCAGAGCTCTCTCCGAGAGGTTTTAACATTACCTTCCAGCGAAGACAGAGTGCAATAACTCTTATGAATCTAGTTAGAGTAGAGAAGCGACTAAAGAGGTCAGTGCACGTTTGTAAGATAGCTGTTGAGATGCGTTGCACTGGAGGGTAGCTTTCGAGTGCATCTGCTTGAAGTTCGTTGAAGGATGAAATTAGCGGCCATTTGTCGATGGATTGTGTGAGCCATTTAGGTCCTTCCCACCAAAGTTGCAGCCCATCGCACAGTGGCCGATTTCCCAAAAAACCTGGCCAAAAGTCAAAAATTTTTTTTTAGAAATTTATACTTTTTATTGTTGAATATTATAAAGGAGGGTTCACTGCATAATTTTGCGAAAAAAATTACACTTTTTTTATCACCAATTTATTATGTGAACAAGTAAAAGTGATCTTTGCCAGAGATTTACTCAGAACGTTTCATAACTATAAATTTTCGTCACAGTTAAAATAGTAAAAATATACTAATATACAGCAGATTTTTGAATACCTTTTTTTGGGAATTATTAACAAAGGTGTATGAAATATGTTGAATGTACTTATCATCACATTTAAAACGTACAGTTTTTAAAAAATGACATTAAACATCGTTATTCATGGCTACGATTTTTGTATTGTTTTATCAACGTAAATCATGAAAATAGTTGTGAAATCCACCGATATCCGCGCTCTACCTGGTATTATCATAAACTAGAATATATTTTTGATTCATTTTAATTGAAATCAGCTGCCCCAAGCTGCCCCTGCAGTTTTGGTATCACTTTTTATTTCACCCAGCGTGGTTTACCGACAGCGCGTTGCACCGGCCGGCCGTGCAACTGAACGTGAAAGACTGACTTTTTCTTCATTCGCATTCGCTTTAAACTAAAATTTAAGCACTGTCTGTAATTTAAAAAAAATAAACTCTAACACATATACGCAATTTTATAATACCAGCAAATATTTTGGATCCGCCATATTGAATTTGATAAAACAAATGTAAAATTTGATTTCAAAAACCCAGTAAACGTAAGCATACTAAATTTGGTTAAAATCGTACCATTTTTTAATTTTTAGCAAAGTTTTTTAAAATCTAAACGGCCATTTTGGATCTGCCATTTTGAATTTGACACAACCAATGTAAAATTTGAATTCAGAAGCCCAAAAAACATGGGTATACCAATTTTGATTGAAATCGTATCATTTTTCGATTTTCAGCAAAGTTTTTTAAAATCTAAACGGCCATTTTGGATCCGTCATTTTGAATTTGACACAACCAATGTAAAATTTGAATTCAGAAGGGCAAAAAACATGGGTATACCAATTTTTGTTGAAATCGTATCATTTTTCGATTTTTGGCCAGGTTTTTCGGGAAATCGGCCACTGTGCATCGAGGACTTTAGGAGTTACTCAACGTGATGCAATGTCCGCAGGGTTATCTTTGGTGGAAACGTAGTGCCAAGTTTCTGTCGGGAGCGTTCGCTGAATCTCGGAGACTCGGTTGGCGACGAAAATAGGCCAACGAGATGGATCCGGATTGTCAATCCAATGCAAAACGATTTGCGAGTCTGACCAAAGATGAATGGCACAATGAGAAAGCTTCATTTCGTCAACAACGCATTTCACCAGATTGGTCAATAATACTGCTGCGCAGAGCTCTAACCGTGGGATCGTTATTATTTTTACAGGTGCCACAAATCCTGCATAATAACCTTCGCTACAATTAGAATCGAAGAGAGCCAACCATCTGGGTCGAACAATCTTGCGATAGCAGACAGCACGTTTCTCTTCGTGATTTCCTTTTTGAATTCGATAGTGTCAAGCTGGAAGCGAAACTCGTCGCGCACGGGATCCCAAGCAACGCCTAGTGCATTAGTGGGTCCGGCGGTTTCAAAATGTCTCCAATGAGGACGATGTCTATCGCATTCCGGAATCTCGTACAACAAAGGGGGATGGTTTGAGATCCACTTCTTCAGATGGAATCCTGCTGTTAACAACATTGATATCAGTTGGCTTTTAAGTTGAACGGCGGTTGCCTCATCGTCAGCTCCACTAAAAACGTCATCGACGTAGGTGTTTTCACGAATTATGCGAACGGCGTCCGGGAAACTAGCTTCTTCGTTAGTTGCAAGCTGTTGCATGGTTCGGAGGCCTAAGTATGGAGAACAGGACATTCCGTAAGTCAAAGTTAATAACTGGAAGTGAGTAATCTTGTCGTCTTCGGGTCGCTTCCAAACGATTCTTTGTAAGTTAACGTCACGTTCGTCGATTAAAATCATCCTGTACATCATCTCGATATCCGCTACAAAGACTACACGAAAGAAACGCCATCGCATTAGAATGGTGGCTAGATTAATCTGAAGTTTGGGTCCAGTATGTAGCAACTGATTCGCAGATAATCCAGTTGTTGATGGTCGAGAAGCATTAAAGACAACGCGGAGTTTTGGTCTACCATCAGCATTACGCCAGATACTATGGTGAGCGATGTAATACGGAGGGAGGTCATGGGGCACAATCGACGACGGAGGGACAGGACGCATGTGCCCAAGTCGTTCGTATTCCTGCATGAAGCGTGCGTATTCTTTAGCCAGAATGGGATCTTTGTCCATGCGGAAAAGTGTTGATTTGAGGATCCTTTGGGCAGTACTCAGGGATTCACCTAACTGAGAGCTGCACGATGACCGAACGGGAAGTCGAACGCGGTATTTCCCACTGTTGTCACGTCGAACACCTTTCTGAAACAGTCGTTCACAATCCTGATCTTCACGAGACAGGACAGGTTGAGCTGAGACTTCCTCTTGGTTCCAGAATCGTTCTAGGTTATTGGACAGGTCATCAAGAGGGTTCGTCGTTAAGGCTGATACGTATTTTATCAGCGATTGTGTCTCTGATCTTTGAGGAAAGGAAAGTGAACCTCTTGTTGGGCCCATAACTATCCAGCCAAATATCGTCTGCTGAGCGATGGGAGTACCGCATGGTCCCCGACGAAGACCATCAAGGAGACGTGATCCATAAACATCGGCGCCCAAGAGAATCTCAATGCCTTGAGGCGTAGTAAAATCTGGATCAGCGAGTGCAACTCCTTTCAAATGAGCAAATTCCGGTTTCACCACTTTTTGAGGTGGTGTTGTAATCGACAGGGAACGAAGAACTAACGCTTGAACCTCAACAGATTCAGATGCCTGTCTTGAGTGCAGATAAAGAGTAACACTTCCACGTACAGTCCCTATCTGACAGCATCCGATGGTGCTAATAGGTACATTAGTAACCCGTTGCATCAAACCTAAACGACGAATCAGGATACTTGATGCGAAACTGGCTTCAGAGCCTGGGTCAATAAGGACTCGAACAACAACCTGTGTACCATTGCTAGCATCCACCAGGACTCGAGCAGTGGCTAACAAGGTCAGTCTTGCTGTGGATGATGATGCCTCGTCGATAATGTGAGAAGAAGAAGTCTCTTTCTCGAACCGTGCTTTCTTACCGGTAGGTCGTGGCGTGTCTTCTGTAGGACGTTTATGAGTTGTTGGTTAATGTAGAAGAGTGTGGTGTGGTGCTTTGCACTCTTGACATCTGGATTTGGAAGGGCATTCCCGCACCATGTGTCCGCTCCGTAAACAATTAAAACATAATTTTAATTGTGTGACGACCTTTTTTCGTTGTTCGGGATATTGCTTTTTTAAGTCAGCGCAATGACCTAGATAATGTTGATCCCCGCAGAGACTACATGTACCTTAGGAGGTCGATACCGCCATCACTCGAGCGCCGCTACGAGAAGCAGGCTTTTGGCTTCGTGGATTTTGACCTGATGCATGTGACTGCTCCCCTTTACTTGATTCAGTAGCTTTCAATGCCCAAACTTTTCTCTGAAGAAAGGATTCCACTTCATCATAGGTTGGAATTTTATCCTCTCCTCGAAGTTCCTGCTCCCAATCCCGGCGAGTACGAGAGTCCATGCCTCGAGCAGCAAGAAAAGCGAACCAGTCATCCCAGTGCTCAACCGGTCGTCCGAGAGCCTTTAGAAGTGACATCAGTTAACGTTTTGTTTGTGTGGATAAGAGCTTGATAAAGATCACGGAATGATGCCCAGTCTTTCTGTGCTCCATTGAAACTTGGTAGATTGATTCGAGGTAAATGGTGAAGCGTAGGTGCAGGGCGAGCTGCAGCTTGCTCAGCTGAATCCAGACGGCTACGCTCGTCATAAAGATAACTAAAAGCCTGCAACACAGCTCCTTCTGTGTGCTCGTAAATATTTTCTGTAAAATAACGGGTTCCTGCCAGCCGTTCCTTGACCACGAGGTCCAAATGATTCTCTTGTAGTTTGTTCCAATAGCTCCGAAGTAGTTCTAGGCGGCTTTCTAACGTCCCTCGAGACCAGGTGTTAGGCTCAGTGTTGTTGACAGTTTCAACAAATTGAACTAAGAGAGCCACCAAAGAATTCTGAGCGTTGAGCAGGGATGACATTATTACGCCTCTACACAGTAGATGATCGTAACGAAGCGGCGTTGATCTAAACAGGAAGAAACAAAGTCACATTAACACAAATTTGTCGAACCTGAGATAAACTCGAAGGTGACGAAAGCATTTGTAAACGAATGAGAGACTTTCCTTTTGAACCTGAGCCAAACTCGAAGGTAAAAGAAATCCAATTAGTCTGAGGCGAGCCTCGAAGACCTCTGCGGTCAGTTTCTTTGTTGAACCAGAGACAGTCTTGCAGGCAACAAAGGCGTTTATGAGTCTGAGGCAGACCTCGAAGACTGTAAACAAGAGAGAGAGAGGGGGGGGGTGTGTAGTCTATTCTTTCTTCGAACCTGAGTTAGACTCGAAGGCGACGAAGAATTCTTAAGAGTTTGAGGAACGCCTCGAAATAATTTATTCGTAGAAAATTAATGCAATTAACATATTTAATAAGTTACACTATCACATAAAAGTGGGTTGAGGGTTCAGTGAACCTCATGTCCCAGCAATCCGGCTCGAAGGACCAAATTATGTTATAAATTGTTCAAAACCATAGCAGAAACCAAAAATAACTTGAATGGCAAAAGAAATTAACATACTATTTATTTTGTAAACTGCAACACAAATACTTGACAACACGCATGTAGTGCAAAAGACGAACAATAAACTCAACGAGGCGCGACTTAAACGTAATAAGAACGTATGTAGCGAAAAGCTCACGAAAAACTGAACTCCTTGAAAAAAGGGTCCTTCCTTTGAAGTCCCTGTAGCAGGTAGGCTTGCCCCACCACTCGCCGAAAAAGGGAAGCCTCGCAACGCAGGCCCACGAGAAAAACTGGAAAATCCCAGAGTAGAAAAATGCGCTAACAAGTACAAAAGTAATTACTTTAAAAGGGCAGCTTCATATAATCGACCTTTATTGAAAAATTTATTAGAAACAATTTATAGTCTTTAATAAAATGCGTGAAATTAAATTATACAAATAGGTAAGATGTTAGAATAAATTTTTTATCGAGCAAAAAAAGAGAATGGCGACACTGCAGCTGTTCCAACTTTGTTCCTTAATTTTGCGTCGTGGATTGGCCTGGTCTTTGTAATTAAAGAAAATCGACAAACCAAATTATTTTAATAAAATAAGTTATTCCGCTTATAACTAATTTCAATTGAGTAAAAGAAAAAATTAATTAAAAATTTTAAAATATTAAGAAAAAGAACTTTAAAATAAATGCAATTTTGAAGCAACAAATTTATTATATGAGGTTTCGCTCTCATGTTTTTATTCCTAAAATAAAATTAGAATTGGAATTCTATAAATGGAAACAATCTAGCAGAAAAATCGTTAGTGGGCATAAAACGGTCCGAAAAAAAGTTTCCAAAGAAATATCATATAATTGTATTAAAAGTTTTTGGGATCACTGAATTCAAAAAAAAATTAATTTAAATAAATATAAAATAGCAAACCCAATATGGCTACCCAATATGACGGAAAAATTTAAAATTTAATCCATTCGATCAAAATTCGGTGCTAAAGGGTTTTTGGGGTCGTTAAATCAAATTTGAGGACAGATTTAACAAATTTAAAATTTGGATTCATAGACGCCAAAAACCCCCAGTACCGAATTTTAAACGAATCGAATCAATTTTAAAATTTCCTCCATATTGGTTTGCCATTTTGCATTTTTTAAATTTTACCTCAAAAATTTGGATTCAGCGACCCCAAAAACCCCCGAGTACAAAATTTTGAACGAATCAAATCCATTTAGAAGTATTCCGCCATATTGGGTCCGCCATTTTGACCTTAAAAACCTCAGTATATGCACTGATTCTTAAACGAAATTAGGTTTAGTATTATTATCTAATGTAGACATAAACGTCAAAAATCACAAACGCGGTACGACTTTTTTTGGACATATACGAGCCACCAAATGTCAAGTGGTTACATTAAAAAGCAACTACAAATAAATGAATTCAACCCAATTCAAAAGTAAATAATCGAAAACAAACGAAATTCTGGTATAAACAGCGTAAAATAAACTATTTTGGAATAGAGAATTTTTTGAAAACAATTGCAATATTTGGAAATGGAAAATAATGTTTGGACTTATAAAAAAAAAATTCGGAATTTTATAAGTAAGTTAATTTAAGGTGGTTTAAACAGAAATAATACATAGTCGCACATATTTTTTCAAAATAAAGTAAGTAATTTTTCAAAAAAATTTTTTTTGAAAATTAAAAATTTGAATAATTTTGTTGTTTTTTGACGAAATTGTCCGTCCAACGAACTTAGGCGAAATTTTGCTGCAATTAAAGTGCAAACCAAATTTGAGGTCGATTACTTAAAATTTACTCAAGTTATCGTCGAGACAAATTTTTTGTCTACAGACATACATACAGACAAACATTTGTTTAAAACCTATTTTTTTGGCATCAGGGAGTCTTGAAACGTAGAGATTCACAAGAATTAGAGGTTGGTCAAAATTGTGCAAATGTAATACTTTCTCATTATGATGAGAATGTAAAAAATTATATGGTGTTGCTGTTAATGAAAAATTATAATACAATGTAATGAATATAAACATGAAACATCAATTCAAAAAACAAGATTTATTGATTCATTATATCGACAAAAATAAAGGTATGTCAAATTTTAAATTATTATTATTAAATAATAATTAAATTCTTAAATCATAACAAGTGTTATTTGTAACAAAGTCATTTGCGACGCCATAATTACAGTCATGTATGAAATTATTAACATTTCTTTCATTTTCCATTTTTTAATATTATATAATAAAAGAACCCAAGCAGCACGGTGTATCCCCTCTACATCTCTTGAATATCACCGTGGAATATTCCCATGATTTTGTAAGAAAACCAAAATATATATATATATCCAAGTAATATTGAGAAAATATTACAGTTATATGGATGAAATATTCCACGGTTATATTTAATTAATTTTTTTTAATCTTCCTGATTATTTAAATAACAATTTATAACACAATTCCATGATTTCAACACTTTAAAAAAGTGGTTCATTTCATGACCATTTAGCTTCCTCATCTTGATTAACAGCACTT
The DNA here is from genome assembly GCF_019393585.1 of Leptopilina boulardi. Classification (NCBI taxonomy): domain Eukaryota; kingdom Metazoa; phylum Arthropoda; class Insecta; order Hymenoptera; family Figitidae; genus Leptopilina; species Leptopilina boulardi. The sequence goes on along the minus strand of NW_026137695.1, from coordinate 630,625 downwards.
ATATTATTAATTTTAAAAAATTAAAAAATTTAATTTTTCGTGAAAAATAATGCCAGCAATTCGATTTTGACAAGAATCAATTAAAATTTCTATATAGGAAAAAGTTATTTAAAAAAATACAAATAACGAATTTTTCAAAGATAAAATAATTTAATTTGAAGACTTTAGTATAATATAAACTTTATATAGGTATAAACATCCAAACGTTTCTGTATTAATTACTACACAATATTTTGTGACACACACACATATATTATATATATATATATATATATATACAATATATATAATCAGACGTCTGTCTGTACATTGATTTAAACTTCAAAATTTTGACATAATTTTTCTTTTTGAACGTCAAGAATTCCATAAATGACCATAAAAAATTTCATGTATGTGTGTATGTCTGTCACAAAAGCTTTGTACGCCAATCACGCAAAAACGGCTTAACCGATTTGCATGAAATTTGGCACTGTAGTAGGTTTTAAGGGGTTACATGGGTTTTGAAGGCCAGAAAAAGCACATTTTTCTAATTTTTGTTATTACACAGAACGAATTATTTTATTGAAACTTTTACGCATATAAAAATGTATCATCTACAGAATATTTTCTGAAATTTATATTAAAAATGATTGAAAATTGAGGCGTTGAGAACTGTTTAGCTGAGGCCTATTTAAAAAAGTAGTCCCTCCGTGACCATGATAACTCATGATAGCTTTATCTGAAATCAAAAAACCAAATATTTTCTGTTAGTAGGTCAGTATACCTAGTGGGGGAACGAAGGATTTTTTTTTAAATACAGCCTATTTTACAGGGCAAAATATGGTCAAAATTTAACCAAAAATTGCAGTTTCTTGGATAAAGCTTTGTCAAAAATCCAATTTTCATTTTTTTTAAAATTCTTCGTTCACCCACTAGCCATACTAACCTACTAACAGAAAATATTTGGTTTTTTGATTTCAGATAAAGCTATCATGAGTTATCATGGTCACGGCGGGACTACTTTTTTTAAACAGGCCTCAGCTAAACAGTTCTCAACGGCTCAATTTTTAATCATTTTTAATATAAATTTCAGAAAATATTCTGTAGATGATACATTTTTATATGCGTAAAAGTTTCAATAAAATAATTCGTTCTGTGTAATAACAAAAAATTAGAAAAAATGTGCTTTTTCTGGCCTTCAAAACCCATGTAACCCCTTAATACAAATTAGGTTTGTAAACTTACAGATTTGAAAAATTTTAATTAGAACGAAAGTTATGTCAATTTTTCAAAAAAATCGAAAATTTTCAAATCATTTAATTTTTTTTAAATTGCTGCAAACATTTTTGTAATTGTGTTTTTAATGTCACTGAGTCACATTTAACTTAATTTTATCTTAATTATTGGTAAATCTAAAAAAAATGAAAAATTAATTTTTCAGCTTAAAAAATTTGTAAAATTAAGATTTATGTAAAATGTCCTCTTTTTAAAAAAATGACTTCTTTAATGTCTTTAACAAAGATTTTTATGTGGAATAAAAAAAACTACACTTATAAACGCGAGTAATACGGAAAGCTGGTAAAGAATTTTAAAAATATAACAAGAAAAAATAGAAACTTATCCCAACAACAATTAATTGTTAACATTTAATTAATCTATATTAATAAAATCAGAATCAAACTTTTGTCTGTACATTGCTCAGATTTTAAAATTTTTGACGTAGTTTGTTGTTATGAAGAACATAGAGTCCAAAAATTGCCGTAAATAAATTTGTGTCCGTACGTATGTCTGCAATACCAATCTCAGGATCCATGCAGGGTAAATTCCTATTTTGTTTACCACAAGGCCCATGAACTTAAAATCGCTTTACAATGTTAAAAAGTTCTGGATTCTTTATTTCGTCTGTGATTTCAGCACATATCATTTTATTTAAAGTTTCTGAATCGCAAATTTGTGTATCCCTCCTCAATTTCTGTAGATAATTTCTTTATCTTACATGACAAATTTTTTTCTTTGGGTATTTTCTTTTCATTGTCAGTTTCATAAATTAATCTTTTAATTTACACTGTTAACCAATACAGATGTTGCAAATGCTAATTCATATACTTCACACTTAACTGTACCAATCGGTTGTTGATCAAGAGCTTCAAAAACTACTGTTGGTTAAAAAGGGAACAATCTAATTAAATATTCTACTTGGAAGAACATTCAAACACACTGCATTAAGACTTTCAAAAATATAAAGTTTTCTAATGTCTTTAAATCTCTTTGTCTCTAAAATTAACAATTGATATTCAAATCAATATTCAGCTCACAAACTATTATTTTACCCGTAAAACAATATTCAACCCGCTTTCTATGTAATTAATTTTCAAAAAGCCAGCTTCCACTAATATCAAACATATAATATTTTTTTCTTTTATCAAAATATATGAAATACCAATTTTATCCTCAAAATTCAAATATCTTTAATGCCAATGTTATCTAATACCAAAAAATTTTTCCAAAATCTAGCTTCCACTATTATCAAATAATTAATATTTTTTTCCAATATCAAAATATATTCAATACCAATTTTATCCTCAAAATCCAAATATCCTTATTGCCACCCGTGTGGAAATTGAAAAATGGTCCTAACATGGTCCTATCTAGTTTGCCGTTTTATTATCTAGGTCCTATCTTAGCAATCTAACTTGGTCCTAAAATGGTTGGTGATGCGATTTTAGCCTGGTCCTAATTTGGGTGCCTATTTAGGACCAATATAAGGGTCCTTTTTAGGTCCTAGATAGGACCAGCTTTTTTAAAATTCACATAATTTTAATAGGATTAATTATTTGTTAATAAATTTTGATAACATAATTTTGTATTTTATATTGAAATTAATATATTTGCTTACTTTTAGTACATACATATATACAAAAACTTACTTATAAAATCTCTGTTTCTTTACGCATATATAATATATATTACCATGTATGTATATAAAGAATGTATTAACAATCAAATATTTGTAGATTTTTAAAAAAAATAAACATTTAAATATAACTGGACTTTTACAAAGGTTTAGCTTGCACCCTATGATTTAAATAAATCAATTTCTTCCACTATAGTTCTCTTCGATATAAAATCTTTTTTTTTTAATTATAGAAAGTTTCTTTGAAAAAAATTATCTTTGTTTCAGAAAAATTTTAATTTTTTTAATCAATGAAATTTTTTTTGATTTTATATTAGTATTGAAACTTCTTTGATTGAAATTTTTATTCTTTTAAATTTTTCAACTTATTTCAATCAAAGAAACTTTATGTAAATTTTAGAAAAACTTTTTGTTTAAAAGGAAATTTGTTTCAAATGATACAAAACAAATCAAAGCAACTGACTTTTTCAAATAAACAATCCCTTTTTTCTGGGTGTATATAATAAAAATAAAAAAATGTAATATATTTAATATTAAAAAAAAGAAGTGTAATCACAAAAACAAATTTTAAAGTTCTTCATCGATACTCATTTCATCATGATTCTCATTACCGCTGAAATGATCGAATTCACGATCATCTTGATCCGAGTTTTCATGGAAATCAGTTTGCTGAGATCGCTTGTCCTTTTTGGAAACGACTTTTTTCCGACTTTTATTTCTTCCTCCAGCCCAATCATTTACCGACGAAAAAACTTTTCCCAATTCCGAGGAAAAATACTGTTCGGAGATTTTTCTTTTGCCGCCAGACGAAAAATCTAAATGCGTATTTTGTAAAACTCCTGAAATAAAAAAATACAAATATATTAAATTATGTATTTATATTACAAGAGAAATAATATGTGCACTGTAAAAAGTCCTAAAATTTTTTTTTCAAAAATAGTAATGAGATTTTTATCTGGGCGGTGAATTTACATTCCAGAATGTAAAAGTAATATTTTTAAAATGGGTAATAAATGTACCAATGTAAAATTCCTCTGAAACTTTTTATATTGTGTGGGTGCATAACCTAAAAGTGATACGCGTCAACTGTTAATACCAAAAATTAGTGCTTGTGCTATTTATCTGATATGAAGATGAGTAATAAATGAACAGTATAATTATATTCACATTACACATTGTAGCTCAAATATGAATATATATTACTTACCTTCAAAAGTATCTTCTAAAGACATGTCAATAGAGCATGATTCAAGTTCTCGCAAACTTCGTTGAATTCTTTTGAATTTCTCATTTCTAACACGACTTTCTTCTTTTCCAATCTGATCTCGCTCCATTGTCATTAATGTGACTGGATTTATATTTTCATTTAACTGTATTTTATTAACACTCATCAATAAACAAGCAGAATTACATTGCACTTTTTACACAAGAAAAAGTAGGGGCAAAAAAATTCAAATTAAACCCAAGAAGCACGTGATATATCCTCAATATCAAGGTAATATTACACGTGAGATTCGTAATATAACGCTGTAATATTACAGTAATCTTACAGTTATCTTAATATGTCCGCCTCAAGGTAATATTACCGGGAATATTACTGTAATATTAACGGTAATATTACAGTAATATTACAGACTGATTTGAGTTATTCATAAAGCATAAAAAACGTAAATATATTATAAGTCAATTTGGCTTGTTGGTAAAACTCTGGACTCGTGTGCTTTGAGTTCGGGGTTCGATTCCCTGGATGGGTAGATTTTTTCTCGTAAAGAAATGTTCTCATAACATTACTGTAATATTCTCTTGTAATATTACCTTAATATTACGGTATAATATTACCTTAATATTACGGTATAATATTACCTTAATATTACGGTATAATATTACTGCAATATTACTGTAATATTACCTTAATATTAGCGCGTAATATTACAGTAACATTACCGATAATATTACCTTGAGGCGGACATTTTAAGATCACAGTAAGATTACTGTAATATTACAACGTTATATTACGAATCTTACATGTAATATTACCTTGATATTGAGGTTATATTACGTGCTTCTTGGGAAATGTAACCCTTCTCATTTTGTTTAATATAAATTTAATTAATAATTAATTAAAATTTTTAAAAAACTATGGTATATTTTTATTTTTTTATTATTTTTATTATTGTATTTATATATTTTTTAAATTATTTTTTTATTACTTTATTATTATTTTATTATTATAATTATATTATTATTATAATATTATTATTAATTATAATTAATAATGCCAAATACTCCGATATTACTAAAATGGCTTGTAAAAGCAGGACCAAGTTAGGACCAAATTAGGAAATATTAACATTTTCTGCCAAGTTAAGACCAGCTTAGGGCCAATTATCATTTTAGGCATACCTTGGGGATTTCTACTCGGGCAATGTTGGCCAACACAGTAAAAAAAATTGGGAGTTAGCGAAAAGAATTGGTGGTAACTTAAGCTGAATTCGGTTTGGCGAAAAAACTGAATTGGAACGTTACGGTGAATTATTTTTTTCTTACCGTGAATTCTTTTTTGTTGAACATTTGATTTGACGTTTGTTTATTTGAGTTTGCATTATAAATAAATAGAGTAAATGTTTCGAAGTGTAAAAAAGCCGATTTGGACTAAGAAATATATAATTTTTTAAAAAGAAATTTTTTTTACACTTCGAAACATTTATATTATTTATTATTTATAATGAAAACTCGAATAAACAAACGTCAATTTAAATGTTCAAGAGAAAAGAATTTACGATAAGAAAAAAAATAATTCACCGTAACGTTCCAATTCGGTTTTTTCGACAAACTTAATTCAGCTTAAGTTACCACCAATTCTTTTCGCTTACTCCCAATTTTTTTTACTGGGAATATAAAGTATATATACAAGTTTTTTTTAGTAGCCGTTCCACTTCTGTGAGGAAAAGTGTTATACCCCTATACTCTACCGGACTGGGCCTATTTTAGGATCTCGCATAAGGCAGACATTGCGGCAGGCCTGAGTGGCATTATCGGGCATAGCCATTGGTAAATAAAGTATGGGTTTATCACTTCCACACACGGGAATTAAACGGTCATCACCTATGTCACGTATACAATAATAGAAAACAAATTTCCCTCAACCCAAGGCTGTGTGGATAAAACGGGCGATCAGGGATTGCGTCCTGTAAAGGGAACTGGTGTACTCCTGCTCTACAGGCTTGACCTGAGCTTGGACCTAAGTAAGTCAATTACAGCGAGGGCCTGTGTGGCGTTCTCAGGCTTAACGACAATATTATTTTATAACTCTCAATGAGTTTTTCATCCAAATTTTTAAATATAAACATTTTTTAATTTCTTTTGACATATTTCCCAGAATTTCACGATTACGAGCATATGTTGTGCCAAATGTAAATGTTAATATTTAAAAGTTTTATAATTTTGGTACAATAAACCTATACGATGTGTTTTAAACCAATTTAACCCAAAGGTGCTATTAAAAAGTTTTCTTTCAAAACCAAACCAAGTTTTCAAAACCAAATATTTTCTACTTCATTTTAATTCTCCAGTATAAGCACATGGTTATAACTCGGGCGCGGCTGGTAGAAACCCTCGAGAACCCTCATTATCAAATACATAATCTAATAATAACGAGAAATTTTATGTGCTAAGAAAATGTGAATGAATGAAGGAATGAATACAAAGATTATTATAATCTAATAACACAGCCCCACAAAAAAAAGTGTCATTTACTTTTGACCGGAATACCCTAACCCTATGTATTTTGACGCGCTGAACACGAATCCGAAGTCCGTTTTGCTCTATCACGTCAGGATTTTTTTCTAACCTCAAAAAACATGTCGGATTTTGAGAAGTAGGCGATTTTTTTAAAAATTGATGTATTAACTTCAAACTTGGTATCTGGGGGTTTTTCGTGTCGCTGATTACGAATCTGAAGTTAGATTTTCAAAATCAAAAATGGCGGATCCAATATGGCGGACGAATTTTGAAAAAATTTTAAGATTTACTTCAAACTTGGTATCTAGGGGTTTTTTGGGTCGCTGATTACGAATCTGAAGTTAGATTTTCAAAATCAAAAATGGCGGATCCAATATGGCGGACGAATTTGAAAAAATTTTAAGATTTACTTCAAACTTGGTATCTAGGGGTTTTTTGGGTCGCTGATTACGAATCTGATGTCAGTTTTCAAAAATTGATAATGGCGTATCTAATGTGGCCGATAGAAGTCCATGTTGGATATGCCATTTTGAATTTTTGAAATCTGACATCAGATTTGTAATCAGTGACCCAAAAAACCCCCAGATACACTATTGCACATTAATTTTTGAAAAATTTCGTAAAATAATGTCCCCCTACCAAAAAAAAATTCAAGGTGTATTTTCCCCCCATAAATCAGCTTTTGGGGAAAAACAAAACATACATGTCAAATTGTTTTCAAAAAACTACAAAACTGCCATGTTTCAGAAAAATCGGCGTATGGCACTTCCCTAGTGTTACTTGTCAGCAACTTAGAAAACCTGTAGATACCAAATTTCATAATAATCTGACAATTTTTTAAAAATAATTCCTTAATATTGAATCAGACATATCGAATTTCGGAAATCTGACATCAGATTCGTAATCAGCGACCCAAAAAACCCCTAGATACCAAGTTTGAAGTAAATCTTAAAATTTTTTCAAAATTCGTCCGCCATATTGGATCCGCCATTTTTGATTTTGAAAATCTAACTTCAGATTCGTAATCAGCGACACAAAAAACCCCCAGATACCAAGTTTGAAGTTAATACATCAATTTTTAAAAAAATCGCCTACTTCTCAAAATCCGACATGTTTTTTGAGGTTAGAAAAAAATCCTGACGTGATAGAGCAAAACGGACTTCGGATTCGTGTTCAGCGCGTCAAAATACATAGGGTTAGGGTATTCCGGTCAAAAGTACATGACACTTTTTTTTTGTGGGGCTGTGTAATAATAATAATTTATATAAAAGATATGCTACTTTTAAAAATTGTAAAAATAAAAATTTTTTAAATTATTCATTTCTTAATAGATTCACTGAAAAAATTTAAAGAATGATGCTGTCTTTAAAAGAAAGAGCAACGCTCTATTTCGAGGGTTATCTGTTGCTCGAATAAGGGCGAGCTGCTGCTCTTTGAGAGTAGCTGATGTCCTTTTTTTAGGGGCACTTGCCATAATATGTCAAAGTACAGCAGTTGCTCGCTAAAAGAAGTAGCAGTTCGCTTTTTTGAGGATAGCAGCTCTCTTTGTGGCGGAGTAAGCTGCCCTCTCGCGTAAAATACAACAACTCTCTCTACAAATTTTAGAAAATTTTTTCAAAAATTACAAGTTAAAACTGAGATATAGCCAAAAAACTTTTTTTTAGGGTTAAAAAATCGATATAACTATTATTGTAACCAATTGCTTTCAAACTTAATTCAGGGGTATTTTTAGGATCTGCGATTAAGATTTTCACGTCAAACTAATATAATTGAAATTCAAAGTCTCTGGTTCAAAAATTTGAAAATCAAATAATCAAGTAATAACACAGAAAATTAAAAGGCATTAAAATAAGCTGCAACGCTTATTATTTTAATCCAATTTTGCTTATTTTAATCCATTTTGGTAATAAAATAAGCAAAATTGAATTAAAATAATAAGCGTTGCAGCTTATTTTAATACCTTATAATTTTCTGTGAAGTAATTGTAATAATTGAATTTATGCGTCCCAAATGATTTTGTTTGTACAAATCTGTAATTATAAATTACAGATTTGTACCCACACAAAAGCAAAAATTTGACGAATATTATTGAAGAGTCATAGAAAATGAAGTATTTTATCGTTTATAGTCATAGTATTCTTTTGAGTGTCTATATTTTTGTGATCGGATATTCGATTAGATTTTGGTGCTGTGTGGGTGAGATGTATAATCGGTTACCTCTACCTGGTGCATCTTGGAAACAATATCATTGGAATGTTTAAATTTAATAAAAAAATTTAATTTGGTATAATTAAGTTTAAATCGGAATTTAAGTTTGAGGAAGATATAAGTTTTTATTGACTTTAGTTAATTAACAATAAAATATTTAGTTAAGATGGTAAATAGGTGTCCCCTATTAATCATTTCATTAACCTAATCATATCTGGTAAGGTAAAAATTTAATTGACCAACAGTCAAATTTTTATGTACGAAAATGTGAATGAATTCTGAGCAATTTACAGATGGTCCTGGTGTAAGTACTGTGTAAATATTAATACTATTAGTACAAAAATACTATAATATACACCACTAGATGTCGAGACCCGCCGAGGCGGGATCGACAGCTAGTTTCCTATAAAATTAGCAATTGCTATGACAATTAATAAAAGTCAAGGTCAAACTTTTGATATGATTGGAATTGATCTACGAAAAGATGTATTTAATCACGGACAATTGTATGTTGCGGTTTCACGAGTTAGATCTTGGGACTCACTCAAAATTTTTCTTGGAAGTCAACGAACATATAACATTGTTAAAAATTATGTATATACAGAGTTTTACAAATAATAATGTAAATTGTTATTATTTAATAAAACTTATTAATTGCTTAAAATTGAAGTTTTACATAGTTGTACAAATATTAAAGTACACAATTAAAAACAAGCGCGCTCAAGCGCGCGATCGGTCTCATAATGGTAAATTTATAATATAATTTTTTTATTTATTAGATGTACAGCACGATGGTCAGAGAAAACGATGCTGCAGAGTCGCAAACATCTCAACCATAACCGGTTTTGCAACCGATACAACAGCTACAGCAGAGGCCTGCTTATCTTCTAGATCTGACGACACAATTCCATCAACCGTTGCACCAAATACAAGAATTGCCACAGACGTCTTAGCAATAACGATCGCAACAAGCCCAAGAATTGCCATATGTCGTACCAGAATATTGAACTAATACGACAAGTGCAAAAGATGCCACAGCATCTCCAGGAACAAAGGTCATGGCAGCAATCTCAGCAGGTGCAGTTGACTCCACAACAACAAGAAGAACCACAGCAACAGTCTTTGCGGCAGCGACATCCGTTTGAGTATCAACAACAGCAGGATGAGACAAGACAGGAACAACGTCAAACGAATGTATGTTTTGTTAAATTATCTTTAATAATTAAATTTGAAATATTTACTGGATAATACTCTTGATTTATAATTATTATCTTTTGGTTTCAAGGATTGGAGGAGGGCTATACAGCAGTTGAGAAAGGACATGAACAGAGAATCGCAATCGCATAAGGAGGTTAGAAGCAGAGACAAGTAAATTGAAATTGGACCTTTGTGAGAGAGAGTGGGAGTTAGAGAGATTCAAAGACCGAAGTTGGGATCGATCAAGAGACGAGAGGCGGCGCTACTAACATTTTTACTTTTCTTTCTTTTTTTGTTCTTATTTTTTTTCATTAATTTTTGTAAGTTTTTTTTAAATTTTTTAATTGAAATTTATGTCGTTCAGTGTTTCTGTTGGTGCTGATAAGTTTACTGTACATGGGTAATTTAAGAATTAAATTAAAGAAAACTATTTTTCAGTGAGATGTTCTATTTGTCATTTTTTATCGTTTGATGAACATTTTATTGAAAGGAAAATTTACAAACGTGAAGCGTTTTGAGCTTTCAAAAATTATTTTCCATTTTAAAAAGGTGTTATAGTCAGCATATATATATATATATCCCCACCTGTATTGCTTCATATTTGACATGAGCTGCAAAACGTTTTATATAATTTTGATAATAAATTGTCACTCACACAAGTGATATAAAAGGTACAGTGAGTCTTTTATTAAATTGACCGTAACATTTTGGCGATCCTGCCAGGATAGCAACAAACGACGTAAAAATAATCTGTCAAACTGTGCTATCTTCGATTGTGAACATGTTTTTCTACGGAAAATATTAGAGTTTAATCAAAGGAGGAAAGGCTCCGTGGGAACTCTACGGATACCTTCGAGAAATTTGATACGTACCACTAATTGAGGTGTTCGAGTTTGTCGATCTAGACAATAAGATTTGAAAGAAGTCATCTTCTGGAGAAATTTCATCCAATTGGAGATCCAGGCAGATACGTCAGCCACCGACTTGTAGATATTTTGCAGCAGTGTCTACGGCCATTCTTTACACATCACAAGAATCCAGAAGAAGCAGATTACGTAAGAATAATTCAACGAATAATAAAAAATTGATTTATATTTCATTTACTATATGCTAGCTAGACTTCGCGTGTTAGTAAGTCTAAGTTTCCTTAATAAAATAAAACTATTTCTCTGAATAACCTTGTTGTAAGTGTGTAGCCACTTGATCAAGTGAAGAGAATTAAATACACTTATATTTCTTGTTACGCGAAACATTCCATTACACCCGACACAAAATAATTTTTATATACTGGCATATCACACTCATAGGGATTTAAAACACACAAATTATACATCTGACACAGACTCTGACTCGATTCACGAAAGTTTAAAAATGGAGAATGAACCAAAAACCACCCTTAATCCAACTGGAACAGCAAATACGGATCAGACTCTGTCAAAAATAGTAAAACAACTTTCAAGATTGAATATAGGAGTTACGAAATTACTTCGCGAAAATAATAATAGGAAGGATGAGATAGGAGAATTAGGAAGAAAATTAGGGTTTAATCCTATGGAAGAAACAGATAACGAATTTGAAAATGCATCCGAAAACGAAAGTCATTTTGGTGATAGAAAATCACAAGGTGAAGTTCAACCCTAAACAAATAGAATAAATGATGAAGGAATAATACAAAATCAAAATTTAGGAAAAATCGCAGCGAAAGATATAATCAGAACTATTAAAACATTAACAGGACAAGATGATTTTGGAGTTGAAGATTTTAATAAAAACATTAAAAGAGCAAAAAGACAATGTTACCAAACAGACCTATTATTAGATATTATAATTTCTGAAAAAATTACCGGAAACGCTGAAAGAGCAATACGGTACTTCGATATAGACAGTTATGCAAAACTTTTCGACGCTTTACGTGCAAATTTAACGCAAAACGGTTCAGTGATCAAAGTTATTAAATTGCAAACAAAATCCTACTGAAGACATTCAGAGTTTCAACAATAAATATAGAAAAATTTGTCACGAATTAAAATACGCAATTCAAGCAGAATATACAAACCCAATAAAACGACAAGTTGCAATAGAAAACGAAGAAAATGAAAAAATGACCGGACATATGACAAAAGAATGTACAACATCAGCAAATTTTCGCGACGGCTGGTTGCCAAAGAGACACGCGAGAATTTTTAGACTCTCAGGCAATGACCGAAGAAGAAATTCAACACCACGAGGATTACGAAAAGAATGCAGAATATCAACCTTGTATGGACGACTACAATCAGTATACGGAAGAGCTGATAATGGAGGAGAATACAGATTATTAATAGATTCCGGAGCATCAGTTAACATAATAAAAGAAAATAAAATACCCAGAAATATAAAAATTAATAATAAGTTTCTTTATTATAAAAAATATGAAAAAACATTGCGTTGTATAAAAAAATTTGATTTAAAGAATGCAAGAAATTTATTTACAATTATTATAAATAATTTATATTATTATTGACAAATAATTATAAATATTTATTATAAAATGCAGATACTTTAATTTTTAAATTAATTTATCAAATTACAAATTGACGATTTAAATGTCCACCATACATCTCGGTAAATTTAATTAATTAATTAATGATAAAAGCCATAAACATACGTTGATAAATGTTCAAAAAGTTTTTCTAATTATGTTACTTTTAATTGAATAATAATTTAATAAAAATTTGACAAGTCCAGAATTTTTTATAACGAGATTCAGTATTTAATAAATTTCATTTTTAAAGAATTACCTTAAATCGTTTTATATAGCTGCTAGTTTCACAAATAATATTAATATTAACATTGCAATATTATTTCAATGCCCTTTTAATTATGACACTAATTTAATAATAGAATTTAAAAATATTTCGTTGAAAACATTTTTAAATTTTCCCGCCATTCGTGTCAACTGATGACGACAAGGCTTGCAGCTTATAAAGACCCGAAAGTTACCCACCTTCAGGTCGTTGGTTAGGTTAGTTGTTAGGGTTCTTGGCTGTTGTGTTGCGCGTCCGGGTTCAATCCCCAGCTCCTCCAAATTTATTTCCGAAAATTGCGCCGTTAATGTTGGGGAAAAATAAAAGAAAGCGCAATAAGGGAAAAATAAATTTTTTTAATTTTACTTTTATTTAATAAATATTATAAAACATTTATAATAAACTTACCTTATAAAATTCACTGAAAACTTGCATTTTAATTTTACAGGAAATTTGTCTATATATCTTTAGAGTACTTTCCGGAGATAGTTTTAAAGAAATTCACAAAGCAAATTTCTGTAAAACTCAAAATTTAATATTTCCTAAACTTTTATCCACAATTTTTCGGCAAACTTAATCGGATAACTATCCTGAACTTCGCACCGCGAGTTATAAAACCGAGGACATATAGAGCTCGCCTGAACTTCCCCTGAAGCTCCCCAACTTAGTTTCCGAACTTAACACGGGGAACTCCCCGCGAACTCCCTGCGAAAAACGGTGCTGTCTGGGATACTAATCAACCCTTAGAAGTACCAAACAAAATTGAAGGATTACCTATAGAGAAAATTAATTATGACATCACAAACAATAAAATAACCATAAATAAAACAGCATTAAAATTTGAAACACTACCTAAACGACTTATAGAATTGAAAAATAAAACGAGATTAGATCATCTGGACAAAAATACAAAAGATGATATTTGGAGAATAATTGGAAATTTTCACAGTAATTTTACCTTAGATGATGATGACATTCCCTGCACTAATTTGACTAATCATAAAATTATATTAAAAAGTGGAAAAATAATCAACGTAACGTCCTACAGACCCCCTGAAATTCATAGAGAAGAAACTGAAAAACAGATAGCCAATCTATTACGAAAGAAAATTATTGAACCATCTGATACCCCATTTAACTCTCCTATATGGATAGTACCAAAGAAAAAAGATGCTAGTGGTGTACAAAAATGGCGTATGGTAATTGATATTAGAAAACTAAATGAGGATACAGATCAAGATGCATATCCTCTACCTGTGATTGAGGACATTCTTTCCAGTTAGGAAGAGCAAAATTCTTTTCAGCATTCGATCTGTCTGCAGGATTTCACCAAATTCTGATGGAAAAAGAAAGTCGAGAAATATACAGGATTTAGCACAACTAGAGGACATTATCAATTTATCCGAATGACATTTGGTTTAAAAAATGCACCAGCCACCTTTTAAAGAATGATGGATCGCGCTTTTCAAGGATTAATTGGTGATGTATGTTTTGTATATTTAGATGACATTGTTATTTTTGGATCTACTTTAGAAGAACATAATAAAAATTTAATCAAATTCATGGAAAGAGTTAAAATATTGGGATTAAAATCACAACCGGATAAGTGTGAATACCTTCGACCAGAATTAGAATATTTAGGACATGTTATAACTGATAAAGGAGTAAAACCAAATCCTCTAAAAATACAAGCAGTACAAAATTTTAAAGAACCAAAAAACGTGACAGAAATACAATCATTTTTAGGACTAGTAGGATATTACAGAAAATTTATTAAAAATTTTGCTCATATAGCCAAGCCATTAACAAGATTAACAACAAAAGAAACAATTTTTGATTGGACAAAAGACTGCAGTACAAGCTTCGAATTACTAAAGGATTTGATGTGCAAATCACCAGTATTAAAATATCTAGATTTTAATAAAAGATTTGTTTTGACAACGGACGCAAGCAATGTAGGAATAGTAGCTGTTCTTTCTCAAGATGGACATCCTTGTTGCTATATTTCATGAGTATTAAATAAAGCAGAACAAAATTATAATACTACTGAGAAAGAATTATTGGCAATCGTGTGGGGTACAAAAAGGTTAAGACAATATTTATTAGGACGGACATTTACTATTCAGACAGATCATAAAGCATTAATTTGGTTGCATAACGTAAAAGATCCTAGTTCAAGATTATTAAGATGGAGATTACGCTTAGAAAAGTTTCAATATGATATAGAATATGTTAAAGGAAAAGAAAATAAAGCAGCTGACTGTCTTTCAAGGTTATTTCCAATACAAGACGAGGACAGTAAAAAAGACACATCAGCAGAAAATTCAAAAGACGACGAACTTAGTTCAACAGAAGAAGACTTGTCACCCGATATGCAGAGATTGAATGACACTCCACAAACGAGCTATAATAAAAATGACATTATGACCGAACAACATAGCGAAACAAATGTTTTAACACAATATTTTGAAGACTGGAAAAGAAATAAAGAAATTGGAAACGTTACAACTAAACCTAATGCTCAAGGAAAACTATGGAAAACAATATTAAAGAAAGATTTACCCCCATTCAATAAAGAAAACTGGTTAAAATATTTTGAAGATCGAGTTAAAGAATTTATAGATAGGAAAATGGTAATAGTTCGATTACAATTAGGAGATCCTTTGATTTCACCCATCGAAAAGGTATTTATAAAAGAAGTTATAGAATTTTTTAGTAAAAAATACGAAGATCGATCTTTCCATTTATGTTTTAGTCAACTGAGAGAACTTACGAAAGAAGAGAGAAAATCAATATTAAAAGAAGCTCATGGATCTGTCGTAGGGCAACATTATGGAGAAAATAAAGCTATTCAAAAAGCAAAACTATTAGGAGAATGGAGAAGTATGGACGAAGAGATAATAGAATTTGTTAAAAAATGTGCAGTTTGTCAATTACAGAAAAGTACGCGAATTAAAAGACAATCAGAAGGAGTTATCCCTGACATTCCATTAAAACCAAACGACAAAATAGCTATGGATATTTTTGGTCCTTTACCTAAAACGAAACACGATAACGAATTTTATTTAAGTATCCAAGATCAATTAACAAGATATATCATGCTCATTCCACTAAAATCAGCTAGAAGTGAAAACATATTAGAGAGTTTATTAGAACAGTACATTTATATATTTGGTTCACCCAAAAGTGTTCTTACCGACAAAGGAAGAAATTTCGTTTCTGAATTAGTTGAAAATTTTGAAAACCTTTTTCGAATCAAACCAATCAGGACAACTATATACCACCCCTAAAGTAATGGACGAATAGAAAGAATGCATTCTACATTGAAAAATCTTTTAATAACTATCCCCATATTTATTACATCAAGAAACATATATTTCTGTTACCAATGGATACATATTACTCCCATTCCGACAAGTAACTATTGACATTAAATGTGACGACGAACTTGAAACTATTACAATTCACCATGCTAGTTTACCAAGTATCGGCAACCTGGTTCTGTAGGTAAAAAATTACAATGGATTATTGTGCGGTTGTTAGTTCTGAATGTGCAAAAAAAATTTAATTCCTATAGGACATCAGAAAATCGCATAAATTAAATTTTAAAATTTCATATTTTGACATTTGCAAAACAAATTGTTTATAACAATAACACTGGTATTAAAAAAATTATTTAACCATAAAAAATTTTTTTCTACTATTGCCTATGATGTTAAGAATAACTTCTTAAATTTTCATAATCGGACAGCAAGAACTTTGCGAGAAAAAAATTAAAGAGTCCCGTGCGGCGCGACGGGACGCGCGCATCTTAGTTTTCACGTCCATTATATAGTATGGAAACTTGCAAATATCTCGAAAAGTACGAATTGTCGTAAAAAATGTTCAAGACAAAAGTTGTTCCAAACAAAAAGATCTACATCTTTGAAACCAAAAAATTGGGCCGGGGCCCAATGTTAGGCCCTACAATGAAAAAAATGGTTTCCTTAAACAAGACCACTAATTTTCAGTATCAAATTCGTACTGAATCCCTATGAAATTCTGCGTTCAGACATGTTGTATAAGTGCCCAAAATATTGGTCCCAATGTCTGGGATTGGGCTTAACATTTTTTGACAAATAAATAAATTTAAAAAAATCCTCTCTTGGGGGTTTTTGGGGTCACATGATTTGAAATTCGAAGCTAATTTTCAAATTGGGCATAGAGCCCAATGTAAGATTCCACGGCCCAATGTGAGGCCCACAGTAAACAAATAATTTTTCTTAAATAAAACCCACTAATTTCCAGTATCTATTTCGTAAACGTTATGAAATTCTGGGTTAAGACTTGTAGTACAAATGCCAAAAATATTGGGCCAAATATTTTTGGAATTTGTACTACAAGTCTAAGCCCAGAATTTCATAACGATATCGAAATGGAAGGAAACTAATTTTTTTACTCTTGGTCTCACATTGGGCCCCCAAAGATAAGATTTTTTAAAATTTATTTATTTGTTTGTCTAAAAATGTTGGGCCCAATCTCAAACATTGGGACCAATATTTTGGGCACTTATACAACATGTCTGAACGCAGAATTTCATAGGGATTCAGTACGAATTTGATACTGAAAATTAGTGGTCTTATTTAAGAAAACCACTTTTTTCATTGTATGGCCCAACATTCGGCCCCTGCCCAATTTTTTGGTTTCAAAGATGTGGATCTTTTTGTTTGCAACAACTTTGGTCTTGAACATTGTTTACGACAATTCGTACTTTTCGAGATATTTGCAAGTTTCCATACTACATAATGGACGTGAAAACTAAGATGCGCGCGTCCCGTTGCGCCGCACTGGACATTTTAATTTTTTTCTCGCAAAGTTCTTGCTGTCCAATTATGAAAATTTAAGAAGTTATTCTTAACATCATACGCAGTAAGTAGATAAAAAGTTTTTTGAAATCGAAAAGGTAGTTTTTTCAAAAAATTAATTTATAAAGTTTTTTTGACTTTTTTCCGGGCAAAAAAAAATTTTTTTTCATGAACAATTTTTTTCTTAAAATAGTATCTTTTTGTGAGAAATTTGAAAAAAATTGATCTCATTTGGATAACAAGAAAAAATGTTTGTGGGCTTTCATTCTGTACAAATAAAGGAACATATTCACAAGGTGTCAATAAAATTGCTCAAATCAGCAAAAATTCTTGTGATCAAATCCCATGGAATTTCTCATAAAAAATACATAAGGAACACTTATCTAGGTCCTTTGAAATATAAAATGTTTCAAGAAATCTATTTCAATTAGTAGTAAAACTTTAAACGCGTTTTTCTCGAAAAGTTGATTTTGTTCGATAGCTCCTTTTTCTCAGACCCGGTCACATATGTAATATATTACATAATATTATAAATGATAAAATTAATAATAATTATTATAATAATTATGATTATAATAAATTATAATAATTATAATTATAATAATTATTATTATTGTTAACATATTAATTATTTTATTAATTGATTTTAAAAATTATCGATGGCTTTGCGGAATGTGATTATTTCACAAAACAAACTTAAAAATTTCCTTCACGAATTTCTCACCAAAAACAGACACAAAAATGGAATAAAAAATTTAAAAAGGAATAAAACACCCTTTTATTAAATTGACAATTATTTTTGTTCATTTGATAGACAGTCTTTACCCTGTAGAATACAGAGAGCTGTTACTGAAGTAAACAGAAATAATTTAGGTGCGTACAACGTTGGGTACTCATCTTTCCGTCGGTAGCGCGGGTGCACCGCCTACTTTAATATGTTTCTCACAAAATTATTGTTGTCCCACATTCATATTTACATAGCTCATGGGAATAATTAATTTCGTATACATTTTTGAAATGTACGTGAAAAATGCATTAAAATTTATTATAGATAAATTAAAATCAATTAACTTTTGTCATAGTTATACGGATTTGAAAATGACAATGTTACCCTTAACGTCAAAACTTCACAATTAAAGCTTTAAAGTATTTCATTCAATACTGGAAAAATTAAATTTCTGAAAATTTTTAATTGAAATTTTTAAAAATAATTAAAGTATAATTTTTTTAATTTTTTTTTATTAGGATTATGGGATTGTTAGAAATAACCACACATTATTTATTAATAAAATGAAATAAGTCTTTATTTAATTAACACTTGGAGAATGCATTTTCGATCTTTACTCTACGTAAGTTTTCGGCAGCCTGAATACTGAATCTCAGTCACAAAGGCACTTATAGATTACATCATCAGAATTGGACCGTATACGCATTTGCCGAACTTCTCAGTCGATAATAATCCGTCGGGTGGTCGCCACGAAATATATACAAAACCTTACCAGGAACTATTTCGATATGAAACTTAAGATTTAAATAAAGATAATTTTTGTTTTATTTTTATATTAATAAACCAACACGCATTCTCAAAAATTAATCGTTTTTAAAATAAATTATTAATATCGTTAATCATATAATATTTAACTTTACACTTATGATTTTAATAACATAATAATTAATAATAATATAATGCATCCTTCTTGTGTATCTGGGACTAATATGTATACATATGGTTCAACATTTGTTGCAAGGATCAGGAAAACCCAGAAAACTCTATCAGACGATCTTAAACTACATATTCACATATATACATATGGGCAAATCCACAAAACTTTTAACTTTCAAGAAAAGAAAATTTCTTTTTTTTAATTTGCAGGTACTTTGATGTCACTTTGTATACACGTTTAAGTACATTTTAGCACTACAAATTCATATGCGTGATCCATTTTTAGCTCACGCCGTCAATGTTTAACTCATTAAACTCTTTAATGTTAATAAATTACATATAAAATTGAAAAATTCAACTTTTTTTTTATTTTTGATATCGGAGTAGTTTCCAAAGTATTTTCGTCCTCTGAACACGATTCTGGCACCAAATTTGCTTAGCACGTCAGGATTTTGAGAAAAGAGGGAGTAAAGACTCCAAAAAAGTGTTTTCAGCATATTCTTAACTTAATAAAATTTGTTTCACTCAAAATACTTAAGCGGCGTTTTTGTGTTCAAATATATGTATGAAACTGTGTCGATCACACCATAGATTGACCTGTTTAAAGCAAAAATGCAGTTGTGCCTTTCAAAAATGTATAAATTTAAATGAAATCACAATTTTTATTATCATCTTCTAATTGCTCCTACAAGAGTACATTTAGAGGCACATCAATGAAAAAGGTCTTAAAATTTTCGTTTTTCATTCTCTATTCAGAAATCCATTGAACTTTTATTTTTATTGAACGCCGCACAAGATATTTCCTTAAGAAAATGTTTAATTAAATTGTCTCAAACATTGGCGTCACTCAATCAACCCTTCATATCTTTATTAACATTGAGGGCACACTAATGGGATAGTGAAAAAATTTTGACAAAATATGTCTGTTAGAATTTCCTTTGCAGCTGAAGCGATATTTTACACGCCGCAAAAGAAAAGTCGTTAAGAATGGAAACTTTTCTGAGGGTGTCACATGAAATTTCAGTGTTTTTTCACTTTTTAACCTATAAAACTAATTGACAAATTAATATTTTCTTCTAATATTGTGCAGAAATGTTACTTTGTATATAATTTAGCAAGAAAAAATTATATATTAAGTTTTAATTAAAAATAATATAGACTTTTAAGTGTTTGATTCAGGTGTCATAAAAGTTAAAAGTTTCGTGGATTTGCCCATATATCGTCATTCGTTTCTCTCGAAAAAAGCCATCTGTTTACAGAACGTTCATGCCCATTCTAAATTCGACGAATTTCGGCGCTGGTAATGGCTTCGTCAGTACATCAGCTAGTTGTTGACCTATTGGAACTTAATTTATTTTAATGACATTTTTCTCAACTTGTTCTCTCGAGAAGTGATATTTTATATCTATGTGTTTGCTTTTCTTGTGATTAGTTGGATTATTAGCAATGCTTATATATCCGGTATTATCTTCATAAATGATAATGGGTTCTGAAATATTTAAATTAATACTTTTCGTTAAAGATTTTAACCATAAAGTTTCCCGAACCGCTTCATACAAAGCCATATATTCGGCTTCAGTCGATGAGGCAGCTACCGATAGCTGTCTTCTTGTATTCCAACTAATCGTACGTTTCTTAACAACATAAATAAATATCCCGTCGTACTTTTTCTATCGTTTTCATTACTACCCCAGTCTGAATCTACATAACCAACTAAAATATGGTTATATTTTGCTCTCATATAAGTCAACTTAATATCTTGTGAACCTTTTAAATATCTCAAAACTCTATTGAGACATTTCCAAAGTTCTTCATTGCATTTATTCGTATATCTACTCAAGATATTTACCGCAGTACTCAAATCTGGTCTTGTACAAATTATTACATACATTAAACAACCGATCAGATTTCGACAAGGCGCGTCGTATTTTTTGGCTGAATTTAAAGCTACATAATTTAATTTATTTTCCAAAGGGGTACTTGTCGGTTTACATTCGTGCATATTAAATTTATTCAAAACAGTTTTGATATATGCGCTTTGATCTAATGTTATTTTGTCATTAGTTCTCGTAATTTTAATTCCTAAGGAAAGACTAATTTCTTTATAAATCAACCATTGAAAACTTTTCCATTAAATAAGCTTTAACATTTTTCATTGTTACAATATTTGCTGTAATAATGACCAGATCATCAACATATAAAACGGTAAAAATATTTTCAGAAATATTTCCTTTATCTAATATATAAATGCAAGGTCTACTTCAGAACTTTTAAAACCTTTATCGATTAAAGTTTTCTCAAACATTTCAAACCAACACCTTGCTGATTGTTTAAGTCCATATATTGCTTTATTTAATTTACAGACCTCATCATTTTTACTTGTAACACCTTCAGGTACTCTCATGTATATTTCCTCCTTTAAATTGCCATTTAAAAATGCAGTTTTTACATCCATATGATGAATTAATAAATTAAACTGATTTGCAAAAGCTATTAACAATCTAAAACTTGCAATTCTGGTAACTGGCGCAAAAGTTTCATTATAATCAATGAGATATTCCTGACTAAAACCTTTAGCTACCACACGAGCTTTACATTTTACAGGATTCCCGGATGCATAATTTTTAATTGTAAATACCCATTTGCAATCTACTACATTTTTATTTGCAGGTCTTTTTACTAATTTCCACGTGTTATTTATTCTTAAAGAAATTAATTCTTCTTCTATTGCCCTTTCCTATTTATTTTTATTTTCTCTTTCCTCAATTTCACTATACAAGTTTGGAACTTTACATATTAACGATTGAGCACACATTACATAATCTTCAGTAATATTATACTCGTTATAAGAAATTAGGGGAAGATCTTTTAACCTTTCACTTCTCCTGAGGTTAGATGAAACTTTTTCTTTATTTTTATTTGATGAAAAATCATTTGCGTGCAATTTAGGAATTTTATTTGAATTTTCCCTTGTATCAGTTTCCATTAACTCACCATCTGATTTATTACTATCAGATTTATTTAACACATCTGATTTATTTTTATCAGATTTATTGAGTCCTGATAAATCTGTCCGTAAGAGAGACTCATCAAACTCACCTTGGGATTTTTCCGGATAACTCCCATCAGGCCCAACAATTGGCCTAGATTTCAGAAAATTAATTTCGTCAACAATTACATCTCTGACGACAATTAACTTTTCTGAATTTACGTCCTACACTTTATACCCATTTGGTTCATAACCTACCAGTATTCCTTTCCAAGATATTTCTTCAAATTTTAATTTACTGGTTTTATTGTGTTTACCATACAAGCTTCACATAAACTATCATCAGGTGCTACCTCATTTATTAATTCTACAATCTTTGACCATTTGTTTATTTATTAATTCTAAAAATTTGTTTTTACCAATGTGCCCTAATCTTTTAAGCTACAAATCATAATCAATTTTCCTTTTATTTTCTTGAATTACTAAATTGACTGTATTTTCAATTAATTGAAAGCTAACAACAATTAAATTATTTAAGGACTTACCTCTAATTACAGTCTTACTTTCTTTACTTATCTTTACTCCGTCGCGAACAAAAGTGATAGTCAAACCACTTTCTTGCATCTTTGAACGGACAGCAAATTGTGCGGGATTTCAGGAGAGTACAGGACATTCTCCATGGTGTCGATTATGTAATTTGAATTGACGTCAAAATCAAATTCATTTTAACGTCAATGTCAAATTTAATTCAACAAATTCATTGTTTTATTTAACTTAGACGTTAAATTAAAATTTAATTTTTTATTTCAATTTAACGTCGCATTCAAATTACATAATCGACTATTCCTTGAACACCCTCGTCACTGATCACATTTAACGATCCCCTTTTTGTTGACAGTACGAAGGCGTCTTGTTTCGCTATCGAGATTTTTATTGGAGATTTCAAATCTTCAAAATTTCCAGTTAAATCTTCTCGATTGATAATGTGATCCTTTGCCCCTGAATCTAAAATGAAACTTATTTCATTTTGCTTCCTCGTGGAGGAAGCTTTGTAGTCCTTTCGTTTATAAAACTTTTCAAAGTGGCGGAAACAAATTTTTTTCTTTATAGAAACATGTTATATGAGATCCTGATCAATTGTCCGGATGTATGTATGTGTGTGTGTATGTGTGTGTGTGTGTGTGTGTATGTGTGGATCCCTTTTTTGTTTAGAAGATAAATTTAACAGGTTTTAATGGATTTAGATAAAATTTGGTAGGCTCATTTATCATATTAATATCTCAAATCTGACCAAAGGATTTTGAAAAATATCCCAAAAATAAAATTTTATCGTCTTTTTTCCAAAAATTTTTTTTTAATCCAAAAAATTTTTAAATAGAAAAATTTAAGGTTATATATAATAAAATCATATTCCTTACGTCAAGACGAATCGATCGATATATATATAAAGTATATATTTGAGGTAAATTTAAAGAATTAATGAAAGTTAAAAAATCAAAAATTCACATTTTGGCTATAAAATTTTGTGATTTTTTAAATTGAAGTTTATATATGAAATAATTGTATTCCTTACGTCAAGACGAATCGATCGATATATATAAAGTATACATTTGAGGTAAATTTAAAGAATTAATGAAAGTTAAAAAATCAAAAATTCACATTTTGGCTATAAAATTTTGTGATTTTTTAAATTGAAGTTTATATATGAAATAATTGAATTCCTTACGTCAAGACGAATCGATCGATATATATAAAGTATACATTTGAGAAAAATTAAAGAATTAATGAAAATTAAAAAATCAAAATCACATTTTGGCAATAAAATTTTGCTTTCTCCACGAGGAAGCAAATTTTTTTGCTGATCGTAAAGAGGAAGCAAAATGTTCATGTAATGAACATCTGAATTTACAACTTGTTTATCACTTTCACAGTTTTTATTTCCAGCTAAAAAGGCTGATTTTTATCTCGTGATCTAAGAGTCTAGTTTTTACAAAAGCTAACATTAAATTGTCCTCTGATAGTGTTTCAATTGCAGTAATTACACCATCGTATGCCACACCGATATCTTTTAAAAATGATAAAAGTCGAAACTTCCATACACTGTATTTTTCACCATCAAATGGTTTGATGTTTCTTTTCACTTTCAAGTTCTCCATTTTTTTATTCTCAAAAAAAATCAATCACAAATTAAAAACCGATTTTCACGAATAAAATTGTTTATTTAAATTAAACGTAATCTGGGCCCATAACCTATTAGGGTTATGGGTTTGTTAGAAATAAACACACATTATTTATTAATCAAATTAAATAAGTCTTTATTTAATTAACACTTGGAGAATGCATTTTCGATCTTTACTCTACTTAAGCTTTCGGCAGACTGAATCACAGTCGCAAGGCACTTATAGATTACATCATCACAATTGGACCGCATACGCATTTGCCAAACTTCTCAGTTCGTTCTTTAGTTTACATTATAGCGATAATAATCCGTCTGGTGGTCGCGACGAAATACATATAAAACCTTACCAGGAACTATTTCGATATGAAACTTAAGATTTAAATAAAGATAATTTTTGTTTCATTTTTAGGGTTTCGTGGCCCATGGCCGAAAGCCTTATAGTTTCACTTTGGCGTCCGTCTGTCCGTAGTATATTTTGGGGCACCACAGCTCCCAAAAACAAATTTTAGGACACAGATCCCAAATTCAAATTTTGGGGCCCCACAGAACCCAAATTAAACTTTTGGTGCACCACAGATCCCAAATTCAAATTTTGGGGCCCCACAGATCCCAAATTCAAATTTTGGGGCCCCACAGATCCCAAAATCAAATTTTAGGGCACAGATCCCAAATTCAAATTTTGGGGCCCCACAGATCCCAAATTAAACTTTTGGGGCACCACAGATCCCAAATTCAAATTTTGGGGCCCCACAGATCCCAAATTCGAATTTTGGGGCACCACACATCCCAAATTCGAATTTTGGGGCCCCACAGATCCTAAATTCGAATTTTGTGGCACCATAGCTTCCAAATTCGAATTTTGGGGCACCACAGATCCCAAATTCAAATTTTGGGGCACCATAGCTTCCAAATTCGAATTTTGGGGCACCACAGATCCCAAATTCAAATTTTGGGGCACCATAGCTCCCAAATTCAAATTTTGGGGCCCCACAGATCCCAAATCTCCATTTACTGAATGGACATTACATGTCCCATTAGTTAACATGCCCCTGTAATTGACATGTCCCAGTAGTTGACCTGTCTCAGTAATTGACATGTCCCAATAGTTGACATGTCCATATAGTTGACATGTCCCAGTAGTTGACATGTCCTTATAGTTGATATGTCTCTATAGTTGACATGTCCAAGAGTTGACATGTCTTAATAGTGGACATTATCGAATGGACATTTTACCTAATGTTTTTGTTTGTGAATCAAAAAAGATAAATGATAGAAGAAAGACCTCCACTCCTCAGCCACTCTTTCTTTTTTCTTTCATTTACCTTTTTTTTCAATTTTGATTTTTGCCAATTTTTGATTTTCTTTGATTGCCATTTTTTAAAAATTTTGCCATAAATTTTTTTTTTTATAATAAAAATTTTGCTAAATAAATAAAATTTAATAGTACATAAAATTTATAAAATAAATTTTATTATTTATTTTTAAATTTTTTTTTTTTTTTTAATTAAAATTTAAAGTGCCACGAAACCCTAGATGTAGGCGCAATTGCGCCTAGTTCTTTTCCTATTTTTATATTAATAAACCAACATTTTTAATAACAGATTCTAGAAGTTATATTGAAATATTTCAATGAGCTTGACACCGGTCACTGTAGAGGGAGTAACCGGGCAACGGCAAAATTTATTTTGCATCATAACCAATGGGGGGTTTTCAAAGGTAAAACGAAATCGTGGCAAAGTAACTTTAAATTCATTAAAGTTGAGGGGAAAAAATAGAAGAGCGATTGTTTGATAGTTTAATTTTGGGAAGGGAAGAATTAGTGTGCCTACCTAAAAACAATTTGGAGGAAAATTTGAATAGTCGTTCTCTTATCAAGTGTTACTTTTTAAATGTTTCCGAACAATAATTGTAACAACTATTAATTATAAATTTTGAATTTTTTAATGTTTTTTAGCATAAAAAAATCACTTTTTTAGTCGCTGTGTAAGTATAAATGCGCATGCGTATAGCTGACACAACTTATAATTAGTGTTGCCAAAATACACGTTTCATAAACCTAAATTTTTGCCTGTCCCAGTGTTTAATGTCCTACTGTTTAAATTGAGCAATCGCAAGAAATTATTTAAATAATAATTGTTTGTAAAATTTTAAAATATTTTAAATTATTGCATATTATACTTAAAAACATGAGTAAACGAAGTAACAATTACACTTTTTTTTAAAAACTGTCCTATCTATATAAAAATCAGCATTGTCTTTAAAGAAAAAATTTACTCCCGAACGTGAAAAACATTTTTTTTTAATTTTCTTTGTAAATAATGAATCAATGTGGCTAAAATTTTTAGAGATAGTGTGTTATCATAAACATGGTTTACATTCAAATTTTGGTCAAGTTTATTTAAGTAGTTTTTCAGAAAGTTAAAGTGTTCTACTGTTTAAACTGTCCCACTGTTTATCACTCTCCCCTACCTGTATTAGAGCCCCACAAAATTTTAATAAAAAAATTTTAAAATTATTACCTGGGTCCTCAGAGTTAATCCTCTTTAACAAAGGCTCTATTGTCCAAGGATTGGTATTGTTTGCGGTAATTGTTCTGAGGGTCTAATATTGGTATATACATATTTTTTATTTTGAAAACAGAAAAAAAGAAGAGTAAGATTTTTAGACGAAGATATTCTTATGTTATTTTGAATCCTTTAGATAGAGAAATACAATATTAAATGAAAAAGTTTATATGTTATATTCCTTGATGTGATATACATTACCTCTTCAGTTTTTGACTTTTATATTTATATTTCCATGTGATAATATATTATCACATGGAAATATAAATATAAAAGTTTAATAAATATAAGTTATATATATAAGTTATATTATATATATAAGTTTTATAAATATAAAAGTATTCTTTATCCCTATAGGGATAAAGAAATTATTACCAGGGTCCTCAGAGTTAATCTTCATTAACAAAGGTTCTATTGGCCAAGGGTTGGTACATCTTTATTTTTCTATATAATAAATGGGAGAAAAGAAATTATTACCTGGCTCCTCAGAGTTAATCCTCATTAACAAAGGTTCTATTGTCCAAGGGTTGGTTTTTTTGTGGTATTTGTTCCGGGGTTTTAATACAGGTATAAATATGTATATATGTTATTTGTAATGGACTACTGATTACTCATATAAGAGTATCCTTTTTGCACTTATTGGCTGATCAGTAGTTACTGATTCATAGTTACTCATAGTTTTCTCATTCTATTGGATATTTGGTAGTTGTATTGGATAAAAGGCAAAATTGGTTATATTGGATTAAAGGAAAAATTTGGTTATATTGGATAAAAGGTAAAATTGGTTATAATGAATTAAAGGCAAAATTGGTTATATTTAGTAAAAGGTAAAATTAGTTGTATTGAATTAAAGGCAAAATTGGTTATATTTAATAAAATAAAATTAAACGAAGTATACTATGGCCAACATAAAAGAGTAGTGTAAATTATGAAACTGATAATAATAAAATGAGAAACCATTTTAAGTCAATGTTTGAAAATAATCGCTTAAATCATTTTCCGGCAGTAAGAACGTCTCACAATGGGAATTCGATAATAGAGAATGATTAGAACCGTCTTTTTATAAATTGAACTCAGGAACATAAAAATTATATTTTAAACTCTTGTTCTGTTTTTAATACTTTTCCCAGTAATAATATTAACAGAGTTCTATTAACACAAGATTTCAAAATTAAACATTCTCTAAATGACACTAGTGAAAAGAAAATAATTCGTACAACTGATAATAATGTGAACAAAATTTCACCACATGAATATTTAATAAAAAAAATCGGACAAGTGCGAGTTACACTCGCATTAAAACCGAGGGTTCCGTACCCTTAAACCTAAAATTTGAGGGGTTTAAAGTTTGAAGGCCTAGATAGAAAACATAGACATATTCATAGACATAAACATGGAACATAATCTACGCATAAATTTGAAAATAATGTGAGCGCATAGATTTGAAAATAAATTAATAAAACTAAAAAATAATAAAAATATCAAAAAATAAAAAATGTCAAAAGATAATAAAAATAGTAAATGGTAAAAAATAGAAAATGGCAAATTATAAAGAATGGCAAAACACTACAAAAAAATATAGCAAGCACAATTGGAGTTGAAAAAAATCAAGAATTTGCCCCAAAAAAAGGAAGAAAATTTTATCATTCTAGGTCAAAAATTGTAAAACTTAAGGAAAAAGTCCACTTTTTAAAAAAATTGTATGTTTTGAAAAAACTCAATTAAAAAATTTTTTTGGTGAAAAATCATGATTTTTATCGAAAATTATCAGTTTTTCCTTGAAAACGCTATATTTTTTTTGTAATCTACACGCAAAATTACGTAAAAGTGTATACACTGCGACCTGAGTTTAGCGGCAGGTTTGGTGGGTCGTTCGCTAAACTCAGTAATGAGATTTCCCGAAATCGGCGTCAGCAATCAGGGCCGTACGAACTACTTGAAATACGAAATCCTTAAACTCTTTTTTTGAAAATTCTTCATCTTATAATACATAATATTTTTATTGCAATAATTATTATAATTATATTTTAATTTTTAGATTTTATTATAATTATAAACAGTAATAAGTAATACTTAAAATTACTTTTAATAAAAATTCAAATAATTGTACTGACATCAGACAAGAAAGGGGAAAAACTCACCATTTGCCTTATAAATTTTAAATTTATTTGAAATTAAATAATATAAATTTCATCAAATATAACATTGAGAGCAAATATTAAAATTAAGATTTTCATAAAGTAAATTTATAAATTTGCTGGGAGTGAAAACAAAAATAAAATTTGTATACATGTATATAAATAAGCTTTTATAATTTAACAAATTTTTTATTTAAAATTAAAGATTAAAGAACCTTGTACCTCCCAGACAAACGTCTCCGCTTGGTACTCATTTTCAACTAGAAGGAACCGCGTTGCCTTACTTCTACGCTCCTGCTCGAGTCGGAGCATCTTACGCTTACCGCTTAATTACCATCCTATTGTTGCCGTTTCCGAGATTTCGCTAAACTCGGGTCGCAGTGTATATTTGAAATTATTTAGATAAAATTTTCCTCGGTTTTTGAGGAAAATTCATGATTTTAAACGAAAATTATCAGTTTTTCCTTGAAAACGCTATGATAATCAACCCGAATCGTTCTCGCTATATTTTTTTAATAATCTACACGTAAAAATACGTAAAAAAGTATAAATTTGGATCTCTTAGGATAAAATTTTCTTCTTTTAGGGTTCCGTACCCGAAGGGGGAACCCTATTAATGAGACTAGTGAAGCAAGGCATGTACCCCCCCCCTAGCGGCCACACGAATTTATCTAGAGGGCTGAAATTTGGTACACATATGTATTTTGACGTGTAGATTACAGGAAAAATATAACTAATCTCATAGGAATTGATTATCATAGCGTTGTCAAGGAAAAACCATGAATTTTTACGAAAAATCCCTAAAAATAACTATGTACCCCCCCTCTGGTGGCCACATTTTTTCACATAGATATCTCAAATTTGGTACACTTATGTATTTTTACGTGAAAATTACAGGAAAAATATAGGGAACATGATTCGGATCGATTTACATAGCGTTGTCAAGGAAAAATCAAAAATTTTGAAAAAAAGCGTTTAATCCTCCTAGCGCATACACTATTTGACCAAGACAGTTAATATTTGGTATACATACGTATTTTTGCGTATAGATTACAGAAAAAATATAGCGAGCACGAATGGAGTTGATGATCATATTGTTTTTAAGGAAAACACATATTTTTAGAAAAAATCATGGATTTTTCGAATAAAAAAAGAAGAAAATTTTATCTTAAGGGATTCAAATTTATACATTTTTACGTATTTTTACGTGTAGATTACAAAAAAAATATAGCGAGAACGATTGGAGTTGATTATCATAGCGTTTTCAAAGAAAAACTGATAATTTTCGTTATATGTGACACTTTAACCCCCTTAAATTTTAGGTTTAAGGGTACGGAACCCTCGGTTTTAATGCGAGTGTAACTCGCACTTGTCCGATTTTTTTTTATTCGAAAAATCCATGATTTTTTCTAAAAATATGAGT